>NW_027202270.1:53381333-53811333 GCF_024711535.1 Dipodomys merriami | reverse complement strand
CTGTTTTGTCTTGTTGCCAATATTTCCATTGCACAGGAGAACTGGAAACCCCTTTGATGCTGTGCAGCTGTCCCCTCCTATTCTCTTAGAAGTGGGATCCCCTTATTCTCTGAGGCCAAAGCCTTCTGGGATAGTTTTGTTTGCTTGTTTGTTTATTTAGTTATTGTTTATTTATTTTGGACACAGGCTCTCATTATATAGCCCAAGTTGACATCAAATATGACCTCCTCTTGCTTCAGTGCTAAGATGACAGGCATAAAGTACCATTCCCAGCTCTGTGGGATAATTTTAATCTAGCAACTGTTTATGACTCTGAAGATTTCAATTTATTTCTGTTTCCCTTGATGAAATAGGTTATTTGGAATGGTTGTGGCTCATAATGTATGTTTGTGGCCTTATTATTTATTTATTTGCAGTACTGAGGCTTGAACAGAGAGCCTTATGTTTGGGATGGTGGATGCTTTGCCTTTTGTGCTATGCCCCAGACATCTTGCATTTGATTGTTTTTCAGATAGAATCTTGTGCTTTGGCCTTTTGAATTCAGATGAGATTTTTCTTACCTTTGCCTTTCATCTAGCTGGGATTACATGTGTTACCCAGGCTTGGCCTTACACATGTGTTTTTATTTTTCAGATTATCGTGACAAGAAGGGATGGTGTCTGTTCAGATTTTTTGATGGAGATATCTCTAGTTTTATGTGTATTTCCTTTTATTTCATCAAAGAAAATTTTACCAAGGTTTGGCTTAGCAAAAGTTGTTAACCTTAAAATTTGCCACTTGAGTCATGAGGATAAGACAGTTTACCTGTTACTGTTATCAGTTCACCTGAGTCTCTCTCATTGTCCATTAAATCATGAAAGAATATTTACTCAAAGCACTGAGGTGGAAGACAGAAGGTTTCTGGCAGGGCAGCCTTTGAGCAAGCTGCTTCAACCTTGGGCAAGGTAAAGTTGACGTCTGTGGGAATTGCCATAGCTGTATTTCCCAGGCCATTAGCCCCACAATCACATGGAGCTTTGTAGAGATGCAGAATCCGGAGCTAAATCAGGCAGACAGAATACTGATACTCTGCGTATTAGAGATGACTGATTGTAAACCTTGTGGTCTCAAGAACAAAGCAATACTCTGCAAGTCTAGGGAGATACCTGCAGATTGAAAAAAGGCTCAAGAATGATCTAGAGGAAAGAGACAGTAGATCCTTTGGTTAAGGCAGGGCATGACATGTGGATTCCAGAGTCTGTATTCAGTGGGAGACCAAGAGATTTGCCTCAGTGAGCTCATGGTGTGCTTAAGGACTTGAGCCAGCCACAAATCACATTGGAGACAGAAATTAGAAAAGAGGGCTGTTTGTGGTCAGCCTGGTCAAAAAATTGGTCCTGTGTCATTTCAAAAATTAAGCTGGGCATAATTGTGTGTGCCTCTGATCCCTGCTAGTCAGGAAACATAGGTAGGAGGCTTGATCTAGGACAATATTTGACAAGATATGTATTCCCTACCTTATGTATGTAACTGTAACCCCTCTGTACATCACCTTGACAATAAAATTAAATTCAAAAAGAAAACAAAAACAAACAAAAAACCCAGGAGATTTTCAAGGCAAAATAACTACATTGAGAAAGGCCTTAAGGCCTGGTTCAAGTGGTAAAGTACCTGCCTAACAAGGCCCAAAGCTTACACCCCAGTACTACCACAAAAAGAAAACTGAGTGAAATAGAGGATGTGGTATAGTCAAAATAAAAGCTAATGACCCCCTCAGTCCACAAAGCACACCAGCCAAAAAACCCAAACCACACACGTACAAACAACAACCCCCAAACAACAACAGTAACAACAAACTGGCCAATCTTAATCTGCAAATAAGCAATTAATAATATGATATAGTGGTTGAAGGTCCTGAGAAGAACCACGAACTTCACAACCACGTTAGCTGAAACCAGAGGTAATGTCATTGTATCTGTGGGGGATCTGAGGGCTCTACTCCCTTGCCTCTGGACTCTTCCCAGTACATGGCAGTCCCTCCTCTGGCCCCTCTCTGGACTGGAATGCTTAGCTATCATCTTGAGCTCCCCTCCCCCACCTCCGCTCCAGTGACCTCTGGCAGGGATACTGCTCAGCCTCTTCCCGGCCTCCTTGGCCACTGGAATTTCCCCTTCCAGGTTTCCATGGGAACTGTGGAACTGCTAGGGGCCTCTAGCCTTCCCTCTCTCTTCTTTTTCCCTCCAGGCCAAACTCACTAGTTTTAGGCGACATGGTGGCTTCTGACAGCTATGCCATTCCATGGTGGGCTAAATAGGCCTTTGTAGATTGGCCTGGGAACCATACCACTCTTTAGAATGATTTTTTTCCCAGAAGGGGAAATTCTTTGAGTTCCAAACTCCCCATTGACTGGTGACCTTTTGGAACACAACTGTCACATCTAAGCAGACCAGTGGGGTGAGATCACTAGCAGTTGTCAGAGCCAAGCTGGGAACAGCAAAGCAGGGCTAGGGCATGCTGAGGTCAGAAGCCAAGAGAAACAAGGCACTGGCAAGCAGAGAGCTGCCAGACAGGACAGGTGGGGCTTAGGGATCTCAGAACAGGGAGATATAGAGCAGATTGGGATGTCCACAGTTCCAACCTGCTGGGATAATGATGGAGGGCCAGTGAGTGAAATACGATCAGCTGTTGGAGGCTGGAACATAGAATGGAAATGTTTTTAGTGTCACAGCTACCCACCTTCTTGAGCCTCAGTGCCTAGAGCTGAGGAACACATGGCTGCCTTGTGCACACAATGCCTAGGTTCTGGTTCCATGGTCCACTACATGGACTCCTGTTGTGGCTGCTCTGACTCCCTTCCCATTCATTTCCTCTCTCACTGTTTTTCTCTGCAAGCTCTAAGGAAGGAGGTCTGGGTGGGGCTTTCATTCCCTACCCTGTGTGCTCCTGTACCTGAAAAAAATGAAGCTAAGGAGAAGGAAGTTAGAATGGGAGGAGGGATAATGCAAATGGTAATTTTGGAAAGGTATTGTCCAAGATTGGAATTCTCAAATATTCCAGGACTGCAGCAGTTTCTAGTCTGACAGATTGGCCTTTGTCAGCAATATTTACAATACTGAGGAGGAAACAATCCAAGTGCCCATCAACTGTTGAATACATAAATGCTGAACAAAATATGTTATAGTCAGGTGATGGAATACAATTCAGCTATAAACAGGAAGTACTGAAACATTCTATATACTATATTAAAAAAACAGGCACAGAAGTTCTCATTGTCTATCGCTTCACTTACATGAAATACTGAGTGGGCAACTTCAGCGAGTCAGAAATTAGGTTAGCTGTTGGCAGGGGCTGGGAGAAGTGGGGAATGGGGAAGGGCTCCTAATAGGGACAGAGTTTCTGTCTGGAGTAATGAAAACATACTGGAACAACACAGGATTGTGTACTTGAAAATGGTGAATTTGTGAATTGTGAAATCTATCTCATTTTCTAAGGAGAAAGAGAATGTAAGAAGTCAGAAGTCTAGATTTGTGTTTGCTGTTTGACAAGCTTGCATTTGGAGGGGAGAGAAGGAAAGCTTGGGTTACAACTCAGAGCTCCTCTTTCTTTTCATTCTAGTTGACAGCTCTCTAGATGAAGAGTTTTTTTTTTTTAATTTAATTTTATTGTAAAGATGCTGTACAGAGGATTACATTTACATGAGTAAGGTACATTTCTCGTTGAGCATTATTACCCATTTCATTGTTGTTCTCCCAATATCCCTTCCCTCCCCCCACTCCTCCCCACCACAAAGTTGTGAAGTTCATTTCCTACATAGTGTCCTGTGAGTATCATTGTTGCAACGGGCCATCTTTTGTAGTTCTTTCAACATTTTGCTATTTCCATCCCTTCTCCCAATCAGATAAATGCATATACAAGATGGAGTTTTGACCAAGAAAATAGAAGAAGAAATGCAGAAGAGGACAGAATGGACAGTAGCAGGAGGGAGATGAGGTGCAGGAGAGAGAGAGAAGAAGTACATGAGAGAGTGAAGTGAGGTCAGGAGCTTGACCTTGAACACTGGATCAGATGGACATTTTGTTTTCTATTTGAGAGGCCCTAGAAAGTGTTTGACTGTGGCACAAACTAAAATATATTTCATGTCACAGCCAGGATCCATATACCTATAGGTATGAAAAGGTCTTTGCTGTGTTCTGGTATTATCTTTTGGATAAATGCCCACAGGTGCTATCATTGCATCATGGGGTAGTTCTGTTTAGATTCTGAAGAATCTCCAAACTGCCTTCCATAGTGGTTGCCCTACTCTACATCCTCACCAACAGCCTGAGTCCTTCACCTTCACTATGTGTGATCCATCCCATTTCATCCCATCTTATTCCATTCTGCTTTGTTTAAAAATGCTGGTTGAGTTCTACCAAGTGGATTGTACAAAACACTCATAGTTCAAGACCTAGCAATTAAAGTTCACTTAAAAAACTCTAATATTAAATTGATTTCTAATTGTGCCAGGTGGGTTCCTAATGGGCTTCAACTACCTGAGCTTTGGCTACAAAGACAATTGATTTCTAAAATGTGGTCTGGAGGGAACTGCCATGTGGAATGTTTCCAGCCCCTCTGACCGGGGAGCGCTGGAGCTCCTCCAGTGCTGTGTCTGCGGCTACCAGAGGCCTCCCTTTGTGGCTGTCTTTTCCACGCCTTTGTGGATTGAGTCTGAAATGTCCCTTTCTTTCTTCTTTCTCATCACTATGTGATAACAACACTTTTTCTACTTGTGTGTTTTTCCTTTCAGATGAAGTTGTCTACATATTGACAGTAGTTGGTTCACACAGTCCCGGTGTGCTGGAAGTCTGTATGCTATAAGTTTTCTCAGGTTAATAGTAGGATGTGGGTAAGTCATTTTGGTTAAGGCATAGAACAGTCTCCCACGTGTTTTCTGAATATAGGTTTGTATTAAATATCTAGTGGCTTATGAACAAAAACATTTCATGGTCATCCAACATTTATTTACCTAGGATATGAAAGTCTGGAGATGTACCATCTTTTGGGTCTCTAGAACCTTTCAAGTCACCAGATGCTGGCTACAATTGGAGACTTGGGATGCTTTAATTATCCTATCTTCTCTCTGCCTCTATCCCTGTCTCTTCTTGTTCTATGAACATGGGTAAGAAATTATTTGTTAATTCCATAGCTTGGCCTTTGTGAACAGTGCTGTGATAAACATGAATGCTTGGGTATATCTTTTGCATATTAATTTATACCTCTTTGAATATATGCCAAAGAATATATACAAGGGACATTAGGTAGGTCTAGTTTTTGTTGTTATAAATCTTTGTTGTTTTAATCTCTCTTTTTATTGTATTCATACCTGTGATATGACTCACTTTGGTTTTCCTGATGGCTGAAGATGTGGGGCATCTTTTCCTGTGCTAGTAATTGGTCTTTCCTGTGTATTTTTTTAAGGAAATGTCTTTTTATACTTTTTTGCCCAGTTTTGAATTGGGTCACTGTTTTATGGAGTATAAGGATCTTTATATATTCTTGATCAAGTCCCTTAGCAAATATATAACTTGTAATTATTTGCTTTCATAACTTGGGTTGTATTTTTATTTTCATAATATGTTCTTTTATAATATGTACTTTTCTAAAATAATTTTTTTTTGGGTCCGGTCATGGGGCCTGAACTCTGGGCCTGGGCGCTGTCCCTCAGCTCTTGAGCTCAAGGCTAGCGCTCTACCACTTGAGCCACAGCACCAATTCCGGCTTTTTTCTTTTTGCTTATGTGGTGCTGAGGAATCGAACCCAGGGCCTCGAGCATGCAAGGCAAGCGCTCTACCACTGAGCCACCTTCCCAGCCCCTAGAATAATTTTTATTGAAATTAAATGATTACATAAATTTCACAAATTTCACAATATTGTGAGATAATGATACTTAGTTCAAGTCACAAACACATTTTAACTGTCACAAGCAAATTGTCATTATCATGGTCTATAATGTTTGTAAATTCTATGAGCTTTGACAATACAACTCTTTCTTCCACATCAGGTGATATGTACATTTCTTTCCTTTTGCTTAGAGTAAGCTGTTCCCTCTTTCCCTTTCCTTCCCTCCCTCCCTCCCATCGCTGCCCCTGAGTTGCTTAGTTCATTTTCATCAATGTCCAGTGCAGCTAATGGGCTCCTCTGTTGTATATTTTCCCATTTCTCTCTGATTCTGTGCCCTCCTCCTAGCTTCCCTCAGATATGCACATATATATATATATATATATATATATATACCACAAATATATATGTGTATATCTATACATATACATATACATATACACATACCATATATGTGGACAAGAACATGGAGTCATTTAGAAATGATACGACAAATTGAGTGGAGGTCCTTTGTTTCTTGATTCCTGTTTGCTTTGTCCCATCTTCTTGCATTTTGGATTTAACATCCATATATCAGAGACACCATGTGATGTTTGTCGCTCTGCTTTTGGCTCAATTTGTCTTTCTCCAAAATAATTTTGATGAAGTACAGTTTTATTTATTTTTTCTTTTGTTGCTTGTGCTCTTAGTGTCGTATCAAAGAAACTGCTCTTTTCCAGTCCAATATATCACTGTGTTTTCTTTTTAGAGTTTTATTGTCTTTGACACATTTTTAGTTGTTGTTTTTTTAATGGAGATAGTGACCCAACTTCATTTTCTTTTGGTGGTTTTGGGGTTTGAACTCAGACACTCATGTTTTTCAGGGAGATGCTTTACCACTGAGACATACTTTAACCCTATCTTTCACTGTTCATTCATAATTGTTTCTATGGACTTTTTTGTAGAAAAGCTCTGTAGGGTTTATAGTAATATTCTTTTATTTTTTGTGCAGTGATCCTGGGGTTCAAACTTAGAGCTGAGCTTGGAAGGCAGGTATTTTATAACTTGATCTGTGTTCCTGGCTTATTCTTTTTGCTTTTAGTCATTTTTAAGGTAGGGTCTTGTGTTTTTGCCCAGCCTCATGTGTAGCTGGAAGGACAGATGAATGTTATTGTGTGCAGCTTCCTGGATGAAATGAGTGTCTGACTAACTTTTTATTAGGGCTGCCCTCACACTGCAATCTCCCAAGCAGCTGGGATTACAGTTGTGAGCCATTGTGCCAGCCCTTGTCCCTGATTTTAATAGTAGATAAAGATCTACCAATTTTGTCCATTTTGTCCAACAACTAATGTTTGATTTTACTTATTTATGTTGTTTTGTAGTTTTTTATTTCACTAGTGTCCATTGTGGTGGTTACTAGTTCATTCTATTTCTGTGTGTTTTGAGTTTCGTTTGCTTCACCACTTTCTAGGGTCATAAGGTAGGCAGTTAAATTATTGATGAAAATTTCCTTTTATAAAATAATGAGTATAAGCTTCCTTCTCAGACTGCCTTATTTGTATTGCATAGATTTTGATGTGTAACATCCTTATTTTCATTAATCTTAAAGTATTTTGTATATGATTTTCCACCAAATTTCCCTTTTGATTCCTTCTTTGATCTAATTATTATTTAAGTCTATGTTTAATTTATACACATTTGTTATTGCTTTTACTTCATAGTTTTAAGGTAGATTTTTATATGATTTTAGTTATCTTAAGTATGTTGGTATTTGTCTTATAATTTAATATATGGACTATCTTGAAGTAAGGTCAATCATAATCTTATTTTGGCATATTAAATGCATTAATATGAAATATTCCTAAAACAAAAGTCACAGTCACAAAGATTAAAATTCTGAACATTGAAATCTTGAAAACTGAAGTCCTGAATTCCAACTGAGAGTGAAAGAAAGCAAAATTCCAGGGAAGTGATGAGAATATTTTAGGCAAAATGAATATGTAGAAACCATGTAAAATATTATTTTAGGTGTACCTGTGAAGGTGTTTCCAGAAGAGATTATAATGTAAGTCTAAATAGACTAGGTGAGACAATATTGCCATACAGAAAAATGAATGTGAATGTGATTTTCTAAAAGAAAAAAGTAGCCATCTATCATGACACAGGAATTGCAGTACAGGTGATTACCATGGAAGGTGGTTAGCTTTTATGGACTTCCTCTTATTCAGTGGCCCATAATCTGTCTCTGAACATGATTTTTCGTATGTCCAAATCATGTTAGATATTTTCTTTTAGTCATCCTATTGCTTTATAGTGTCAATATTATATTTGTAATATATGCAATATATGCCATATCTATTACAATTTGCTATGCAAGCTTTTCCTTCTTAGCATTTTCAGTTCTAAAAGTATAAATGTGTGTACTTTTAAAGACATCTCACTCACTTTTTTTTTTTTTTCAAATTTGGCTCAGCAAAAATGCCACAGTGCTGACTTCGTTATGTCAGTACTGAAAGTTCCATCATAAATGAAGACATGTTCCATTTTTATCTCTGCATTCCTGAAAGATAAAGGATCTTCAGCTCTTGACTTTTTGTGCTGGTGAGCCATGTGTTTTTTGATTGATCTCATCAACTGTCTGTCATGATATTTCAGATGACTGCAGATATAAAGCTTTCTGTGTGTGTGTGTGTGTGTGTGTGTGTGTGTGTGTGTGTGTGTGTGTGTGTGTGTGTGTGTGTGTGTGTGATCACCAACCACAGTGGTACACATTTATATATTTTGCTTTTTATTTCTTTATTAATAAGTTTGTTTGCACATAACTGTTACCCACATTGGACTGTCATTGGTATACTTTAGTGCCTGTGCTTCTAAAAACTATATATTAGTATTGCTTATTTTATTGTGGAAAGTGGTCTATGAAGTACTCTGTCGTGTTTTTACATATGTCCCAAATAAAACACCTTTAATAATGTAATTTAATGCTTTTCAAAGAATTATTTTCTGCAACTATATTTTTGAGACTGTTGGCCATGCAGACATTTTAGAATTTAGAGGAATTTTTTTTAGCAAATGTAATTGTTTAAGATTTCAACATTTGTAATTAAAGTATTTGGGATTGTGACTTTGAGGATTATGGCCCAAACCCACCTTGGAGTGTACATTTGAGAAGATTGTCTATTCTTCCCTTGTTGAGTCTACTGTTTTATAGTATCTATTAGGTAAAGTTGCTCAGATCATTTATGTTAAATCTTCTCCTTGATTGTTCTATCCATTATTGAAAATAGTCTCAGCTGATTATTGTTGACTTGTCTATTTTTTCTCTTGACTCAGTTCTTAGTGCATATTTATTTGGGGGCTATATTTTGTGCATATATGTTCATAGTTGTTTTATATTTTAATCATTGAACTTGAGTTCATTACACTTTTTCACTTACATCTAGTGCTCTACCACTTGAGCCACATGTCCAGCTCCAGCTTTTTCTAGTTAATTGGAGATACGAATCATCTGGATTTTTCTGCCTGAGCTGGCTTTGAATGTCAATCCTTGAATTTCAGTTAGAGGATTATAGGAATGACCCCCTGGTGCCTTGCTTGGACCCTTTCTGGAAACAAAATTTTCTAAATTCCTCTTTAATATTCTGCAACATTTTTTGTTTAGTGCGTTTGTCTGATGTTAGCATCACTCCAGATTTCTCGTAGTTACTGTTTGTATTATTATATCTTACCATCTTCTTACCTTGAACATATTCTATATTTGTGGAGCTGGCAGCATGCATACATCCTTTTTATCCTCACTCACCATTTCTGCCTCTGGATTGGACTGTCAGATCCATGCATGTGTAATGTTATTGTTGGATTTACATTTGATATATTATGTTTTGTATGTGTTTCATATATTCTTTTGTTTTCTATATCTTCTTTACTATTTTTTGCATTAAGAAGTATTTCCTAAGGTAGTGTTTAATTCCTTTAGTGATTTTTTCTGATATTTTTGAGTTACTCTCTTGGCGGGTAACCTAGTGGTTGCTGTGTACCTCTTAGCATGCTTATACTCTCCTCCACCTACTCTGAATATTTACCTCACTGATGAAAATGCTCATCAAAGAAGTAGATTTTAAGAATAATCCATTTTCAGCCTTCATTTTAATTAGCTATCATTTGATCCCATTAAATGCTCCTCCAATTTTCAATCTTGCTTTATGTTTTCTGAAATGGCATTCTCTCATCCTTTCCTCTTAGATTACTAATTCCTCTTAGAATTACTTCTTATTTTCCAGATATCAAACCATGCAATGACTAGTTCTCACTTTTTTTCTGTGTTTATTCATTAATTATTTCACTTCACTAGGACTTATTTCTTTCTGTATGCTGAAGACTTCTAAATCAACACTTAAAAAACTAACTTCTCAAGCTGGGTGCAGTGCCTGACTCCTGTAATCCTAACTACTTGGAAAGTAAAGATTGGGAGGATTATGATTCAAGGCCCAGAGTTCTGGTATACAAAAAAGAGCCTAGGAGAATCATGTAGAGAATATATGTACACACACACACACACACACACACACACACACACACACACACACACAAATACATATACCATATGTATCTGTGTATCTGCATATATATTATGTATATGCCTGTATGTATATGCATATATATATAGTGTAATTGTGAGGCTGTTTAAAGGTACTAGATGGTGGAGAGGACATGACAACATTAGAGGGTAAATGATATTGAAATACATTGCATCCATACATGAAGATAGCAAAATGAAACTCACTGAAGATGCTGAATAATAGAGGATAAGAAGTATGGTGAAAATGAGAGTAAGTAAGGGGGTCAACTTGATTAAAGTACTGTACGGGCATGTGTGAAATACTACAGTGAAGCCCTTTTAAGTAATTAACATACACTTAAAAATGAATGATAGGACCATAAAACAAAGTTTTGTGGGGGCAGGAGGAATTGTGGTTTTCCGACAAAGCATCTGTTACATAAGCCTTAGACCCTTCATGCCTGAAAACTTCCTCTTTCCTGAAGCTCTCTGTACCAAATACTCTACTATGGAAAATGTCTCAATAGATTAGGGCAAGTGAATTAGCTCCTCAAGTTTTGAAAGCCTAGATGTATGGCTAGTTAGGAACATAATCATTATAAGAACCTTCAATCTGACAACTTTATGGTATTTTGTCTTTCCATTTATCTCATATAGTTAAAAGAAATATGAATTTGATGTTCTTGATACTTTTCTTCCTTGAGGAATTACCATTTTATTTCTTTTGAGAAACATTCAGCTTTATGGTTGGCCTCGGTGGTTGCTCATTGCACACTAATATGCTGAAACCATCATTAAGTCTTTTTAGGAGGCACTGCTCTAACTCACTAAGCACTGGCAATTTTATGTTCCTTAATTCTTGAGATATCTTATATCTCTGAACATCTTTCTCATTCTTGATTCTTTTTTTATGTAACATAAAGTTATCTTTCTGTGCAAATTTGTGTTAAGTTAAATGCTTTTGAAATTATTAGTCTCTATCATCTTCATTATCTGACAGTTAAGCTGAAAATGTGATAATCTTTTTAGTAAGGTTGTAAAGAACATTATAATATTAACCATATATTATCAAATTAGAGACTAAAATGTATGTGTGTAGTTCCAACACTCTCAATGTCTTACATTGTTGTGTTTAATTACAACTAATAGAAACATAAATCAAAAAGGTTACATTATTATAAGGATTTGAGGCCTTCTCATAAACTGTAAGAGCAGGAAGGGACTAGAAGCAAAATATGGAAATAAATTGAAAGTAAGAAAGGTTTAATTTCTAATCTTTGTATCTTTCAGGAGGTTTGTCTTACTTTTTATTCCTACAGAATAATTGTAGTTGTTGCTGTAAATACATAGCAGAAGTGACTAGCCTTAGAGCTCTTAAAATATAACAGCTCCTCCACTCATCTGACCAGCCAACTCCAGGCTTAAAATATGGCTTTAAGTCATCTTAAGGAATTCTGTCTGATATCTATGAATGGGATTCTTTTGATTCTTAAGCTAAAGGTTGTGGCTAAGATGCAAAGCAAACAAGGGATCAGAACCAAAATACACTCTGGTCTTGATTTTCTGTGGGATCTAGACACATGCAATGCATGTAAGATATCCATTGAATTTGGCATGTTAGCCTTTCTGTATTTCTCTTCAGAACCTTATTAAATCAATTAAGGTTTCAGTTTCACAAAAGGAGTTTAAAAAGCAATGGCCCTACTACATACTAGTTGCATTAAAAAGCTGTCCCATCTATCTTAAACATTATGATTTTGCAAATTGTTTTTGATGACCTATGACAGAATTTCCACGACTATTAGAGTTTATGCTGAAATACTCCAGTGAGGTTTATTTGGCCAAGTTGAATCAAACATGTTAATGGCTAAAACAAACTACTACAACAACAAAGCTGACATCTATTTTCTGCTGAAGAATCTATTATACACTTGCAAGAGGAAGGCTTGTTTGCATCAGATGGGTATCTAGAAACTGTTAGTATTCCAGATCACCTTGCCTTAGGTCATCTTAATTATCCAGAGATCATCTACAGCCCCCTGAACTTGAATCTAGAAGAATCATTGACTGAAGAACTTCCCCTTAAGACATCCTGGCAAACATCAAGAAAATTTAATTTAAAAATATGCAGAAGAAAGAGTCCAATAAAGGCTTTACAATAATGATAAAAATCTTGTCAATCAATCGATGGATACCATAGAGAGAACAAAAGGCTAGAGGAAATTAAATAGGTTTCTAATGTGCATTTTATTTGTTTAATTCATCAGTAGCTGTATCAGATAAACTCTAAATTCCCAGTAGTTTAATTCAATTAAAATTTCCTTCTCATCATTTTGTCTTAATCCACAGAAAGATTTCCTGGGCAGCAGCCTTTCCTGGATTTGTTGGTTCACTTTCTATTACTATAATGAATACCTGAGACTATCAATTTCTAAAGAGAAACTTATTTCGTTCACAGCTTCAGAGATTTTAGTTTAGGACTGGTTAGCCTCACTGCATTGGTCTGCAGTGAGGCAGTACATCATTATGGAAGCATGTGGAAGAACAAACCACTCATTATCACATTGCCAAGAACTAAAAGAAAAGAAAGGTTCCACAATTCCCCCTTCAAGAGACACTCTCAATGACCTAAAGACCTCTCACTAGACTCCACCTCCTGAAGGCTCTACTAGCTCTCAGAAGTGTCATGTTAGGAACTAAGCCTTTGCCCCATGGAACTTTGAGGAGACACAATATCAACTGTACCATTGAGATTTGGCAGGGACTCGGTCTCCTTTCGTTTAAATGGTCCTTGCAACTACTTATTAACTGAATTGGGTTGGAAGAGAGCTCCATTACAGGTTCATAGTCTATGAGGAAGAACTACACAATAAATCTAGATATAAAGGGGGCTGGGGATCATAGTCCCTTGGTAGAAGCCACCAAATAGCAATAGTACTACACTATAGAAAGAGAGCACAATGTGAGGGTCTGGCTAAGCATTATTGTTTTCCCTTTCTTTCTTTTTCTTTATCTCCTTTTAGAGCAGACACTCAAGAGTAGGGGAGGTAGTGATGGTAAAGCCTTTTATTGCATGTCATTAATATACTTCCACAAGACCCATTTAATCGTGTAGTTATTGACATCACAAAGCATGCCCAATTCAATCAGCCTGTGTTAGTAGTGTGCGACAGATTCTACAAGGTGCTAAGGGAGAGAAAGATGAACAGACTTAGTTGAAGGAAAAGCGGGAGACAGATATATGCATAATTAACATTAATTGAAGGTGAGATAAAATGCCAAAACTGAAGCAGACATAAAAAGGGTTGGTGGAATGTCAAGCAGGAAGACATTAAATCTTGCCCAGTTAGCAGAAAAACCTCATCTCTAGGCTGAGCTCTATATTTTAGAAAAGACCTACTCAAGCTAACTCAGATAAAAGGAGAAATTATTTTAAAAAATATGATTACATGAAATGAAGACATACCCTTGGAATTAGGCAGAATGAGGCTGGTGGGAGAGGCAGTCTGTCTGCTCCCTCTTGGTCTCTGATTTTATCTCTATCCCCCCACCTCCTACACCCATCCTTTCTTTTCCTCCTTGGTCCTACAGTGTTGTCAGCCCAAGTCAGATATCTTGGATCTTCTGGGTCTAATAGTACTCTCTGACTAGAAAGGAAACTGAAGTATTGTCAACCATTTGATGGACAGGTTTGCCTTTAGTCCACCATTGTGGAGAAACATGGATGTATAGAAAAGTGGGGTCACATGACCTAGCAAGCTGTCCCTTGCAAGATTTTGATAGAATCTCTGCTTTAAAAGTGGGTAAAGCAAGTTACAAATGAAAGGAAGACTTATGGGTTTGGGTTTTTTTCAAAAAGAAGGAAGGAAGGAAGGAAGGAAGGAAGGAAGGAAGGAAGGAAGGAAGGAAGGAAAGAAAGAAAGAAAGAAAGAAAGAAAGAAAGAGAGAGAGAGAGGGAGGGAGGGAGGGAGGGAGGGGAAAGAGAGAGAAACAAAGCAAGCCAGACAGACAGTTAGACAGACAGACAGACAGACAGACAGGCAGACAGAGAGAGAGAGAGAGAGAGAAAGAGAGAGAGATATACTGTAATCAGCTTTCACTTTGTTTCACTATGGAACTGAAATAACTCTCACTGTCCTCTGGACTTTTTATGGGCTTCATCCCACATGTCCTCATATGGGCTGGGGCCATCTAGACAGGTGGTAAGACTACAAAATAATGCTGCAACTCTGTTAGCCTGAGAGCTCCTTGCAGGATAGGAACATGAGAAGAATTTATTTTTATTGAAACAGAGATTCATAAAAAATACAAAAACACAAAAACAGGGAGAAAGAACCTGTGTCTCAATGGAACGCCAAGGAGACTCCAGGTCATCTCACTGACCTTGAACTTGGCAAGACGTGACAAGCTGATGAATTTGAAGGGTATATGTCAACATGAATGCATGGAAAGTATATTGGGAAGAATAAACCCCACTCTTACTGGTTTCTACCTAGTCATCTCAGTGTTGGGGGTTGGGCATACTCAAATGAATGAAAGTAATTGAGGTACTAATTGCCTCATACTCAAAAACAGTGTATACACAGAATATAAATTGATCCCAAAGCCACCAGTAACACCTCAAAATTGTGTGTTTGATTGTAAATCTCTTTCAGCTTTTCTTCTAGAAAGAAATTATACTCTTTAGCTATTCTTGGAAATTTTGAATCTTTTTATTCAATGCCCATTGTTGCAATCCCGTCTGCAAATCTGGACCATATCCTCGAATATCTTAGTGATGGCAAGAATTATTTGTAAAGAGACTAAATCTTTAGCCCTTGACAATTAGTTTTGATTTTTATAACATGGCTAAGGAGAATATATGTGACATAACCTAAAGTGGTTATAAAAGTAGAGCAAAATCTCTGTTGTTGTTTTTTCCATTTTAACAAAAGTAAGCACAAGATTGTGATTTTTAGTAGACTATTGATTATTTCAGAATTTTTCCAACAGCAGAATTTGTTAATTGTGGTATCTTGTGTTTGGAAGCAAATAGTATTTTGAATTACATAGACCTACACAGATAGTTGTTATCATTATCTGCAACACAAATGATAAGGTTTATAGTGTTTAATAAAGGCTCTATAGCTACCTCAGAGCTTCTAGGAGGACTACTATTAAATTCCCACTAGGGTTCCAGTAGTGATTCAGGCCACTGCTGGGAAAGGACACTTGTGTCCTTTCAGGACCAACATTGTCTAACAGAGTGAAAAGAAGGGCCTATAACAACACCGAGTAGGAGGAGGAGCAGGGGCCATGGAATGACTATGGAGTTTAGAGACAGCCCATTCTGGCTACAGAAGCTCTCGGTATTCAATGTCTAAAGAGAAGCTCCACAAACATAATGCTCCATCCTCAACCAGCCTCATTGATGGCAACTTGGTGCCAACTTTACTTTACTTTGGAAGTCAAGAATTTATTGGGATATACTTAATTTCTACTTATTATTGATTAAATTCATACTTCCTATGTAAATTAGGGTTTCCTTCCTTCCTTCCTTCTTTCCTTCCTTCCTTCCTTCCTTCCTTCCTCCTCTTCTTTCTTTCTTTCTTTCTTTCTTTCTTTCTTTCTTTCTTTCTTTCTTTCTTTCTTTCTTTCTTTCTTTCTTTCTTTCTTTCTTTCTTTCTTTCTTTCTTTCTTTCTTTCTTTCTTTCTTTCTTTCTTTCTTTCTTTCTTTCTCCCTTCCTTCCTTTCTTTCTCCCTTCCTTCCTTTCTTTCTCCCTTCCTTCCTTTCTTTCTTCTTTTTTGGAGAAGTTACATTGTCTTTTGTTGGCATCAATACCAACAGGCATTTTCATTCTTTTCAGTTGTAAAATTTGTGCTGATGACTCCTTTATAAAAGATTCATAATTTCATTTTGTTTTTATAATTCATAAATACACTTCCATTAATTCTACTATAACTTTCCAAGTTTGTTAGAGCTCTCTTTAGGCTTACTCTCTTAAAGTTGGCTTTAATGACCCAAATTTTTGTGTTAATCTTTGCTTATTGTTCAGCAACTGGGTTCATTAATCCACTAATAGCATTGGAGAGGTGCTAAAGTTTTTCAAAACTACAGATTGACCTAATTAATGTCTTTTCTGAATTGTGCTAATTCCCCCATTAACCACTCTGGGGCCTCTTAAAGCTCCCCAGTCTCTGTGGACGTCTACCCAGAAGTGTTGTATGCTTAGAGCAGGTAGTGATTGCCTTGATTATTTGTAAAGTAGCAGTGTTTTTTAAATGTTTCCAGAAGTATTTTCCTTGTTGCCCTTTATTTTTTGTATTAATTACATATCACTCTTATTTAGTACTTTGCCAGCTCTTGCTGGTCCTCTACCCTGATTTTCTAAACTCACCGAAGTCTTCTCTCCATACATACCACCCCTGTCCAACAGCTTCCACTTCTTCATGATTAACAGCAGAAGAGAATTAAGCATAGGCTTACCAGAACTATTCTCTTCACCATACTGACTAAAGATAATCTTTTAGAGTGGAGGAAAAATAAAAGATTTAGAGTGGCCTTTATTGTTCATTATTTTAGATTGAACTACTAAGAGTAAATTACATGTAATGATAAATTATTCTATATTCATAATGGTATAGTTACGTGTGATTCCTGAGCTGGGGGTGCTGACCTAAACGTGAAATTATTACTTGACCTCACAAAGTGTAAGTATCAGACAAATAAGCTTATTTCTGGCTGAATTGCTTCCATGCTATTCAAATTCAGTATTTTCCCTTTATGTAGGGGAGATCTGGTCCAAGACTTCCTAAAAACCACAAAGCAATTTACATTATCAAATCCTATAAATACTATTCATTTTCAACCATACATGTGTACCTATTATAAAGTTTAATTACAAATGAGCCCCGTTTAACAATTAACAATATTGAATAATAAAATAGAACGATTACATTGTAATAAGATTATGTGAATATTCATGGTGTCTCACTCTACCTCTCAAAACATTCTGTTGAGCTGTACCAGACTTCTTGTAGATAGTGCAATGAATATGTGATGAGGTAAGTAACATATACATGATGATGAAGTATTTGCGGTGGGAGCTACTTGAACACAAGCATCATGATACTCTATTGTTGTTCTAGTAGCCTGGATGGTTACTAATGAACATGTAATATATACAGCATGGATGTGCTGTACAGAGGGATGATTTATGACTCACATGGAATGGAGGGGAAATGGCATAAGATTTCATCACACTGTTCAGCACACTGTACAATTAAAACCTGGGCTTATTGTATATCTTGAATTTTCCTTTTAATATTTTTCAGATCATAGTTGAACATGGATAACTGAAATTGCAGAACACAAAGGCTGTAGATACACAGACACAAAAACTATTGTACAGAGGTACAAATACAATCAAACAATTCTTATTTTTAAATGTTTTTCTTAGTCATAAATGTGATTTCCTCTTCCCATGTAAGATTTCTCCTGTATGGGAGAATCAATCAATCCTGCACTAATGAGATGGATTAAAATTAACAAAGTAACAAATGTACAATCCAAGTCTAACAAAAATTCAGATGTCATTTGATGATTTATTGAACAAATCTAAACTTCATGATGGCCATGATCTCCTAATTTTCTGTGGCTTGTCCCCCTTTTTTTTTTGTCAGAGCTCTCTATGAACCACGTGTTTCTGATGCTTTGACATCTGGGACCTGGCAGAATCCTCAGAAACTGCCCATTTTAGGGCTTCAATTCCTAGAGATAGAAAATGACAGCCCTGTGAGTATACCCTTTGAAATTCATATAAATGGATTCTCACAGTTACAGTCTTTGTGTCAAAAGAGTGTTTGTGAAATTACTAGTTCTGTTGCATGTAAGTGTCGTTTGTCATTTTGTTTGCCATTGTGTGAATGTACTACAGTACGTTAATCCATTCCAATACTGATAAGCATTGACTTCTAGATTGAGACTATCATGACTAATGCCACTATAAACATTCTTTATACATAGTTTTTTTTTGTCTTCCATTTGGGTATATACCTACAAGTGAAATTGTTGGGTCCAAGGGTGTCTTTAGCTTTGGTATTACCATCATCAGTGTACAAAAATCCTGGTTCTTTCATATCTTGGATATGTTTCCTCCTGCCAGCCCTCTTCCTTTTCTGACTTCTAGTGGATAGTAGTATATATAGTAAGATGGGAGTGTGTTTTCCTGATGACTAATGAAATTGAGGACTTTTTCTTATACTTTTTTGCCCTTGGATTATCTTCTATCTTCAAGTATATTTTCGAGTCTCTTTCTTATTTTTCTATTGCGTTGGTTTTGGTAAAGACTGGACAAATTTTGTTATGTGAACTATCACATCTTTCCCATTACAGTATTGTTATTCTAACATTTGGCTGATGACATGAATTCTAGAACTAACATCAGCTTAGCAATGTTAGGTAGACACAAGTTGTCTTAGTATTTGCTATTTTATTTGCTAGATTATTGTCAGACATATTAAATTTTCTGGAGTAATTCTGGGTTAATTTCAAGTTATTCTTGGGAGGGAGACTAAAGGTGTCTTTACATATTTATGGACTTTACAGAGCCTAAATACAATCCTTGGGATTTAAATTTGATAAGATTTGTAAAGGGAAGCATGTGGATTCAGAAACATTGGAATAGAAAATCCTTAGGAATGAATATCAAGCCCCAGGACCCAGAACAAAGGCATATTGTCAAATGTTTTGTTTTTGTGTTTCAACAATAGTAGTAGTAGTAGTAGTAAGTCAAAAGTAGTAAGTAGAAAGAACTCTAATGCAGTACTGTAACTGTTGGCAAGTGATGTCACACTGAAACAGTACAATATAGATTGTCAGAGACACTCTGGAAGGCTGTGCAGTGTAATGCTATTTATGACATATGGTCTCTGTGACATCCCTCCACAGTTTGATTACTTCATAGTCCCATCACTCAATAGGCATATATTTACATTCTTTGGTATACAGCTTTCTTACCTTATGATGGTGCAGATTCATATTTGATGTACCAGAGTATGTGTTACTTAAAGCAGACTTTCTCCCTGCCCAATCTATGCAGTGTAGAGGCAGCTGGCATAAAGAAAGGGGTGTGTAGCATCTTGGCCTGTCATGAAGAGACCTGGGAACATACTTAAATTTCATGTCTATAATTGACTTTCTGTGGTAGCTATTCACAAAATCAAAATCACAAAAGATTTTAAGTTCAGATCACCTTGAATGATCTTGTTCAATGCTTGAAACATAGAATTCTATTTCTTCAAAGAATTTACTATTTTTAAGTTAACTTCTTAAATGTATTTCATTATATTTTATACAAATTCTTAATGTATTTTATTCATATTCATCTTCATTACCTTTCTTACCTCCATAACCTCAGTAGTTCTTTTCCACTTCCCTGTCCTTTCTATTCTTTAAAACTTTTTTGATTCTCCATATGAGAGAAAACATGGTATATTTGTCTGTGTGGCTTATCTTGCTTGCTATGATTTCCACTTCTTTCCTTTTCCTGCAAATGATGTAATGTTGTTCTTTAAGGTGGAATAAATCTCCATTGCATATGTAGTATTGAATAGTCTACTGGTTCATGTATTTTTCTGGAGAGAGAGCCATATTTCTCACAATTCTCCTAAGGGTCAACGGATTCCTGTCACATGCAATTAAATGACTAGGCCATTGCTTTTCTTGGGCAGAGGAGGGAACTGACCAACTTAAGGTCCTGTATCTAGTGACTGGCAGAGCTAGGGACAGCATCATGTTCCTGACTCCTGGAAAAGGTCTTCAGACAGAAATAGAGACTATAAGGTTAAAAGTAGAAAATTTGGATAGGAATCTTTCTTATAAGAGGAAGCAGTGGAAATACAAAATTTAACCTACAAAACATTGCTGTATTACCAAAGCATTCATTTATTTTGGAACTTGAGGGAAGTCTGTAATGAGAGTTAACAGTATTTCTGATTAATCAATCCTATCTGCTCTCATACTGTGCTAGGATCCTCCTGAGTGCTGGGATATGGTTTATTAATATGGAAGGAATGTGGCAGCTCACCTCTTGTCACTTGCATCAGTTGCCTGCTGGCCTGGTACTCAGTTTTGTGTGGCAGAACCTTACTGAGTCTGAATGATAATGGGCTTTTTAAATCCTAAACAATAAACATCCATTTCACCACTCCACCCAGCACAGAAACACTCTCTAACCTCAAATCAGCCACAAATAAGACTTCGAAATCAATTCATTGTGCATAGGCTTCCTGCTTGGTTCGTATTTTTCAGGAAATGATATTAGTAAAATATCTGCAGAGCATGTGTGTTTTGAATATGCACAAGTTGAGATAGTGTGTGGCATGGAGTCTTCAATCCTTGAGTGATACTTCTGTTTTTATCCATAGAACTTATTCTATTAAGTAAAACTGATTTTTATGCATTGTAACTAGGATGGTAAAGGCTCTGAATGGGCTTTGGAAGAAGGAGAGAACAAAACAAAACAAAACAAAATGAAAAACCTCTGGTAGTTTTTTTTTTTTTTGCAGGGGGGATTTTCAGCTTCTCATATTCCTCTGGTTGCTTAAAAAATTGTTTCATTAAAAAGTGAATTTATTGTATTTGTGCTTGTCAGATTCATTAAGATATTCTCATGCATAAGGTGGCAGATGCAGGCAAAACCAGTGTGAGAGCATTTGGCCCTGAAGAGGAACATCTTGTCAGGTTGAGAGAGAAGAGCAAATGGATGTATCTTCAAGTCCCTTCTATGAGGGTTTAAAGTTGGGAGGCAGACTTTCTTCCTTCTGTCTTCTAGGCCAGAGTTCCATTATTTCATCATGCTCTGGTGCTCCCAGGAGCTTCCAATTTCTGAAAATTCATGAGAACTCAAGGCAGGAGAGGCAAGCCTCAAATGTTTTCATTTAGAGGACCACTCAGAGAAGCCCCATCCCAACCATTTCTATTAGACTCATTCCTTTCTCTCCCTCCAATGCCCCCAAAGTGCTGCAATTAGTGGCTAAACTGATGCCGCTTTGGGGAATTTCAAGGAGCTGACGTGTGTTTTTCATTACCATAAGAAAATTAGTAACTTCTGCCAGAAACTGAAGCATTAGCTCTGTGAAACTATAATATAAACCGTAATGTGCTGGAGACCAACCCCAGAGAATGTGGGGGTCTTCTTGAAATAAACTGTGCAGAGTGTCTCAAAGCAGGGAAATGAGGGCCAGCCACAAATTAACTATCCCTTTAATGGCATTCATCCATTCTCTTCCCTCTTTCTCTGTCTACATGCACTTGCTTTCACGAAAGGCTTTTTCTCAGTTTTAATCATACATTCTAATTAAATATGGGACCTCTCCAAGCTTATTCTATGCCTTTTATTTTATGTTTCGAGAGCTCATTATGAAACAGAGAGAGAGGGACAACATGTGCCAAGGCTATTGTAAGGTAGCGATTCCATTTTAAAATCAGTCCAGCATGTTTGAGATGGAGGCATGATACAATGATCTCCCTTATTGCAGTTATGATTAAACATAATGAGGAGGATCAGTCTGCAAGCTTATCACTATTTTATGTTGTAAAATTGCCCATGAGTAAAATGCAAATACAAACAAGGAGTTTTAATGAGTCAATGTAATAAAATACCCAGGCAACAGGAAGCTGGTTGCAATGCTTTGGCCTCTTCCCAACGGGTGGCCATTGGATTTCCTAGGAAATTTGTAGTTTTCAAATATAAAATGTAAAATACGTCAGATTAGTTCTAAAAAAGCATTACTCCTTTGGAAAGAAAAACTTCTCTTTCATGTGAAAGGTAACATTAAACTAACCTGCAAAATACAAGAAGAAAGATTTCCTTATGGTACTTTTACCTTTGTTAGTATAAATACTTTGATTATTTTAATTAATTCTCAGGCTATACCTGAGAACGTAAAGATTAAAAGCGAGTGTCTTTTAGGATCACTACAACTAGAATTCTCCCTTCCATCAGTCTCACAATTAAATTCTAATTGAGTCTTACACTAGGTCATCATCACAAGCTAAAGTTTAAATTTTCCAACTATAAAGAATATTCTATTTGCCTTTACTATCCATTGGATTAACTTGTAGACTTATAAACATATTCCAATTATTACAGGTAAAGGAAACCATGCAGGCTATGTTTCTTTGGGTTTGGCTTACTTTAGTTAGTATGATTTTTTTTCAAGTCTTTCCCTTTCCTTACAAATGGGCAGTGTCATTCTTTCTGATGGAAGCATAGAATTCCATTGTGTATATATACCACATTTTCTCTATCCATTCATCTACTGAGGGGCATCTGGGTTGTTTCCATATCTTAGCAATGGTAAATAATACTGCAACAAACATGGTTGTGCTGGCAGCATTCGTGAGGGCTGGTTTGTGGTCATTTGGGTAACTGACTAGGAGTAGGATTGCTGGGTCATAGGAGAGTTCTGTGTGTTTAGTCTTTTAAGGAACCTCCATGCTGCTTTCCAGAGTGGTTGAACCGGATTACATTGCTACCAACAGTATAGTAATGTTCTTTCTGCCACATTCCCACCAGCTTCTGTTATTTTCATTTTCTTGATAGTGGCTATTCTCACTGGGATGAGGTGGAATCTCGATGTGTTTTGATTCGCATTTTTCTTCTGGCCAGAGATGTCAAACATTTCTTCATGTGTCTATTGACCATTCTTACTTCTTCATTGGTGTTGTCTCTATTTAAGTCTTTAGCCTACTTATTTTGAGGATTTGTTTTGGGGGGATTAATTTTTTGAGCTCTAGGTATATTTTAAATATGAGGCCCTGTCTGATGTATAGCTAAGTGAAGATCTCCCAATCTGTGGACTTTCTATCTGCTAGCTATATCCTTTGCCATGCAAAAACTCTTCATTATAATGCAATCCCATTTATGTAGCCTTTCTTTGATTTGTTGTGTTTCTGGATCTTTACTTAGGAGGTTTTGGACTGTGCCAAAGAGCACTAGTGTTTCCCTCTAACTTCCTGTAATATTTTGAGGGCTTCTGGTCTTACATTGAGGTGTTTGATCCATTTATTGTACTGTCTGCAGTTATTTCTTTTTACTTTCTTTTTTCCTTTGGTTTATTCCCTGTTGTCATTGTTTTTGATTTCTGTACCCTTTGTCTTGTATATAAGTTTATGTGATTTGGTGAAGGGAAGAGGAATCACAGAAACAGTGGGACAAAGGGTGAAACAAATCAACAGAGATACTCAGTAGACCCTATGTTGGAAATGAAGTCTACAACTTGGGGAGAGGGGAGTTAGGGGCATATATGGGAGAAAATAAGGGAGGAGGTAGCATTGTTTAAAAATAAATGTACTTGTTGCCTTACTTATATAACTCTGCACATCACCTTTTTATTTTTTAAATATATTTTTTATTGTGAAGATACTGTACAGAAGGGTTGCAGTTACAAGAGCAAGGTAATGAGTCCATTTTCTATTGAGCATTGTTACTCCCTCCTTTGTCTTTCCCTTACCATCCCTTCCCTCCCTACTTCCCCAAATCCTCCCTCTCCCCCTCACAAAGTTGTAAAGTTCATTTTCAACATAGTGTCTTATACATCTCATTGTTACAATGGGTCATCCTGTATCCTTATTTCAGCATTTTGTTATTTCTCTTCCCCTCCCCAAATTAGAAAATTGTATATACTAGATGCAGGATACTGGAATCAAATATAGTAACAACAGGGGTTGTACCATGGGGGAAGAACATACAAAGAACCAAAAAGATTGAGTACATTCATTATGAGTACATTAAAATAGCGACAAGATCAATAGAAAACCCACAGATTGGGAGAAGATCCTCACTAGCCATATAACAGACAAGGCTCTCATATCTAAAATATACTTAGAACTCAAAAAATTAAATCCCCCAACAACAAATCCTCAATGAAACAACCTCCCAATTAATAAGACTGAGAGACTTTTCTAAAGAGCACATGACCTTTACAATAAAATTTAAGTTAAAAAACAATATTCTAATGGTTAGATTTTGATTTTTTCTCACTGTAGCACAACAAAAGCATATAAGCTCTCTTCTCAAACATTCACAGTTCTTCTCCCTGCATAGGAAAATCCTATAAGTGCTAGAGATGGATCCCTGTCCTTGGATTTCGTTCAATGCTGGCATACAGTATTTTGCTTTTGATTATTGGGGGTTGGGGTGGAGAAGAATTAGTTATATTCTAGATTTTGACAAAAGGGAGACTGAGGTAAACCTAAAGTTGTGTCTCTAAAAATTACTATGATTACCAGTAAAGATTCTTCCCTGAGTAAGTATGGACATTCATCCATTAACAAGAGAACGTGTTCTGTGTGGCTCTGGAAATTTTTGGTAATCTGTGGGTAATGGAATAATCTTTGACTTTCTGTGGACTTTTAAAACAATGTCTACGTAATAGGCATTTGTTCTAGTGTGAACCTGTTGGGGACCGCTTAGCACTTAAGTTCTTTCACTTATAGGACATATTAACTTTTTAAAACTGGGAAGTGGTGCTGTAGCTCAAGTGTTAGAGTGCTAGCCTTGAGTTGAAGAGCTCAGGAACAGCACCCAGGCCCAGAGTTCAAGACCCACAACGAAAAAAACCCACAAAGATGATTGCTTTCTAATATTGTTCCTGTTTAACCTGTATGTGTAGCCTGGAGCTTTGGGATCTTAACTGTATTCTTTTCTGTTTAAACTTTCTGTGCACAGAAACATTTGGTTCTGTGAAGATGTATTGATCCTCATGGTCCCAGAGTCCTCTGTCTCTTCCCGAAAATAGATTCCAAAATGCAAGGGCTATAAATAACGTTGCCATTTTAGGAAGCTCAACTCATTTCTCTGCCACATTTGGGGGACAAATACATAATTAAGGAGGATTTTCTTCTTGTTTGGTAGCCAAGAATTTAATCAACACTTGATAATGTAAGAGGTGCCAACTCTAAGTGTATCTAGTAAGTACTTAATTGATAAAGAATCATTGTGCCACCTGCAATTCATTAAAATACCATGGGCCATTGTCAAAACTCCAGTGTGCATTCCTTGGATGCAGAGGTAAATAGGAACAAAGTATGTTTTGTATTTCTATATGAAGACAACATGATGAAACCCACCAAACACTGAAAAAATGGGGGTGGGAAGTACAAAAATATACTAGAGGAGGTGAACTTGTTCAAAGTACACTTTTCACATCTATGGGATTATAATAATGAATTTCCCTCATATTGTAAGTATATGCTAAATAAAAATAAAGTTTGTACTTGGTTTTTAAAATTTTTTTATCTTTGTCAGTTGTGGGGCTTGAACTCTGGGCCTGGGCACTGTTCCTCAGCTCTTCAACTTAGGGCTAGTGCTCTACCACTTGAACCACAGCACCATTTCCAGTTTCCTGGTGGTTTTTTTGGAGATGAGTCTCACAGACATGGGCTGGCTTTGAACCCTGATCCTCAGATCTCAGCCTCCTGAGTAGCTAGGATTACAGGTGTGAGCCACTGGTGCCCAGCTATACTTTATTTTTAAAAGTCTCGGTATAATTGCATTTCTTCAAATGACTTAATAATGTTATGTTCTGTCTATGGAGTTTCCAGAGTGTGAGAATTTTCTGGAATTCCCACTTCCTGGATTATGATGCTGAGAATCTGCTATGAAACGGTATTAAAGAATGGCTTTTGTTTTAGAGAGATGCTCTTTAAAACTCCAGAGGACCCAAAGCAACTGGCTTTCACCACATGCTGATCTGACCTCACTGCTCAAACAACTATGATGAACACTCTTCTAACTCTTCATTTAAAATAAATTCCTTTTGTGTTATGACCTTTCAACCTATGACATGCCAGAAACATAAAAAAAAAATGTTAAAGGGATGTTATGTTAAAGGGATGTTTTACCTGCTGAAAAGGTACATGGGGACAGGGGGATTGTTCAAGAATAGCTAATACATTTGAAAGAGAGAAAAAAGTCTTTGAAATGGTAAAAAAAAATCTATTAAAAACCTGACTAAATTTGGATTAGACTGTATTTTTCATGTGGCATAAACTGAATTGCAGTTTGTTGTCAGAGAAAATTTGACACAACCGTAAGAGTGGCAGCTGCTACCTTTTAGCTGCCTTTACCTCCTCTTTTGAGTCAGATTTCCCCATGGCCCCACTATTCTCCAAGCAGCTCTCACTTGTTCCTTCAAAATGCGCCACTGAAAGCTGTAAGGTACACACACACACACACACACACACACACACACACACACACACACACACACACACACACACACACACACACACACACACAGAGCATATGTGAAGAGTCACACATTTCCTAAAATGTTGACAGGTGTCTGAAATCCTCATTATTGGAGATAGCTTACTGTTGAAGTTAAAGTACAATATTGAGATTGATAAAGATTGAAAGAGATGGGAGAAAGAGACTTAGCTAGTTCATGGAACAGCTGCAAGCATTCCCAAATGTTTTCTGCATAATCATGCAAGAAATTCATCATGCATTTCCTATTAAATATTCATGCAACTTGCTCCATAGGAGGGCTGTGGTATTTATTAATTCCCTGGTGTTGGTAGGTTTTGGTACATCTATTGCCAGCTATAAATGTGTCATGCTAGCAAATTCAATTCTTGGCAGAAAATATAACAATATAATACATGTTTACAGGATATCGCAAGCTTTAATTATGCCTAAATGATTTTCAAGGCTACCTTGAAATAAACAACTGATTTCTTTTGCTTTAAATGAAAGAAAAGGTCAGAGGGGAGAGAGTGGATGGGTCCAGAGAATCATTTCAACTTAAGTGTCCATCTTTGTCAGAGGTGAGCCATTTCTGCCACATGCAAGTAATTACTCTTAAAAGAAGCTAGGTCTAATGATTATCAGCAAGTGGAGTCATCTGTTCTTCCATGCGGTAGGAAATTCCCAAGACTTTATTAAAGGATGAAATGGAAAAAGTAATTTTCAAATATGCACTCCCCCCCCCCAAGTGTATTATAATATGTCTTTAAGCTGGAGTTTACTCAGATAGATAGACAAAAATAAAAGTGAGCTGACTTTGCTATTTTGGGTTGTTATAATAAAATATCATAAACTGAGTACATTATAACCAACAGACATTTATAGCTCACAGTTTAGGTTGATGAGAAGCCTGGCAATTCTTATATGGAGGCTTTTCACCATGCTCTTACATGGCCAAAGCTCTCTCGGGTCTTGTTGCAACAATGAGATGTACAAGTCGTTATGTTGAAAAACGAACTTTACAACTTTGGCCTGGAGCGGGGGAGGGGGCGGGCGCGGTTGGGCGGGCGGGGTGGGGGGGGGTTGGCGAGGGGGGGTTGGCGGGGGGGGGGGGTGGCAGGGGAGATGGGAAGGGATGGGAAGGGGAAACAAAGGAGGAGGCAACAATGCTTGATAAGAAATGTACTCATTACCTTGCCCATGTAATTGTAACCTCTCTGTACGGTATTTTTAACAATAAAAAAATTTAAAAAAAACAACAACAAATAAAAGGGTACTGATCCCAGTGGTAGGGGTTCTGCCCTTATGACCTAGTCACCCTTCTGAAATTCTACATGCTAACAGCATCACCTTAGGGGTTAAAATCTTAATTGTTAGATTTTTGGATGTATCTAAAAATTTAGACTATGACAAGGCTGACAGTTTGCTCTTCAGAATGGTTTTGCATGGACAGATACAGGATAATGTGATGTCTTTTTCAGTAACACATTTATACAGTGTCTACACAGAGCTTGAAGCTGCAGAAAATGAAGTAGAATCAGAGAATAAAGGCCCTTTCCCAAAAAATGACATTAAATTTATCAAACAACTAGAGGAACACATAATGGGTAAAGTAGAAATTACTATTTTATAATTTGTATATATATTTATATATTTGTTTCAGATTTGCATCTATTATAAATTATTTATATTGTACTTACATATCATAAATTATAATATATGTATATTTATTATATATTTATATATTTTATAATATTTTAAATAAAAAAGAATGCCTTTTATGGAAGTCAGTGTTTTGTATCTCTTGTATCTAACTTCTTTTTTTTAAATCTTTATTGAAAAGATGATGGGGGGTGCTTACAGTTACATAAGTAAGATAATGAGTACTTTTGTGTTTTTGTTGGTCATTGATCTTGAACTCTGGGCCTTGGCACTTTCCCTTAACTCTTCAGATCAAGGCTAGTGCTCTACCACTTGAGCCACAGCACCACTTCTGGTTTTTTCTGCTTATGTGGTGCTGAGGAATCGAACCCAGGGCCTCATGCATGCAAGGCAAGCACTCTACCACTGAACCACCTTCCCAGCCCCAATTACCTTTGGTTTTAAGCAGTTACCTCATCCCTCATTTTCTCTCCTTTAATCCTTCCTTCTCCCCTCCCCCACCAAGTTGTAAGGTTCATATTCAACATAGTGTCAAGTGAGTATCAATGTTGCATTAGTTCATCCTTTGTCCTGCTGTTTCTGTGGTTCCCTTTCCTTTCCACAGATGGAATAAACTTATATACAAGACACAGGTACAGAAAACTAAGAGAAATAGTTAAGAATATCATAGACATATTCTAATTCTTACAAATGGGGGAAACCATGCAACCTTCTTTTCTTTGGGTCTGGCTTACTTTGCTTAATATAATTTTTTCCAGGTCTTCCCATTTCCTTATGAATGTGGAAATGTCATTCTTTCTGAAGGGAGCATAGAACTCCATTATGCATATATACCATTCATCTACTGAGGGACATCTGGGTTGGTTACATATCTTAGCTATGGGAAATAATGCTGCAATGACATAGTTGTGCTGGTAGTTTTAGTATAGCTTTGTTTGTATATTATATACATATTAGACTGTATATACAGATTATAACAGAAATAATATATAAATGTTTATATAAATAATATACAATATAAATAGTATATTATATAATATAAAATAATACAATAGATATGATTTATAAAATAAACATTATTAAATAAGTATATTATATATTATTATTTTTGGTGTTAATGCTGGGGCCACCTGGGTACTGTCCCTGAGCTTTTTTGTTTCTTTTCTCAAGGCTAGTGCTGTAATGCTTTAGCCACAGCTCCACTTTGGCTTTTTAGTGGGTAATTGTAGATAATAGCCTCGTGGACTTTCCTTTATGAGCTGGCTTCAAACTGTTATCCTCAGATCTCAGTCTCCTGAGTAGCTAGGATTACAGGCATGAGACACTGGTGCCAAACAATGTGTAACATTTTTATCTTTACAAAACACCTAATTATTTTGCTTTTCATGACAACTCTATCAAGTAAGCAAATCAGTGTTTACATTATATAAGTAGGGAAATGTGAATGGTGGATATATGCTTTTTAGAAGAGTCATGGTTGCCTCCGGTTTTTCTGATTCTTAGATGCATGGAGGCATAATGTAACTTAGTGTTACTTCAAAGAATGTATCTTCCATTTATTTCTCTTTTGTTCTGTAGCAAAGGGTTCCATTAACAGAGTGTTTTTGAAAAACAACATGGGTTTTTGGTTTCTGAACATGGTGAACTAATTTTCAGCATGGAGTAAGATATCTTTCTGTCAAAGTTGATTGCTTGATATAAGTACTGCCATTTTAAAGGTAGCTACCATCTTACAAAAAGCTATTTTATTAAGCCACATCCTGTTATAGAATTGTTTTTCTAAGAGCTAGAGTTGTGGATCAAGCAGTAGAGCACCATTTAAGTAAGAATTATTTTTCTGACAAGTTTTGGCCATGTGTCCTGGTTGTGGTTGATTCATTCATCCATTGAGAGGCATCTGAGCTGCTTCCATACCTTGGCTATGGTGAACAATGCAGCAGTGCAAGTGGTTGTGCATGTGACTTTACTCTATCCTGATTTGTAGCCTTTTGGATAAAAGCCCATGAGTGGTATTGCTGGATCATAGGGTAGTTCTCCATTTAGGTTTTTGAGGAATCTCCAAACTGCTCTCTAGAGTGTTTGAACAAATTTACATTTCTACTAAGAGTATACTTCTGTTATTGCTTGTATTGATGGCCATTCTGAGGGGGAGATAGAATCTGTGTTGTTTTGATTTACATTTCCTTTATGGCTAGAGATGTTGTCCACTGGCCATTTTTACTTCTTCTGCAAAGTTTCTATTTAGCTTATTGCCCATTTACTGATTGTGCTGTTGAGTCTTTGAGGGTTTAGTTCAAGCTCTTTGTGTATTCTGGATATTAGGCCATTGTCTGATGTACAGCTGGCAGAAAATTTTCTCCCATTATGTAGACAGTCTTTTTAGCTTGTTAACGATGTCTTTTGCCATGCAGAAATTTCTTAGTTTGGTGCAGTCCTATTTATCAATTCTTTCTTTGATTTGCTGAGCCCTTGGAACTTGCCTCAGAAAGTTTCTGCCTATGTAAAGCAGTTCTAATGTTTCTCAAACTTCTTCCTATAGTAGCTTCATAGCTTCAGGTTTTACATCGAGGTCTTTGATCCATTTTGAATTTATGTTAGTAGAGGGTGACAGGGTTGCAGTTTCAGTTTTCTGCATGTCCAGCCAAGTTTCTAATAGGACAATCGCCAAATCCTGTCAAGTATGACTGCCTGAACCTGAGAGAATACCAGACTGAGATCAGACTGACATATGAGAAATTTCCTTCAAGAGTGGTGATAAATCTTCTGTGAATGGTTCTTCCCCGGTAATTTAGGAAAAAACAAAACAAAACAAAAGCAAAAACAAAAACACCCCAAACAATGGATACAGTAAGTAGATGGGTTGAGTAGATGGTTGAGTCAGGCCAACTGAAAAGTGTTGACTTGACAACAATCCCTCAGCAGGCAGTGTTTTCTTCTTACTTATTTGGTCAGCTCAATTGAGGTTTGATTAAAAACAAAGAGAGATACTGTCTACAAGGAGCTTATCATTTAAATCCTGGAAAGTTGCTTGCAGGACTATGTCTTGGGTCTCTACTTGGTTTTCTCTCAGGTTGCAAGGCCTTTTTGGCTCAATGCCAAACTCCTTGAGTTTCCATCTCTTCCTCACCTACCTGGAGACTGATGTTTTGAAAAATGCCTGGAACAAAGATGAACTTGATCCTCTATGGGAAGGATAGCAAGTCTTGTTTAGAGCTGAGACATTCTACTAGTGAAACTAGGTTGGACTCATTACACCCCAGTCAAGTTGCTCCAGCTGCCAATCAGAAAGCACACCACAGTTTCGCATCCCAGTCCTAAAGCTTTTTTAGAGATGTGGCCCAGGCCAAACATCACCCAGTCTCATTATGCCCAATGTGCTTATTTCCATGGCCTGGGAAGCCCCTCAAAGTGATAGAGAATTGGGACCTCAGCTGGAGAGTTGACCCCTACATAGGTTCAAAACTTAAGTCATAAATAACCCACATCAACAAGTCTGCCTATGAATGCAGCACCCAATCTTCTATCCTCTTTACATTTATTTCTACCTGTTTTTACATTACACTGTCTAGATTTTTATCAGGACATTTTAGGGAGAACCTGGGCAATCAGTAATTCTTCTGGATTCAAGTCCAGTAGGGTTATCACTGATATTTGCATAATTAAAATTTTCCTTTGAGACAGGCAATAAACCATTTGGGCAGGATAGGGAAGGGCAGGGCAGCAGTTTAAGGCAAGGCAAAGCCTTCATCCAGATTAACATTAATGATTTGTTCATTTCCCATCCACTCTATATGAAATAGAATGTTTCTTTCTAGGAGGTAGAGCGCTAATTCACTCTGTTTATCTGGCTTTCCACATACCTTTACTTATTTATTTATTTTTGCCATGGCTAGAAGTGCAAATCAGACTCAAAGGAAAGCATAAATTCTACTTTGAAAACTAACGAACTTTCATGACATCTGAGCATTATTTGAGCATTAATATTCACCAGTACTTATTTTTACAATTAGAATTCTGACTTTTTCCAAGTCTTTTCCTAACAAATGAAAATTTATATTAAGTGAAGCCAGGTCCAAAGAAACATGGGTCCCATAGTTTCCCTTATTTGCAATAACTAGTATATGTCTGAGACAAGCAGAAACTGTCAGATAAGTTGATGTTAAGAGAAATGAACCCCAAGATAAGGACTCAAATGTTTTTTTTTCTTTCTTGCCAATTGTTTCTAAGACATTTATAAGATGATTTCTTTGTTGCTTTGTATGTCCCTCCCCCATGGTATAACCCCTGCTTTCATTGTATTTGATGTTGGTATAATTTGTGGAGGGGAAGGGCAAAAACAAATTGTTTAAATAGGGATACAGGTGGACCCATTGCAACAATGAGATGTACAAGTTGTTGTGTCGAAAAACAAACTGCAATTTTGGCAGGAGGTAGGGGAGTGGGAGAAGAGAAGGGAAGGGAAGGGGAAACAAAGAAGGAGGCAACAATGCTTGATAAGAAATGTACTCATTACCTTGTCCATGTAATTTTAACCCTTCTGTATGGTATTTTCACAATTAAAAAAATTAATAAACTCTTTCATACTTGAAAAAAAAGAATTCTGACTTTTTATATGTGTACTTTCTGGTGTGTGCATATGCATATATTATTTCATCTATATTTTCCTAATGTTCATTTTCTATTTTTGATCATAGTTTTCAGTGAATATGAGGTAACAAAATCTGAGTTTTCTTGATTTCTTAGTCAATTAAATTTTGTTTCTACTTTTAAGTTCCGCAAAAATCACAAGTAGCTTCTTATGGTAGCAAAGAATTGCATGAATCAACTTGTTTTCCTGTAGCACACGAATAAGCTTATCTGGGTCTAATGCTGGTGTTTATATATTGTTAAGACACACTTAAGTGACCTGAATCACTGCACTGGAAGAATCAATTTAGAAATATAACCTAAGATCAAAGGCAGTCCCATTCAAAAGAGTTTATGGTTTTAGCTCTCAAAAAAGTGTAAATGCTGAATTGCATTAGAGATTTTTAAAATATCTTCCATAACATTAGCAAGGAAAACATTACAGTATAGCAATATGTACATCAATTGCCTCTCAGAAGTCTTGTGTAAGTAAAGAAATAAATTGTAGTCCAACAATATAAAACCTAAGAATTTCTAAAAAGTTCCTCTGTGATAACAAAACATGATTTTCAGAAGCATTAGTGCTGAACTAGTTTATGAATCTTTGATAATCTTCTGAAAGGAGATAGGCAACAAAAAGAATCTCCGTAGAATCTCCGTACCCTCTACAGGTGACTGACCCGTATTCTGGCCATCCTGTATGGAATGCTGCATGGGGCACAGGTCAGACTTGTAGAGACTTCTAAGCAGAGTCTCTCAGCGCTTGTGGGTGTCTTGGATTCTGTTCAGGATCTTTCAATGTGTAGACTGGGAATTTGATCTTCTTAGGACTCTGAAGTTATTTTTTCCCATTGTTTAGTGAATATTGTAAACTTCTAAGCATGAATGCAAACACTCAGGAATGACTCCAGACAATTCTGAATTTCTAGAAACTGTTATGATGCTTGACTTTAAAAAAAAACCTCTTCATTTTTTTTGCCAGTCTTGGGGCTTGAACTCAGGGCCTGGGCACTGTCTCTGAGCTTCTTTGCTCAGGGCTAATACTCTACACTTAAGCCACAGCACCACTTCCTGCCTTTTCTGTTTATATGTTACTGAGGAATTGAAACCAGGGCTTTTTGCATGTTAGACAAGCACTCTACCACTAAGCCATATTTCCAGCCCAAAATACTACTCTTCAAAAAGTGGTAAGTCTAAAATTGGGAAAACAAGGATTTTTCCTTTATACCATTCATGGAAGTGTGGTTGAGAGACAAATAATTTCCACCCAGCCACAAAAGATACTTCTAAAGTTACAGTTTACCAACCTGTGGGATTGGAACCAGTTGCCACATTGACCCAAGATTTTAATAGTTGAGCTCATAAAGATACTGATTGAGCCTGGTGCCAATGGCTCATACCTGTAATCCTAACTACTTGGGAGGCTGAGATTCAGAAGATAGAGATTTGAAGTCAGCCTAAGAAGAAAAGTCCACATGACTCCATCTCCAAAATAATCAGCAAACAGCTGGGTTACAGTCATGGTTCAAGTGGTGGAATGTCAGTTGTGTGAGAAGTCCTGAGTTCAAACCCTAGAAAGAAAAAGAATGGAGAGAATTGGTGGTTGCTTCTTTGACTCCCTACTTTGTTATCACTGCTTGAAGTGGTTGATGCTTTGGTAGTGAGTGGAAGGCCCATCATAAAGGTGATGCTAATTAATGGCCCAGGACCATATACAACTGGATTTCCCACTGTGCATTCTCCCAAATAAACTGTTGAGAGAAAGACCAATGTGGCAAAGTTGTGAAGATACTTTTCATTATTAAATCTCCTTTCTGGAAATACTGATATCAGCACATATCACTACAACCAAATGCACACATTTTGGTTAGTATAGTTATACATACATATGTATGTATATGCATAGATATATGTATATATGTATATTATTTGTGTATTATAGATATATTCATATATCTATAAATTTCATTTGATAAGAAATAGAATTTAATAAAGGAAAGTTAAGATTGCTGGGTTATACACAAAACTGGTTAACTGCCAGGTGCCAGAGGCTCAAGCCTGCAATCCTATCTACTCAGGAGGCTGAGATCTGAGGATCATGGTTCAAAGCCAGCCCAGCCAGGAAGGCCCATGTGACTCCTATCTCCAGTCACCCTCAAAAAGCTGAAAGCAGAATTGTGGCTCAAATGGCACAGCAGTAGCCTTGAGCATGAAGCTCAGAGACAACACATAGGCACTGAATTCAGGACCTACACAAAGAAAAGAAGGGAAAAAAACTAGTTAACTCTTCTTTTTTTTAATGGTTTGATTTTTTTTATTGTGAAAATACCATACAGAGGGGTTACAATTACATGGGCAAGGTAATGAGTACATTTATTATCAAGCATTGTTGCCTCCTCTTTTGTTTTCCCTTCCCATCCCTTCTCATCCCCCCCAAACTCTTCTTCAATATCACAATTATTTGAAACAAGCTAAGTATTTTATGCTCATTTTCCAGAGGAATAAATGGGAGCTCAGAGAATGATCTTACTGGACCAAACTATGGATCTACTGTGACATAGAGAAGTTGAGCTTTAGCTTTGCTTGACTTCAAAGACCAGAGGTCAAACCAGATTTCATCCCAAGGAAGTTACCTAATCTCCCTGAACATCCCTTTCCTTATGAGACCTACTGCAAGGTTATAAAAAATCAGAAACTGAGCCCACCACAGTGTCAGTTTCTGAGCAGTATGGATGCTTGTGGTGCTGATGTCACACTCAGGCCTCTCAGAAAAGTGCATACAATTCCTCCAATCTTCTTTTGAATCTGCTCCTTTCTTTTCCTCAACTCAGTCTCATTCATTCCAAGTCTTACTTTCCGCAACTGTGATCACAGGAAAGCTTAATAGTTTTCCTATTTTCACTGTGGCTTCCTGTAGCCCAAGTTCACTTCCTTGCCAGCTCCCTGAGCATGACCAAGAGCTCACTTTTCATCTGAAGCAGTTATAAAGATGAGTATTTTGAGTAAGTTTGGGAAGGGAAGAGCTTTTTTTTGCATTGACAAATTGCACATTGGCTATTTTATGAGCCTATCTTTCATCTTAAAAGGAGGTTATGAATGTCATGGCAGCATTTCCTCTAGAAAATGTTGATTAACTTTTTATGCAATTGAGCTGTTGATAGGCAGTACCATAGCTTTGAGAAATCTAACAAATATTGACAGAGCCCAGTGAAATGGCCTGGTGCTTATTATGCTCATTCTCACATAGACCAACTGGGGTCCTCCTCTGACAACCTTCAGGCAGACTTTGCCCAGTTACTGGAGAGATCCAGTAACTGACATAACCAATTCTTATTTATCCAAGATTAGAAAGAATTTTTGGGAAAAAAATCCACTTTGTTCACAAAAGGTATATATAGCCTTCCCTATCATGTTTGTTATATAGTATCCATTTTCACATAGCAAACTATTGAGTCAGGTTCCATATCTGGCTTATCATAGTGTATGGATGAGGACCTACAGCATTATCTAAGCAAAATGTCAGCATTCAGGAATGCTCAGTTGTATAAGCCAACATTTATCAAAGTATTTTGCAACTGTCAATATCTTGTGCAACATCCATCATCATCATCATCATCATCATCATCATCCTCACCCTGAACACAGACATGCCCCTTTCTTTCAGAAGAGGTAACTATAGTAACAATGCATGCCAACACTGCAATACATACTGGTAAGGGGTGTTGGTGTTATACTACAAAGGTCACATTTTAAATGCTTGGGCTTAAAAGGGGTTGCCGGTAGAAGCAGCTTGCTTTCTGTCAGTGACACCATTGGTTACAGAGAGAATTACTCCCCTGCCACTATGAGTTTCACAGACAAGAATCAAAGATAAGAAAACGAGTGCTCTGCCTTTCTTCCCTTCCAGCTGAGGCTTCAGTATGTTTCCCAGACTGGGATTAAGATCATCAAGGGCAGCTGATGGGAACTTTTGGGAAGGACTTACTCTCAAATAAAAACAGATGCACAAAAAATGTTTTTTTTCCTGTTGGAATGCCTTTGTGGATAGGCTGGGATGGAGGTAACCATTTTGTAATCCTTAGAGCAAAACACTAAGAATTCAAACCTAACTCTGAGTAAAGGAGAACAGAAAGATGAAAAGAACCTTGGTCATCAACAGCGCTGTGAAGTTCTTGCTTCCGTGGTGGATCTGCCTTTGGTTCCAGATGGTTGGCTCTATTAAATAATAAGGACTCTTACTTTCAGTCACTGTTAGTGGTCCTTCTGTTCCATGCAGGCCAGACCTTCCAGCTGGTGCTCCAGGGCTCAGGAGAGGAGCCACTGGGGTGGTGATTGGACATATATAGGGTGAAAAAGCCATAATTTGAAATCTTCCTGAGGTGGCTGAGAGCTTAGCTGTGGTCCATTGCACTTGGAAGCAGTCTCCAGGAAATGGAAGCTGTAAGAATTTACTCTGCCAGCCTGACCAGGCAGCCTGACCCTACTTACCTCCCATGCCAAATTCCATGGTATCATTTGTAACAAAATCTCAAGTTTAGGGCCAATGGTGGTTTTCAGAGCTTTTAGTTTAATGGATAGACAGATGTTTGGGGAAGTTTATTTCTCTGAATATGGCTTATAAATTATAGTCTCTTCAGACATATGAAGGGAATAGAATTTAAAAGCATATTATTAACAGACAGAAGTCATTTATGCCCCTTGAAAATATAGTCCTATATAAAAAGGTCTTTTCCTTCATTAGGTAAAACTGTTTTCACTGTTATATGCATTAACTGAAATGGAGACCAAAGCCTTGCACTCTACACTGATGGGTAGAGATATATATTTGGGAGTATGGAAATGCTAGTTTTGAAATCTACAAGAGCCACTAGTAAAATGTATAGTAGAAGGCATGTTGATCTAACTTAACTATCCTTTCCTTCTTTCTTTGAATTTCAGAACACCAAAACATTTTTGAAAGTTTTTTTAAATTGTTATTGTAAAGGTGATGTACAGAGGGGTTACAGTTATGTAAGCCAGGTAATGAGTACCTTTCTTTTTAAACAGTGTCACCTCTTCCCTCACTTCTTCCCAGTTTTTCCCTCCTGAACTCCCTAGCCTGCAAGTTGTATTTTCAACGTAGCATCTGGTGAGTACCACTTTTGCATTTGTTCACCCTTTGTCCCACCATTTCTGTGCTCCCCACTTGTCCTCTCCAGAACAGATAAACTTACATACAATACAAAAGGTAGAGAAAACAAAACCAGTGACAAAGGATAAAGAAAAAACACTAACAAACACAAAACCCTCTTGTTTCCATTTCTTGGGGTTCAGTTTAACAAATATAATTTTAAATGATCATATAGACATAGCTATTGAGCCTTTATGGTCCTTCCCGAAGAATATCCTCCCTTGGTCTCGCCATGTGAATATTCGGAGTCCTGTATATTTTTCTGGAAAGCAGTAGGTTCTGCAAAAGACTAAACATAGAGCTTCCCTATGGTCACAATTCCACTCCTAGGTATTTATCCAATAGCCCACAAACAAGGCCATACTAAAGCTAGTGTTCATTGCAACATTGTTTAACGTAGCCAAGATATAGAATCAACCTATATGCCCCTCAATGGATGAAAGGATCAATAAAATGTGGTATATGTACACAATGGAATACTCTTCCATCAGAAAGAATGATATCGTACCATTCATATGGAAATGGAAGGATTTGGAAAAAATTATATTAAGTGAAGTAGGTCAGACTGAAAGAAACAGGGTGCATGTTTTCCCTCACTTGTGTAACTCTAGAATGTGCCTATAAATCTACAATTAAACACACTGGATAGTGAAAGCCAAATGATCTCCTCTCCTCCCCTCCCCTCCCCTCTACTCCCCTCCCCTCCCCTCCCCTCTCCTCTCCTCCCCTCTCCTCTCCCCTCCTCTTCTCTTCTCTTCTCTTGTCTTCCCTGCTCTTTTCCTCTCCTCTCCTCAACTCTCCTCTCCTCTGCTCTGCTCTCTTCTCTTCTCCTCTCCTTTCCTTCTTATTTTTCTTTGCCCCTTCTCTTCCTTTCTTTTCTCTCATTTTCTTTTTTTCTTTTATCTTTTTTAACTTAGGATTTCACATTTGTTAGGTATATGCTCCACCACTTGAGCCACATCTCTAGCCCCAAGTTTCTTTTTGTATTTAGACTGGTTCCTTTATACAGAAGTAACTTTGTCTTTTCATAATCATATGTTATTAAAGTTTTGTGTATGACATTTGACATATGAAGGAAAAGAGGGAAGAAGATTTGATAATTTAGAAATTCTTTAATTTTTTTAAAATCTAAAACCTCATTGGTTTCAGGTTTTAAATGTTGAGATAATAAAAACAACAGCTCACCTCTTTGACCCCTTTCATTTTCACATTGTGATTTTTTTTAATGTATTTTCATGTGCATGTGAAATTTACAAGCAAAATGCATTCCAAATGAATCGCAAACATTAATGTATTTGGCACAAGAAGCTTAGAAAATGTGGTAAGTTATCAAACAAAAACAAAAGAAGCAGAAAAGAAACCCCAACAAACAACAAGACAAAACATAAAACAAAGCAATGTCACTGAGGACATTGTATGACAATAGCTCCAAATTGACATCCTCATCTGTTCTGGCTCCTTGGTTTTGGGTTCACTTTTCTAAAAATTGAAGGAGGAAATAAAAAAAGTTTATGAGGGATGAAAAGAAAGCCCGAGGACAATCAGACAGACCTGTTATCTGTGGTCCATCCACCCAACTCTACTTTTCTCTGCCTCTTGGCTGTCATTGATGTGTGAATGTTTAAAATTATTTCATATAGTAGTATTTAAGATATAAAATACAAATAAGAGGCGAATCTCCCAAGATAAGCATCTGTTCAGCCCATTGAAACGATTTTTTTCAGGACAACATCAAGTTTAAAGTTGTAAATTAAACAACTAGGTGTAGGGCAGATTGGGAGAGAGTGGAGGAGTTTTGTTGGATGAAGCAGGTTAAGGAATCATTGTACTGGTTTAGAAACTTAAGAGAGTGAGGCAGTATGAAAGAGAATTGTTACCTGGAAAACAAAGAGAAGATAGATGCACACATGTCAAATTTGATGTTTTCTAAATATAGCTTTCCTTCTCTCAGCTCATCCATGTTTGATCTTGGAGCCCTGCTTGAATATCCAGGCTTACTCCCAGCTAGAGATGCTTACTCATCTAGCCTCATGGTCTCATGACTATACCTCTGCTGTCCACTCTTGTTGCTAATGCAATGTGTAGTAACATCTGGAAGTTCTACAGGAATTCTCTTTATTAAAGACTTTCCTATACCTCTGAAGTTTCGTTTCCACATTTTTGAGGATGACTCATAATTCCAGAATCTGGTCAAGCAGCAACTCTCTGCGTAATCTCATGTAACACTTCCATATGATTGAGCTGACCATTCCCTCCCTTGAGCTCTTTTGAATCTTGTCTGGATTTGGATCGGGCACTTATAACTCAGAGTACTAGCATGATATTTAAACTCTTTCCCAATATACACTGCAATGACCCTCAGTAAGTAATTGATGCATTATTTATTTTGTGCCTAAGCACTGCACACAGATTCTGTCTTGTTCCTGGGTCCAATTCTCTTGCCTCATAACATAGTTCATACCACTGACCTCCTACCTTCATTCTTGTTCCTACCTATCTCTGTGAGACTTTATCCTTTGCAAAACCCATTCAGAGCTGTTGATTTGTGTTGCCTTATTTCTCCCTCTACCAACAGTAGGGCCCTGGCTAATCTCTACACAAGTTGCCACTTGTGCATAAACTTACAATGAACCCTGTGAACAATCCTGTGACTTTATCAGGGCTTTACTTCCTTTTGAAAGCTAAGGTATACTTAATTCATTAGACACATGATGACTAAACTCCTATCTCCCCCTACCCCTGTAGACGAGCTGGTTTATTACTAGAGAACTCTAGACCCTCTTACCTTATACTTTTCAGCAGGCAGGGCTTCTGCTACCAGTAACTACACCTCCCTTAGGTTTTGCTCATTACCACATACCAATCAAAGTTAGTGATGTCTTCTCTGATCATTTTGACTCTGCCTCTGATAACACCTTACAGAATACCAAGAAGACTTTACTGAATCTGAGAACTGCTTGGAGTTGGAGGAATGGTAGACAAATGTGAGGCGGAAGTCAAGACCTAAGTGCCCTTAACTAAATGAGTAGAAAGAGGCCCTGAGGAACGAGTGCATGAGAGAAAGGACAGTTTTAAAAAGGAAGATAAGTATAGCTTTCTTTTTTCTTTCTTTTTTCTTTTTTTGTCTGTCATGGGGCCTGAATTCTGGGCATGGGTGCTGTCCCTGAACTCTTTAGCTCAAGGCTAATGCTCTACACTTGAGCCACAATGCCACTTCTGGCTTTTTCTGCTTATGTGGTGCTGAAGAATCAAATCCAGGGCTTCATGCATGCAAGGCAAGCGCTCTACCACTGAGCCACCTTCCCAGGCCCAAAGTTGTTTTTGTTTGTTTGTTTGTTTGTTTTTTGTCAGTTATGGGGGCTGAACTCTGGGGCTGGGCACTGTCCCTCAGCTCTTCAGCTCAAGGCTAGCGGGCTACCACTTGAGCCACAGCACCACTTCCAGCTTTTTTTCTGCTTATGTGGTGAGGTATTAAACCCAGGGCCTCATGCATGCAAGGCAAACACTTTACCACTGAGACAACTTCCCAGCCCCAGCCCCAAGCTTTTAAAAAATGATTATGGGGTTGGGAATGTGGCTTAGTGATAAGAGTGCTTGCCTAGAATGCATGAAGCCCTGGGTTTAAAGCCAAAAGTGGCACTGTGGCTCAAGTGGTAGAATGCTAGCCTTGAGCAAGAGAAGCTCAGAGACAGTGCCCAGGCCCTGAGTTCAAACCCCAGGACTGGCAAAAAAAAGAAACAAATGATTATGAATATCATTTGAATATACCTAGGGGCAATATTAAAATATTGAATACATTTGACATGTGCATTCACTCAGTAGCACAGATGCTAGTGTGTCAAGCTATATGAGCACCTAATAGCTAGCCCATATCATGTGGAGTGAAAGGAGCTGGTGGAACAAGTTAATGGAAGTTCAGAGGAATCTTTGGCATGAGCCAGACTCAATAAGCAAATAAATCTCCCATGTGAACTTCAGTCCTCTTTCTCTTTGCCTTCCCTCTAATACTTAGACTTTATCTATATGACAATAGGTAGCTTAACTGTTTTCCATCCCCCCTTATCAATGCTTAGATTGTTTTAAAGTTTGCTCTAGATGCCTAGTTAAAGGTTCAATTGTAGACATCCTTGTACCATTTTTTATGACTTCATAAGAGCAAGGCCAGCCCTCTTCTTCAGTGTGTTAAAGTCTGCTTTGATCCTCACAAAAAAGAGGACTGACTGCTATGGATTTATGCAAATTCAGTTTTTAACCTGCCAGCCAAAGATTAGGGCATGGAGATTAATTCTTAAGATGTATTTTTTAGCTTTTGAATTCTGTGTTCCAGGGAGAGTGTTTTTGATTTTTCTTTTTGGCACATTTGATGTAGACATAAAGATGGAAAGTTAATTGTTAGCTCTGGGCATTCAAAGAAGGTAAGGATTTTTATTCACTCTATTTAAGAAGGACAAACATTGTCTAAGGATTTAACTTGGTATCAGTAGTTTCTGATTCAAATCGAAACGACAATAAATGTGAAATAACCAAATTGGTTGCATTGGGGGGTCACTCATTAGAGACAGCAGACAGTTAGCATAACTAATGAGAAAAATCTCTAGCAGGGGAAATAAGAATGCAGGATTCTAGTCTCACTTCTACAACTATTATGCTGGGAACTCAGTGCAGGAGACTGATTTTCCCAGATTCCTTCAGTTCTAGCTCTGATCAAGGAGAAATGCAAATTTGTTCCCCCTTTACCTGACAGGTGTGTGGGAGGTTTGTGGAGCTGGAAAGTACTACTTGCCAACTACCACCACCTCCAGCTGATCATGAGCTTTTGTCCTTTTGTTTCAACTGGCTTAATGGGATAAGGGACATTGACAGCAGGGCTATTTGTCATGCAAGACAGTCCTAAGCCTACTCAATAGAGACAGACTGTCACCTCAGAATCCCCGGGTCTTGACTCTGCCTGAGATTTGTTGACTGGTGACATGAACACCCACTTGAGTGTCTGGGAAATGTCTGCCTCCTCAGGGTTCCCACTGATCTGTCTCCACCCACCCTGCTCTGCTCCCTCCTTCCCCTGTCTCCCCTCACCCCCACATTTATTTCAGAAATGACCTTGCTTTGGTTCCAGAAAGAAACCTCTTGGCTTTGATCCTGTACTGGCAGAATCAGCCAAGTCATCCACATGTTGAAGATACCCTTGTTAGCCACCTCTCTCTGTCTCTCTCTCTGTCTCTCTCTCTCTCTCTCGATCTTGCTCTCTCTCTCTCTCTCGATCTCGCTCTCTCTCGCTCTCTCTGTGTCTCCTAGATGAGTGGCAAGGAGTAGGAGGCTCTCCACTCCTTAATCTTCTTAGGAATACATTTTACCTGGCTTTAGGCCCAGAGTTATCTGGAAGGACTAATATGTTGGCTGACTACTATACCTGAACAGATAAATTTAATGGATTTGTCAGTGTTCTGACATATATTCTTTACAGTTAAGGCTAACTTCATGAAATCACCTGCCTATTCTCTGCCTTTAACTACACCTCCATTTTTTTTTCCTACCTTGGAATATAAATCTTTACTTTACCCCATTGCCTTCTCAAGCTTCGGCATCAACACAATCATCCTGAACAGGTAAAATATGTTGGTTGTGTTAAATTTCTTCACTGCTTGTTCTCATAGTGAGAGCAGATAAAGAGCCTGGCTAAGGCAATCAGGTCCAAGGTCTCCTCCACAAAGGTTCTGCATCCCTCATCATGGCCTTGAGCTGTACTGTATGCAAGTCTTTAGACATTACATTGCCTAGACCTATGCAGGATCCTGAGCATCATTCATGTTCCGTTGCTCCTGGAAGACATGCACGTGAACGACAGACTGGTAGCCTAGAGGTATGCACAGGAAAAGGCATCTAGTCAGATCAACCATGAATCTATATGGCATACGAACCTCTGATTGGGTCTGGGGAATGATATATCCAACAGGTTGTCCAATGATCTTGAGAGTCATGTAGCTCTCTTCCAGAGATATAATATTAACTCTTGAACAAGGACACTAAGCAGTGCCCTTTCTAAGGTTCCTTCCCATGTAGGCAGAGCTCTGCCTCTCTTCTCCTGGTAGACAACTGAAATGAATCTCTCTGTGATTTGCTATCAGCCCTACGTCATATTCTCAGCTATTACCTAATTACATATCTCTAAGGAACTTTATACTGTTGATTATCTTATTTCCCTTAAGATGTGTCTTTGTGACACTGAATTAGCTCTTCTCCTTTTCATCTCTTCTATCTGAGGATCCCCTTTTTATCCTGCTATTAACTCAAACATTTGTTCGTGGCCCTGTTTTATCTATTGTTGAAGTTAATACTTTTATCAAAATGGGGATCACTCTGTACATAAACCCTATTCCATACCCTTTACTATCTGATATTCTTCCCCTATTTCTCCTGAATATTGAATCTACCCTTATCGTTCTCCTCTCTAGGGAGCTGACTTACCAGGCTTAACTATTGGATCTGTAGGCAAGGTAACCTCTATTGCCTTAGTTTCCTCAACTAGAAAATGGAAGGGGGTGGTGATAATACAGTTTATCCCTTTGGACTTAATGTGTCCAACCCATATGGAAAGGACTTGAAATTGTACCTCACTATTGTACTATGTGCTAAAAAAATTGTCAATAGTTAGTCATTATCTACAGTCTGCCCTCTCTAATTTTTTTAGTACCAGAGTTTGAATTCAGGACCTTACACTTACTCAACTTGCTTGCTTTGTTGACACTCAACCATTTGAACGATACCTCCAGCATGGCCATTTTGCTGGTTATTTTTTTTTCTCTCATGAAGTCTTTTGGACTTTTCTTCGCAGGTTTGGCTTTGAACCCAGTCCTCCGGCTCTCAGCCTCCTAAATAGTTAGGATTATGTATGTTAGCTACCAAAGCCCAGCCCTTTGCATATTTTGTAATTCATCAAGTCATTTACATTTCTGTAATGTATTTTCTATCTCTGCTTTATTTCCACTATGCTTGAATGAATCAATGTAGGACCTTAGAGCTACCAATGTGAGAGTTTCTTTTCTCTTTTTAATTAGGCTGCTACTTTGTTCAAAAAGTTCTCACTATATATGAGTCATATTCAAATTCTTAGCTATATATATCCAAGAGTCAGTATCAGTTTCTCCTGCCTTGGTGGTCACCTGATCTGCTGCTATTTAATGCATAATTATCTACTTCAGCCAAATCAATTAACTTCCCATTCCCTTCCTAATGCCATATTGTTTCTAATACCTGAGCATATTATTTAGATGGCAACCTTTGCCTTGGGGAAAAGAAGTTGGAGAGAGTTAGATGGTCTCATATATGAGTCATCCTTGATACTTCTTATAAGTTTATCTTAAATTGATTAGGAAACTAAAGAATCCTTTCAAAAGTCTTGGATCATTTTAAATATGCATTAAAATTCTAAAGGACATCAAATATAAGAGAACTACAAATACTCAGTTCATATTATCAGTTCTCTAAACTTGCTAATGGAAAGCATTGTTTGATTTATTGAATACAGACTGTGCCAGACAGCGTATAGTAGATGCACCCAGCTTCCTACTTTGCTCTAGTTGCTGTCTGACCTTTTCTATTTCAAGACAAAGGATTGTCACAGCACACTGAAACTTCTAGGTCCTCTTTAGAAGGAGAAAATTAAATTCCAAATTACATCTCATAGGATGCATTGCCTAATGTGCAGAACTATCTTCTGAAGGGTAATTATTAAACAGCATATGTTTATGGAGCTTCACATGTATTCAAGGCATTGCTTCAGTGCTATGGGGAACTTCAAAGAAAACTAAAACCTGTCCCTGAACCCTGCAGGATTTGGATTTGACAATATTTTCAGTGCTGAGCATATTTTTTTTCAAAAATTAATTTTTTCAGAGAGAAATACTTCTGTAAAGTTAAAAGTATCAAATATTACTACAAGCATTATAATAAAAGCATTTTCATGCTCTATACCACCCTGGGTTTCATTACCTAGAGGCAGCCATACTCATCTGTTGTAGATGTATGATGATCTACTTAACTCATTATTTACAAATAAAATTTCTGAGATTTTTGCTTCCTGAAAGATAAATGAGAACTTAGCTCTTATTATTCCCTTTTATTCCCTCTGTCCCTTTCCTTATTTTCCTTTCCCTTCACTCTTTCCTCCTCTTCCTCTCATCCTCTCCCCTTGCTCTTCTTATTCCTCCTCCTCCTTCTCCTACTTTTAACCTCCTCCTCCTTCTTCCTCTTGGGCTTCCCTTCCCTCCCCTTCCTTCCCCTTCCCTCCCCTTCTCTCCTCTCCCTTCTTCTCCTCTTCTCTCCTCCTCCTCCTCCTCCTCTCTTTCTCTCTCTCTCTCTCTCTCTCTCTCTCTCTCTCTCTCTCTCTCTCTCTCTCTCTCTCTCTCTCTCTCTCTCTGTCTCTCTCTCTCTCTTTCTCTCTCTCTTTCTCTTTTTCTCTCTCTCTCTCTTTTTCTTACCAGTTCTAGAGATAGAGCCTAGGACTTCAAACATATTGGGATATTGGGCAAATAATCTAATACTGAGCTACACCTCCAACCCCTACATTCCTCTTTTTAAAGCTAAGTATATCATACTTTTTGGTAATGTAATTACTCTGGGTTTATGTGATTATATTGTTCATAAATTATGTAGAATATTAGGATTGTAAATCCTTAACAATGCCTCATTTTCCCCAATTTAAAAATTCTTTAACTTCTAATTTTAAAAAGTCATGGAACCTTTCTTAATGTGGTTGAACATTTTCATTTTTATCCTGACTGTAACTCCACTACCAGAAACTCCTTCTTGGTCTTGATTCCTATATTTCTGACTGGCAAGAATCTAAGTTTCCTGAGTAGTAGAATCATGGAAAATTTGTTTATCTTTCTCTTAAATTGAATCTCAGGCCTTTTACCTTTAGTTTATTCATTAATTTTTTGTTAGTTTTGTGTTGTCTTGGGATATCCTTTGTTAGTTTCCTGGGCATTGATCCATGATACTACATTTTGGGATCTTTGTTACTCACTTCAAACTTGAGTGATATCTTGGCTGAGTATAGAACTCTAATTTAGAAATTACCAAAATTGTGAAAACAAATTTCCCCTGTCTTTTAACTTTCAGTACTTTTGTTAGTAATTCTAGCAATTTGTAGACAACACTCTTGTGTTGCTATCACTTCCTGTCTTTTTTTTAACTTTGTGGTTTTCAACCTTTTAAAAGGTATTTAATGGGTTTGGAAGGTGGCTCAGTAGTAGAGGGCTTGCCTTGCATGCATGAAGCCCTGGGTTCGATTCCTCAGCATCACATAAGCAAAAAGAAAAAAGCCAGAAGTGGTAGAGTGCTAGCCTTGAGCTGAAGAGCTGAGGGACAGTGCCCAGGCCCACAGTTCAGGCCCCACGACCGGACCCTCCTCCCCCCCAAAAAAGGTATTTAATATATTTAAAGTTAGGTGTATTTGTATTTAGTTTTAAGGATAGTTGGAGAAAATTTCATGAATTCTGTCTGCATTTTTACCTGGTCTCCAGTGTCAGATTAGTTTTGAAACACTGTATTATATCATTGTATAGAGTTTGCTCTGTGTGTGTGTGTGTGTGTGTGTGTGTGTGTGTGTGTGTGTGTGTGTGTGTGTGTGTGTGTGCCAGTCCAGAGACTTGAACTCAGGACCTGGGGTCTGTCCCTGAGCCTCTTTGTGTTCAAGGCTAGCAATCTATCACTTGAGCACAGCACTACTTCCGGCTTCTTTTGAATAGTTTATTTCTTAGTAGTTTATTTATTCTGAGTATATAGTGGAGTTTATTGGCAGCTGAAATATACACTTAAGAGCCTCACTGACTTTCCTGCTTGGGCTAGCTTTGAACCAAAATCCTCAGATCTCAGCCTCCTGAGTAGCTATGATTACAGTCATGAAGCAATGGCCCCTGGCTAGAGTTTGCTTTTTAATAAAGCACAGAGAGGGCCGGGCATCAGTGGCTCATGCCTGTAATCCTAGCTGTTCTGAGGCTGAGATCTGAAGATCACAGTTCAGGCAGGAAAGTCCAGGAGACTCTTATTTCCAATTAACCATCAGAAAACTGGAAGTAGCACTGTGGCTCAAGTAGTAGAGTACTAGGCTTGAACTGAAGAGCTGAGGGATAGCACCAAGGCCCAGAATTCAAGCCCCACAACCGACTGCATATATATATATATATATATATATATATATATATATATATATATATATATTCATATTCACAGAAGTATGTGGCTTTATCGTTTCCAATTAAAACCACAAATGTGTTAGCAAAAATTTCCCATTTTTTTGTTTTTGCAGCCACTAATCTACTTTCTGTCTCCACACAGTTCCTATTCAGGATAGTTCAGATAAATGGAATTATATGATATGTGATTATGTGTTAGATATTTGTAAGACTTTTTGTTGCTGTGACAAGTACTCAAGAGGAACAATTGGTGGGAGGGAAAGTTTACTTTGACTTATCCTGCCAGAAGTTTCAGTGAGTGATTGGGTGAATCCATATTGTTTCTGGAATTGGGAGTCAGCACATTATGGAGGAAGGGCATGATGGAGTGAGGTTGTTCACCTAATGGCAGCTGGAAAGCAGAGAGAAAGAGAGAGAAGAGCCTACAAGAAAATGTATATTTTTCCAGGGCACACCTCAGTGGCTTACCTTCCAGTAATAAATAGATCCAATGATATGAATCCATCAAAGTATTAATCCATTGATTAAATAACAGCCTTCAAGATCCAATCACTTCCCAAAAGCCCATCAGTTAGCAGGCACACGTTTAGAGCATATGAGCTATTGGGAAGTTCTTCAGATCTAAACCATGCAATAGCCTTTCATAACCTGTTATGACACTCATTGAATGTAGTAGTTATTTGTACTTCATTCCTTTTCCTTGCCAAATTATACTAAGTATTAAACTCTCTTAAGGCAGGCTTCTGTTTAACAACAAAACAAAACAAAAGCCCTGAGAATAAGAAAAGAATATTTAGGACTTGTTAGTAGTTTACTAGATAGATGAATAATCTATTTCCAAATCTGCCCTTGTAGTCTTGCTTTTAAAATGTCTATGTGATCATGGCCACATATTTAAATCAAAGTTGCACATTTCAAAAAAGCGTTTTGTAGGTTTGAACAAAAAAAATCAGTGTATTCTAAGTATAGCTTATTCTTACTTCATCTTCATAGTAGGTACAGCATACTAGTCACCACAACCTTTGTAATTTCATTAGTGCTTATGCTCTGTGACTTGGGAAGTAAGCCCATAGACACCAATGAGATTTGAGCAAATACATGTTTTAGCTTGGATTAGGAGTTGGTTAGCTGAAGGAGACAGCCTTAGCTGTCTTACAATCTTGTTAAATGGCTCTGATTTAGCACTGGACTTTTTTCCCCCTGAGATCACAAAGTATTTCCTTATTGAATACTTTTCTTTCCTTAAAGCCAAATGGAATCAGACCAAGGCTGGGCCACTATACTTTATTATCCATATTTTCAGGAAGGTCAAATTTTTGTAGATGCCCCTCATTCTGTCTCCTTGTCCAGCCAACATTTGGGAGGCATTGAATTGTGTTAAAGCTCCTTAAATTCTATTTTCCTACCACTCCCCAAACGTATTACCTTCAAAAGAAAACACACATACTAATAGTATAGGAATTCCTATAGCTAAGGATAATTTTACAGCATAAAAAAGAAGGGACAGCAGGCACTGGTGGCTCATGCCTATAATCATAGCTACTCATGAGGCTGAGATCTGCGGATCACGGTTCAATGCCAGCCTGGGCAGGAATGTCCGTGAGACTCTTACCTACAATTAACCATCAGAAAACTGGAAACGGCACTGTGGCTCAAGTGGTAGAGTGGTTGCCTTGATCTGAAAAGCTGAGGGACAGCACCCAACCCCAGAGTTCAAGCCTCACAACTGATCCCCCCCCCAAAAAAGAAGGAATAGAAGTAATTTTTCTAAGGATCACTTTACAGCTAAAGAAGGGATAGAAGGAGCTAAGGTGGCTCAGTGGTAGAGTGCTTGCTTTGCATGCACAAGGCTCTGGGTTCAATACCTCAGCACACATAAGCACAAAAAGTGGGAAGTGGCACTGTGGCTCAAGTGGTGCTAGCCTTGAGCTGAAGAGCTGAGGGACAGCACCCAGGCTCAGAATTCAGGCCCCAAGACCTCAAAAAAAAAAAAAAAAGAAAGAAAAAAAGAAAAGAAAAGAGAAGAGAAGGGATAGAAGAAATGAGTGCCACTCGGTGATTCTAAAATACTTAAATTCCTCACATAATATGATTAAAATATATAAAGTTATTATGGGTAAGAATTGGGTCAATATGAGAAATTCAACTTAAATTTATTTTCAAACCAGCATTTGCCTACTAGTCTGATACTTGTATGATTTCAAAATACAAAGGTTACATTTTCACCTTGTTTAATGGTTTAAAATTATTTTTATTCATTTGGATATCTGCAGTTATGCTAAAGTGGTAGTAACCCTTTATAGAAAGACATCACAGGTTTAAGTCCCTTGATATTAACACAAACTTTTTTTTCCCTAAACACATATGCACACAGTCACAAGTAATTTTTAGAATGAATCTTTTTCTTGTGAATTTAAGGACTATGAGAAAGCTTTAAATGTGCTCTGTAGGGGAATTCAAAGCCAACAATGCAGACACCTGACTTGTTATACTTATGTTACCTCCTCCAAAAGATGAGGACAGAGGGGAAAGTTTGCCTATTTTTATCCATGAAACAAGGTCACTAAATATGTTATATCAGTTAACGCCACACCTCATCTTTTAAAAATGTTCCCATGTAATATATAAAGTTTTCTCTGTTCCAATTGAAGAGTCACCTGGGTTTTGTATCTATTATTTTCTTGGTTGGTTTCAAGGGTCTGAATTTTTAGTTGACATTTCTGAAATAAATATAGCTACTGGAGCAATAGCATTCTGATTTGGAAATCTGACTAACATTAGAAGAAAATTAACCTTTTCAAAAAGCCACAGTTCTAAGGAATGATTTTAATCAAATGAGTTTTAAATGTTGTAACTGCATATAGAATTTTTGAAGAGATTGTAACTCCCTATGGAGCAACTTTTCGAAGGAAGAAAATAATATCCAATAAATTTTGAGTAAAGTAACTATGAAAATTGTAAAGAGGATGATAAATGGAGTTCAGTTTACTTAACTGAAATGGTTCAGAATTCAAAGAATCTGATTTTATTAAGTATTTTAGATATATTCAAAGAAAAACAGCATGTTGCTTTAATATCCAGTAAATTTTATATTTGCTGTTGGAATACTCATGATATACTCATTTATTCATTTATTTCTTATCTGACATTTATTATTCATGATTTTCCTATGTGACAGTCACTTATACTGTGCTAAACATAAACATTGAAGGCAAGGTTAGGAAGATCTGCAGATGGGTTTCAGAAATACTGTACACAGCAGACTATGAAAATATTAAGCATTTTAGCTGAGTGCCTGTGGCTCATGGCTGTAATCCTAGCTACTGGGGAGGTTGAAATTGGGAGGCTTGAGGTTCCAGACAGCAAACCATGAGACTACATCTCCATAGAAGGAAATTGGATGCAGTGGCGTGATCCTGTGATCCTAGTGATGATGGGAAGCCTAAAAGTGGGAGGCCTGTGGCTTAGAAACATGCCTGGTGAGACCCTATCCTAATAACCAGTAGAAAGGATGGGGTCTGGCTTGACAGTATCATTCCAGCTTAGCAAGTAGCAAGCATGAGGCCCGGAGTTTAAATCCCAGTACCAACAAATAATATCAGGTTATTTTGTCCCCTACCAACAATACTTTTTATTTTTGTCAGTGTGGGGCTTTAACTCAGGGCCTGGGTGCTGTCCCTCAGCTCTTCAGCTCAAGGCTAGTGCTCTACCACTTGAGCCACAGCGCCAATTTTTGAGTGGTTTATTGGAGATAAGAGTCTTACAGATTTTCATGCCAGGCTGGCTTTGAACCACGATCCTCAGATCTCAACCTCCTGAGTAGCTAGGATTACAGGCGTGAGCCACCGGTACCCAGCTACCAACAATACATTTTAAGCACATTGTATACATAAAATAATTTTCAGTCTACAAAGTCAAGTATATAAGATACAGTTTTCTTTTTAAAAAAAAAAACTTTCTCTTGTTTATCTTAAGCATATCCAAGTCTCAGTCTTACCAGTTGATGAAAATTTTACTTCAGGGATTTTTTGTGGCTCCTTCCTTTGTGAATGTACAAGTGGATTATAGGTTTACGTGTTTGCTCTAAAGAGATATAGATATATTAAAATCCTTATCTTCCCTACTGCAGAAATATGACATTAGAAATAAGACAACGGAGATATAATTAGCTAAAATGAGATTATAATAGAGTAGCACAAAACTACAATTTTTTTTATGGGGGGGTCCAGTCGTGAGGCCTGAACTCTGGGCCTGAGCATTGTTCTTGAGCCACAGCGCCACTTCTGGCTTTTTTTTCTTTTTGTTTATATGGTGCTGAGGAATCGAACCCAGGGCCTCAGGCATGCAAGGCAAGCGCTCTACCACTGAGCCACCTTCCCAGCCCAAGACTACAATTTTTATAAGAAGAGGGGTGGAATAGCTATCTGAAGCCAGCCCAGATGAAAACTCCAGATACCATTTAAAAATAAATGAAAAGCAAAAACACTGGGAGCATGGCTCAAATGGTAGAGCAATTTTGTAATTATTTAAAAATGATTGAGTAGCTTGAAATCCTGATAGGAAATTAAATTTATCAGGATGGTGCTTCACAGAGAGATCAAGAGATTAGATTTTAATACTTCAGCAATGCTTCAGTGATGGGGAGAGAGTAGTTCTCTCGAAGATTCCATATTTGCATATTTTTGCATGAATAATTAACTGAATCAACCATATATGTAGACAGATAAATAAATATAATAGAGTAGCACATATGTATTCATATCAATACAAATACATGTGTGCAAACATTTACCTACATGTATACATACATATATGTGTATATGTGTATACATTAACAAATATTCACACATTCTGGACCATTAGATGATAAATATATTGATTTTTTTTGTCTGTTGTGTAGCCTGAACTCTGGGCCTGAATGCTGTCCCTCAACTCTTTAGCTCAAGGCTAGCACTCTACCACTTGAGCCACAGTGCCAGTTCCAGCTTTTTCTGCTTCTGTGGTGCTGAAGAATCGAACCTAGGGCCTCATGCATGCATTCAAGGCAAGCACTCTACCACTGAGACATCTTCCCAGGCCAGATGATAAATATATTGATTTTTAAAACAGGCAAAGCAATCAACACAGCAAATGAAGAGCCTGTTATCTTGTCCTGTCTGTGATTCCAAAGGTAGTTTATAATTGTTGAGGGCCTGTTTGAAACAAACAGACAGACAAAAATTTCAACAATGTCTTCACTCTTAGACCCTACCATTAGGATAAAAGTGGTTGATCTGTGCTTTCAAATTTTTCATGAGTGGCCTAGTGCCACATTTGTATTCCTAGCTCATCAGGAGACTGAGATTTGAAATCTGAAGTTCAAGATTCAAAGCCAGGCTCAGCAGATAAGTCCAGAGACTTACATCTGGTAATCAACAAAAAGCCAGAGAAGTGGCTCAAATGGCAGAATATCAGCCATGGGGGTAGGGAAAGCCAATTAAGAACAGATACGCACACATACACACACACACACACACACACACACACACACACACACACACACACACACACACACACACACACACACACACACACACACACAAACTCTTTCCTGAATAATTGATTTGGGCCAATTTGGAGAAGCACCAAAGTAAAAGATGAAATTGAGTAATCTGAATAGCAATGATTGTTAATATGTACAGTCTGAATGACCATACATATACAGTTTCTTCTAGCACTTGAATAATTTGTCCTAGCAAATTTAGCTCAATAAATTATACTTGCATATCTTTTATTTTAAAATCAACAATTGGAATTCAAAATGAATTTGCTAGCTTCTTGTATTAAAGTTTTACTACTGACCTGGCAGGTTGGTAGGAAGATTTCTTAACAATTAAAAAGAAGAAGAAGAAACTGAGCTTGCTTCTAAGTTGACACTAAATGTTAATTACCTGAACATCTGAAGTAAATCATCCAAGTATTCTAAATGAATCATACTAGTTGCTAATAAAAAGGACCCATTTCAATAAAAGACTGTAAAAATATATGTTCCTGGGACAAGACTCTCATCTTCTTTAATTTTTACAAATTATTTTTAAGTAGTTATACAAAAGAGTTTCCATTCAACATCTTGGTTTATGAGTACAATGCATCTTGATCAATGTTGCTACTTCTATTGTTCTCCCCCATCTCCCCTAACCTCACTCATCCCCTCAAGTTACTGGTTCTGTTTTCATCTGCACATTGAATATTATGACTGAACTCTCCCACCATTCTGTCTTTACAGGCAGACACATGAATGTGGTAGGCATGCCTACCACACTGCCTATTTTGCATTCTTGGCTAAGATACCATGGCAATCAGGAACAATGATGTTAGTCAAAAGGATAGAACTCAGGTGATTTGCAGACCTGCACAGGCCTGGGGGGAAGTCAGAACAGTTGATCCAGGAGATTTAGGAAGACATAAAAAACAAAGTCTTTCCAGGTGCTAAAATTCACTGCACAATTCAGTTATGATAGGAACACACAAATTAAGAAGCACCTAACAAAAAGACATTGTTTAGTTAATTGTACATCAAGAAAGGACCGGATCTGATGCCAGGCCCAGTTCAGAGTCACTACTTTTCAGGAAAGTAATGAAAAGAATGAGAACAAAGTTTACCCGCTTAAGTTTATCTCTTTCCCCAGAAGGTGAGGTATTCAGAATTTCTTGTGCAAGAAGTAATGAAACCTGGCAGGCTGGTACCTGCTAAGCTGCTAATGCATGCTGTCTATGCAGCCTGTGAGTTGGCTCTGTGTCTCTCCATGTGGAAGGAGAGCAGGTAAGCTACCTGGCGCACAGGCTAGTAGAGAAAGAGGAGGAGAAGGAAAAACAAACCAACATGGTATTTGACCTCAGTGCCTTCTTTTCACTCAGTCCCTGGCCCAAGGTGACAAATTGTGTTTGGAGCTGTTGGCTGACAACTGTAGTGGCCTTCCACCTGCTTTGTCTTGTTATATGGCTGTGTTTGGAACCAAGTTTTCCATCCAAGTATTTTCTTGGCTTTGGTTTGCTTCCATTATTTTTTTTAAATTATCTTTAAGTACTTGTATAAAAGGATTACAATTCAACATTTATGAGTATTTATGAGTCAGTTTATGAGTATATTTCATCTTGGTCTTATTTTAACCTAAGCCTTATGTTTACCAGTCCTCAGAGACTTGAAACTGCTGATTCTGATTTAATTTAGGAGTAGACACAGAACAGACATGTATGAAAAAGAGCAAGGGGCCCCTACTCTAAGCCTTTTCCAAAAAGAATTTCCGAAAAGGTTGCTTGGGATCAACTTGCCACAAATACCATTCTTCCCTTTCTTAGGAAGAATTAGATTCTAACTTGGTGTGAAGAACATTGAAAGGTTTCTGTTAGTTCATTTGCTTTTTTTTTGTAGTAAGGTTATTCTAAAATAATTTGTTAAAAGAAATGAAAATGGTGACAACTTGTTCAGTAAAAAGATTAGTATGTTTCAGGCAAATCAGTGTCACTCATTCTGGATTTATCTTATCATTTTTAAATGTGGGTCTGATAGAAAGTATGAGGCAGGTTGACAGCCCTGTGTAGGTTGAGCACTGAACAATCTGAGGGTATGCCTTTTGTATAGTCATCTTTGAGTAAAATGAAGTAACTAGCTTTGCTATTCTGGAATTTAATCTCATAGGAGGGGTTTTTCAATAATTAGATTTATGCATGGCGGAGAAATCCTATGAAAATCAGAGTAAAGGGCTGGAGGATGATAGTAATCCCAATTACTAAGAGGTGGAGATCAGGAGGATTGCAGACCTGAGGATAGCCCAGGAGGATAAATTTAATGAGACTCCCATCTCAATAAGTAAGTTTAGTGTAATGCTACAGGTATATGGAGGTATAGGTAGTAGGATTTCAGTCTGAGAATGGCTCTACACAAAAACACATGAGACCCTATCAAAAGAGAGCTAAAACAAAAAGGGGCTGAGGGCATGTTTTAAGTGGTAGAGCACCTGCCTAACAAGTAAGTGCAAGGCCCTAGTACCACCAAACCCCAAACAAAAGAACAAAATCAAAAACCAGAAACATTAGGCACTATTAAATTACAGTTCTGGGAAGGAATTTTCACTGAGCTTTCTTGAGTCTCAATTTTAACATAACAACAAAGACCTGTCTCTTACCCAATCACCATTCTCAGTCTCAGGCAGTAACTGTTTTGGACTCTTTTAGTTGATCATTAGGTATTTTCACTATATTTCAAAATTGCATATTTAAAGTTACCTTTACATAGTATTTCTTACTTCCTATTTACTATGGAAGAATTAAGCCCTCCCTAACACTCTTCACCTATGTCAGTCCACCTATCTTCCCAATAGATTTGTATCCCAAATCCAAGTTGAGCCCAAATCTAGACTTTGTACAGTCTTAAGTATGATTACAGCCCAGTAGTATGTATTATTCTATTTCCTTGCTTTGTGGACTTCTTGTTTCTCCTGTTAATAGTCATTTGGCATTTATTCCCTTAGACCTTTATACATATTGAGAACCCATCCCTAAGCCTCCACCAAAAGTGAGACCCACTGGAACTAACACATGTTCCTGCAATGGCTGTATGCTCTTAAGGCTGACTACTTACTCCAGGTTGGGACTCATTTTTTTTTTTTTTTTTTTTTTTGCTTATGTGGTGCTGGGGAATCAAACCCAGGGCCTCATGCATTGCAAGGCAAGCACTCTGCCACTGAGCCATCTTCCCAGCCCCATGGGACTCATTTTTGTCAGTAGTTGGGAGCTATTGCTCCATCATGTAGCTCCTGTTGCTGTTGAGTACCCCAGTAGCGTTTGGTTTTGGATTCTTTGTGCTCTCCCTCCTCTACTCTTATGGCACCATCCTTGTCAGGATCAGTACTTCAGGGTGGGTTCTTCCTGGTCCCTACATTGCTGTTGTACACTGTAAATCCTTCCTCTTGCTATTTCTTTGTTGTCTGACTCTGCTGCCTCAGATTTTCTTCAATGATCTAGTGATCTCTGGCTTTTCATCCATACTTAATCAAGCTCCTGGGGGTCTTGGATATAAGGGGTGTTAGCCAGCTGCCCCACATCATTGGAGCAAGAATTGGTACTATTGCTCATGGGCCACATCAGACTTACTACTTGATTTTGTGTGGCTCCTGGGGGCTGGTTTTCCTATTTTAATCACTGAAGAAAATCACAAGGATAATATTTTGAGGCACAGAAAACTTCTTCATATTTTGACTGATCCATTTCTTACAAAGAAGAGAGTGAATGGATCCCAATAGCTTGTATTCACAGAGAAAGTAAACCATCTAGTGTCTCTCTGGGCAGCCTGTTTTAGTCTTAAGGATGCTTCTGACCTTGTCACAGTCCCGAGCAGCCAAGAAGCAGTTGCTTTTCTCTGAGTAGTCTGAAAGACTACTGTGGCCACAGTGTCCTCTGGATGCTGAAGTAAGATCTGCAAATCCCACATTGGTGTTGTGGCACGTCCTATTTTCAGTCTAAGTTGTGATTAATAAAGGATGGTCTTTCTTGGGCTAGGTGCCTTAGCAGAGGTGAGCCAAAGGGAAAAGTCTATAGCCAAAATTAAAATGGAGATTCCAGGGGCGTGGCTAAGCGAGGAGGGCTTTGGGCATTATACCTTCTTCTTACACCCTAGGAAGAATTATTTTAAGTGAATACTTTTTTGAAAGTGAGGGTTAGACCCCCTGGCTAAGGTAGTGAACTTAGTACCAGCTTTCTGATTAGTACCTGGAGTCACTTTGGAACTGTTATGATTTGGTTGTCATACACAAGCAAGCCATCAGATTTCTTCCCATCACCATGCCAGTCATCCCACAGGTAAGTGCATACTCCTGTATTTGTGTACAGTCTAGGAGGAGGCCTGAGCTCTGCTTCTGTTGTGCTTTTGTGGTGATATCAGAGGGGTAGGATGGGAGACAGAACAGAGACTCTGGAGAACATAGGCTCAGCATTGGAGGTTGCTTAGATATTCAAGATGGATGGAATCTTAAAATGTTGATCAGCTCACATCACTCTATGACAAAAACAAAAAACAAAAACTGCTCCATGATATCTCAGCTCATAAAGTCCCTGCAGTGACCTAGAAGGCCCTGCATTTTCTGAGTTTTCCACGTCTCCTTCCTTCTCCCTGCTGTTTTACTCTTTGATTATTGTCACGTTGGCCACCCTGGCTTCCTCCCCTGCCCCTTTCATAGGCCAACCCAGTTTCCCTCTCACTTTTTTCCCTCAGATCTTCTGATGACTGGGTGCTTCATGTCCTTCAGGTGTCACCTGACACCTGAAGGTGTCACCTCCACATGGACCTTTCATGCTTTCACCCACCTTTTACTCTCATCTCTCTCAGTGAGCTGGGGTTTGGCTCTTTCACTTCAGAGCTGGGCCCCTGACTTCCTGCTGTCTCTGTACTGCAAACTAAATCTCACTGTCTCCTTTGCCAATAGGCTCCCAGTTTAGCTTGGTCAATAAGACACAATACCCCTTAAATAGAGGGTGGTAGGTAGGGGAGGGAGATTTCTTTTTTTTCCTTTCTTTTGGGTGCCATCAAATTTACTACTAGTTCCAGTATTTACAAAGTGACCTTGACTTCTGAGCTTCAAGGGCACCATTTTGTTCCTTCATTCTGTTGTCCCACAAGCAACTGTGTGTCTTCCTGTGCATCTACTGTCATCTTGCTTTTCCTTAACCATTTCTAACATCACTATAACAAATTCTTCACACCAAATTCTGAACTACTGTTTACTGAATGGCTCTTTTCCTGGCTAGATTTAGGTTGATCTATCCTTGTCTATATTTTCCTTAGCACCTATGACCACATTTTGTCTTAGTGTCTTTTTTGTTTATTTTCAGTCATCCCTATTAGAATGTGCATATGTGTTATGTGATATGTGCATACCATGCTTAGCAGCCACACTTATTTCCAGAGGTTATTGAGACTATGACTTAATTTCCAAGTAGGTAGAGTTGGTTGGGTATTGCTATTATTTATTTTGGCATATTGAATTTTTATTTTTAAAAATGGCCTGTAAAATCTCTATTTTAACATTTTTGCTAAGGCTACTTGTTTTTGGTGGCCAATGTAACTGATTTTGTAACTGCCATGGTCCTGAAGGAAGAAAGGAAGCATCTCTGCTTACATTATTATGAATTTGTTTATTGAACTATTGAATTATTTCCTCTTCTTTTTCTTTCTTTTCTTTGGAGGGACTGGTTTAAACCTAGAACGTTTAGTTTCCTAGGCAGGTTCTCTACCATTTGAACCACACTCCCAGCCCAATTTTTTATACATATTTTTATTGTAAAGATACTGTACAGAGGGGTTACAGTTATATGAGTAAGGTAATTAGTACATTTCCTATCAAGCATTGTTATCCCCTCCTTTGTTTTTCCCCTGCCATCCCATCCTTCCCAACCTCTCCAAATCCTCTCCCCCTCCAAAATTGTAAAGTTTGTTTTCAACATAGTGTCTTGTACATCTCACTGTTACAATGGGTCAAGCTGTTATTCCATGGGGGAAGAACATACAAAAGAAACAAAAAATCACATAGTACATTATAAGTACATTAAAAATAACAACAACAAAGATAAAACCTATTGTGTCCCTTTCTTGGGGTTCATTTCACTTAGCATCATCCTATATGGTCATATGTACATAGCTTTTGACCTCTTCTGTTTGTCCTAGACATATACTAGTTATTGCAAATAAGGAAAACCATGGGACCTATGTTTCTTTGGGCCTGGCTTACTTCACTTAATATAATTTTTTCAAAGTCTTTCCATTTCCTAACAAATGGAGCAGTGTTATTCTTTCTGATGAACACATGGAATTCCATTGTGTGTGTGTATGTGTGTGTGTGTGTGTGTGTGTGTGTGTATGTGTGTGTATGTATGTATGCATATATATATATATATATATATGCATACATACATACCACATTTTCTTGGTTCATTCATCTACTGAGGGGCATCTGGGTTGGTTCCATATCTTAGCTATGGTAAATAATGCTGCAATAAACATAGTTGTGCTGGTAGCTTTAGTATGGCCTTGTTTGTAAACATTTGGGTAAATGCCCAAAAGTGGGATTGCTGGGTCATAGGGGAGCACTATGTGTAGTCTTTTGAGGAACCTCCATACTGCTTTCCAAAGTGGTTGAACAAGTTTACACTCCCACCAACAATGTAATGGGGTTCACTTTTAGCCACATCCCCTCCAGCATCTGTTGTTATTAGAGTTCTTGATTATAGCCATTCTAACTGGGGTGAGGTGGTATCTCAATGTTGTTTTGATTTGCATTTCTTTTATGGCTGGAGAAATTGGGCATTTCTTTATGTGTCTATTGGCCATTCTTTTTTTTTAATTATGAAAATACCATACAGAGGAGTTACAATTACATGAGCAAGGTAATGAGTACATTTCTTATCAAGCATTGTTGCCTCCTCCTTTGTTTCCCCTTCCCATCCCTTCCCATCCTCTCCACCCAGTCCCCCATCCAATCCTCTCCCCGACCCAAAGTTGTAAAGTTCGTTTCCCGACATAATGTCTTGTACATTTCATTGTTGCAATAGGTCCACCTGTATCCCTACTTAAACAAGTTGTTTTTTCCCTTCCTCTCTACAAATTATACCAACATCAAATACAGTGAAAACAGGGCTATACTGTGGGGGAGGGACATACAAAGCAACAAAGAAATCATCTTGTAAATACGTTAGAAACAACCGCAAGAAAGAAAAAAAAGATTTGAATCTTTATCTTGGGCTTCATTTTTCCTAACATCAACTTATCTGACCTTTTCTGCTTGTCTCCGACATATACTAGTTATTTCAAATAAGGGAAACCATGGGACCTATGTTTCTTTGGGCTTGGCTTACTTCACTTAATATAATTTTTTCCAAACCTTTCCATTTCCTAACAAATGGGGCAATGTCATTCTTTCTGATGGAGGCATAGAATTCCATTGTGTATATATACCACATTTTGTTGATCCATTCATCTACTGAGGGGCATCTGGGTTGGTTCCATGTCTTAGCTATGGTTTTCCTCTTCAGAGAAGTCTCTAAGTCTTTATCCCACTTATTAATCACTTTTCACATTATAATTTACATCATTTGTTTTATTTCATTCACTTAAGTTAACTTTTACAAATAAACTTGTTATTCCCTTATTTCTCTTTTCTTTGTTCATTTTTAGATGAGGTCTTGTCATGTTGCCCAGGCTTGTCTGAACTCAAACCACTCTCCTGCTTCAGACTCCCAAGAGTTGGCAATACAGGCAAACATTTATTTATTTTTCTTATTTTCATGTTTGATGAAGTTATTTTTCATTCTTTATGACTCTTGTCAATTTTCAACATCTTTGAAATATTTTTATTTTATCATTGATGATTGCCATTCTTCATCTTTTTGATAAAAAATATATTTATCTGCTGGTTTGATCCTATATTTTGAACTGTTTGATACCTGAGAATGAGCTGTAAGGTTTTAGAGCTTTGAGCCATTGACTGGCTAAATGTTGACAGTCTAATGGTTGAGTTCCTGTAGAAGTTAAGGCCAGGAAAACCAGAGAAAGTGCCACTCTCAGGTACCTACAGTGGGCTCATGAGGTGGCCCCAGATATCAGAACCTGCAAGGAGGAGGCGTCTGCTGGAGGATCAGTGGAGGATCAGCCCACAGCCCTCAATGGAGTCTGGCAGAACCATCCTCCCCAGGTATTTCAGGGTCTGCTTGTGAGGCCGTATCTGCTCTAATGTAGCCAAGAGGGAGAGGAATGGCAAGTAGGATATGTGAAGACTTTGGAAGTACAGATCAGCCAGTCCCTCTGGGCTGGACAACATACAGGCACTAGTAAGATGAAGCAGAATGTTCACAAATATAAACTAGGAATTACCCTGTTAATGAATTCTCATGCTCCTTCCTATTCTTTCAAGCAGGACAGCAGTGAACTCACAAATAGAACAATAAATTGTGCAGATCTCCACAGAACTACTAATGAATGGTTAAGTTAGGGGATTGGAATCTTGTCTAATCGTGAAGCACCGGGTGTTTCCTGCAAGGGTCTGAGGCCAGCTTCTTCCCCTAGGCTTCTGTGAATCTGGACTTTCCCAGGACCCCCACTTTCGTCTAATGGACACAATGTGAAGTGAGGAATGAATGGGCACCACCAGTCCATAGATCACACTTTCCCAGGCTGATCGCCTCCCCATCTCCCTTCTTTTTCCTATTCAGGTTTTTTTTTTATTCAATATGCCTTGGCAAGCTCATCTTGCCTGTTTTTCACCAATGCATTTAGATTTTAAAATTGCATTCAAAATTCTTTTGACAATTAATTTTTCCCAAAAGGAATTTTGTGATTAATCTTAAATCACTTTATAAGTGCAATCTTGTCACCCTCTTTCACTAAATTCTATGAATAAATATATATATATGTATATGTTTTCACTGTCACTGTAATCTATTACATATGTAATATTTTTCATATACTGTGTATGAACACACACACACAAACACACACACACACACACACACACACACACACACACACATATATATATATAATATTTTTCTTTCCTTACTTTAGAATAAGCATATGGGACTTGGATACATAAAAAAGTATCTACTTAATTAATGTTTTACAGTGGAAGTAAAGAAATCAGCACATGTAAAAATGAGATGAAGAAGTTTTAAGCAGAATAGTACTGAAAATTATTTTAGGGGCTATTGAGTTCATTCATTATATCAATGAATAAGAGAAACTATTTTTGGAGCTATGAAGAATCAGTGAAGTGGAATTCTAGAATTAAATGGTTATTTAAAAGGATGAAAGACTCAACAACAATCCAAATGGGTAGAGCATGTGAATGCATCCATACAGAGAGGCAGAAACACCAAAGCCTCTTCTTAAATACCTCATTCTTGGTCAGAGAAACCCAGAAGCAACCCTAAGTATCCTTAAGGAAAATAACAAAGCACAACACAATAAAACAGAAAATAACAATACAAGCTAAGCAAAAAAAAAAGAAAACAAGAAAAGAAAGACCTTTATTGCACTAATCTACTAGACCTGGAGTATGTTCTGGGTTTCAGTAAAGAAATAATGAGCCCAGGAGAAAGTTAGGCTGGTTTACTAACAGAAGGAATGGAATTTGAAGTTTAGGAAGGCTAGAAGGCAAAGGAAGGCAAAAGCTAGTCTTTGTGTGGTCCATTCTGGAGAGGAAGGGCTGGCTTAGATAACCACTCTAAGGATATCCACAGGGTCCCTGAGTCTCTTGCTTTTATTACTCTATACATATATTAGAAGAAGCTACGTGAAGCTGGATTAAAAACCACCAGGCATATACCTCCAGGATTTCCACACAGGATTAAGGAATAGTTTGTGTTCAAACTAGCCTGAATGAAAAGACCAAATTGTGAAATTGAGAAGAATCCTAAGAAGTGTGGTAAAATTAGTCTTAGATTAATATATGATTGGACCTATCCTCACATAGTTTTAAAGTAGGGTTTAAGTGAATCAACCAATTTCATATGAATCAATTGTATATAAAGCCAAAATTAAAAATTATTAATGTATATTAGTACAGGAGTTTTATTGTGGTATTTCCATACATGCATATGATATTCTCTGATCAGATGCATCTCTATCAATCTCAATATTATTAAATGTTATAAAAGTAAGTCACTAACAAAGAACATAAAACCGTCACATTCTGTTGGAATAACAGGCATGCAAAAATGTAAAAATATGGGCAGGGTATGTTGACTCATGCTTACAACACCAGCTACCCAGGAGGTAAAGATAAGGAGATAAATAGATAATGAGATTTTATCTTAAAAGTAAGCTGAGCATGATGAAGTATACCTGGTGCCCTAGCTTCTCGGGAGGTAAAGTTAGGATGACTGTGGCTTGAGGTTGCCCCTAGGCTAAATACAAGATCCATTTGAAAAACCAACTAAAGCATAAAAGGATGGGACTATGACTCAAGTGGTACAGTGCTAGCTTATCAAGCTCAAAGACCTGATGTCAAAGCCCAATACCTTCCTATAAAAAAGTAAAAACATAGTTCATAACCAGAAATCCAAATCAATTAATGCAAATACTCATCCAGAAATGATGGAAATAGAATATAAGGATATTAAAGAGGCTATCATAAATATACTTTCCATGTTTAAGAAGACAATAGGAAGAAAGAAATGAAAGAAACAGAAAACAAATGGTACTTGTATAAAGTGTCCAAGTAAATGGAAACAATGTCTAAAATGAAGCATGTACTGGATGAAGTTAACAGTAAATTGACTATTGTAGAATAAATAATCAGGAACCATCTGAAATGAAGCACAAACACACACATAATCTCTGCTATTCAAAAGGTGGAGATACTGAAGGCTCATGGTTCAAGGCCAGTCCCTACGAAAAAGATCAGTCTCAAAAACAAGGTGTGGAGCTCAGAAGTGAAGGTAGGAGGATAGGGTTGTGGCCTACCTGGACAAAGTGAGCCTAAATTCCTATATGAAAAATAAACAAAAGCAAAAGAACCTGGTACATGACTCAAGTGGTAGAACTCTTACATCGTAAGTTGGAGGCACTGTGCTTAATTCCCATACTATAAAATAAATAATCAAATGAATATAGATAAAATATGACAAAAGCACACTGAAAAAATAACTGGCCATCAGTGACTTATGAAAAATTCTCAAGTGACTGAATATACATTTAATTGGAGTCTCCAAGAAGTGGGAGACAGATTATTTGAAGAAATACTGGCTTTCCAAATTAAAGCTCAACAAATTTAACAGATAAACCAAAGAAAACCAGGACAAAATATATATTAATCAAATCATTGAAAACAGTAAAACAAAACCCTTAAAAGATGATAAAGGAAAAACAAACAAACAGAGACATATATTATATACAAAAATGAAAAGTTAGGGATGAGAAAAAATCTTATCAGACACTATGAAAGATATACTTCAAGTACTGAAATAATTCTGTCAACCTGATTTTTTTTTCCAGTGTGGAGATTGAACTCAGGATCTGGGCACTGTCCCTGAGCATTTTTGCTCAAGGCTAGTGATCTACCACTTTGAGCCACAGCTTAACTTCCAGTTTTTAGGTGGTTAATTGGACATAATAGTCTCATGGATTTTCCTGCCCAGGCTGACTTCAAACCTTGCTCCTCAGATCTCAGCCTCCTGAGTCCCTAGGATTACATATGTAAACCACCAGCACCCCACTACCTAAAAGTTTTTAACGAGTCAAAATGAGAAGTTGAAAAAAAGACAGATCTACAAAAGCTGAGAGAATTTATCATCAGAGGAGCTGTATTTAAAAACAATATTTGTAAAAGCTCATTACTGAAAAGTGAAAATAGTATCAGAGAACAATTTGAATCTATTCACATGAACAAGAAACTAGAAAAAAAGTTATGGGTAACATAATTGCATGCATTATGTTAACATAGTAAACTCAAAAACTTTGTAGTCCATTATCTCTTTAACAGAATACTGATAATGTTTTGTGGAGATTCTATCACATACACTAGCAATAAGAGTAATAAACTCAGTGCAAAGATCAGAAGAAAGGAAATGGAAATATACAATTGTTCTAAGGTTCTCACACTACTCATCTTAAGCATACGAATATTTAAAAATAGATTGTAGCTTTAGTATGGTCTTGTTTGTGATCATTTGAGTAAATGCCCCAAAGTGGGATTGCTGGGTCATAAGGGAGCTCTATGTGGAATCTTTTGAGGAACCTCCATACTACTTTCCAAAGTGGTTGAACAAGTTTACACTCCCACCAACAATTCAATAAGGTTCCCTTCTGTCCACATCCACTCCAGCATCTGTTGTTTTTTTTTTAATTTTTATTTATTTATTATTGTGAAAATACTGTACAGAGAGGTTACAATTACATGGGCAAGATAATGAGTACATTTCTTATCAAGCATTGTAGCCTCCTCCTTTGTTTCCCCTTCCCATCTTTTTCCAATCCTCCCCGCCCCCCCCCCCCAAAGCTGTAAAGTTAGTTTTGGACATAACGACTTGTACTTCTCATTGTTGCAACAGGTCCACCTGTATCCTTATTTAAACGACTTGTTTTTCCCCTTCCCCTCCACAAATTATACCAACATCAAATACAGTGAAAGCAGGGGTTATACTGTGGGGGAGGGACATACAAAGCAACAAAGAAATCATCTTATAAATGTGTTAGAAACAATTGCATGAAAGAAAAAAAAACATTTGAATACATATCTTAGGGTTCATTTCCCTAGCATCAAGTTATCTGACCTTTACTGCTTGACTGAGACATATACTAGATATTGCAAATAAGGGAAACCATGGGACCTATGTTTCTTTGGGTTTGGCTTACTTCACTTAATATACTTTTTTTCCAAGCCTTTCAATTTCCTAACAAATGGGGCAATGTCATTCTTTCTGATGGAGGCATAGAATTCCATTGTGTATATATACCACATTTTGTTGATCCATTCATCTACTGAGGGGCATCTGGGTTGGTTCCATATCTTAGCTATAGTAAATAATGCTGCAATAAACATAGTCATGCTAGTAGCTTTAGTGTGGTCTTGTTTGTAAACATTTGGGTAAATGCCCAAAAGTGGGATTGCTGGGTCATAGGGGAGCTCTATGTGGAGTCTTTTGAGGAACCTCCATACTATTTTCCAAAGTGGTTGAACAAGTTTACGCTCCCACCAACAATGCAGTAAGGTTCCCTTCTGTCCACATCCCCTCCAGCATCTGTTGTTATTAGAGTTCTTGATTATAGCCATTCTAACTGGGGTGAGGTGGTATCTCAATGTTGTTTTGATTTGCATTTCTTTTATGGCTAAGGAGGTTGAGCATTTCTGCATGTGTCTATTGGCCACCCTTCTTTCCTCTTCAGAGAAATTTCTCTTTAAGTCTTTAGCCCATTTATTTATTGGGCAGTTGTTTCTTTGATGATTTGTTGTTGGGGGATTTAATTTTTTGAGTTCCAAGTATATTTTAGATATGAGACACTTGTCGGTTGTATGGCTAGTGAAGATCTTCTCCGAGTCCGTGGGCTTTCTATTTCTTGCTAGCTATGTCCTTTGCCATGCAGAAGCTCTGCAATTTCATGCAATCCCATTTGTCCAACCTTTCTTTGTTTTGTTGTGTTTCTGGGTCGCTATTAAGAAAATTTCAGCCTGTGCCAAGGAGACTTAGGGTTTTTCCTATTCCGTCCTGTAAGGCTTTCAGAGTGTCTGCTTTGACTCTGAGGTCTTTGATCCATTTGAAGTTGATTCTGGTGCAGGGTGATACATAAGGATCTAGCTTTAGTTTTCTACAAGTAGTTTACCAATTTTCCAGCACCATTTACTGAAGAGGCTGTCTTTCTTTCATTCTATTTTTTTTTATCTCTCTTATCGAAGATTAGATGGTTATAGGTCTGTAGGCTCATTTCTGGGTTTTGAATTCTATTCCGTTGGTCTTGAGGTCTGTTCTTGTACCAGTACCAAGCTGTTTTATTATTGCAGCATTATTTACCATAGCTAAGATATGGAACCAACCCAGATACCCCTCAGTAGATTAATGGATCAAGAAAATATGGTATATATACACAATGGAATTCTATGCCTCCATCAGAAAGAATGGCATTGTCCCATTTGTTAGGAAATGTAAAGACTTGGGAAAAATGATATTAAGTGAAGTAAGCCAAGCCCAAAGAAACATAGATCACATCGTTTCCCTTATTTGCAATAACTAGTATATGTCTGAGACAAGCAGAAAAGGTCAAATAAGTTGCTGTTAGATGAAATAAAGCTCAAGATAATTATTCAAATGTTTTTTCTTTCATGCGATTGTTTCTAACATATTTATAAGATGATTTCTTTGTTGCTTTGTACGTCCTTCCCCCACAGTTTAACCCCTACTTTCACTGTATTTGATGTTGGTATAATTTGTGAAGGGGAAAGAAAAATAAATTGTTTAAATAGGGATACAGGTGGACCCATTGCAACAATGAGATGTGCAAGTTGTTACGTTGAAAAATGAACTTTACAACTTTGACTGGGGGAGGGCTGTGGTGGAGGGGAGATGAGAAGGGATGGGAAGAGGAAACAAAGGAGGAGGCAACAATGCTTGATAAGAAATGTACTCATTATCTTTCCCATTTAATTGTAACCCCTTTGTATGGTGTTTTCACAATTAAAAAAAAAAAGTAGAGGGGCTGCGGAGGTGGCTCAGTGGTAGAGTGCTTGCCTTGCATGCATGAGGCCCTGGGTTTGATTCCTCAGCACCTCATAAGCAAAAAGAAAAAAGCTGGAATGACGCTGTGGCTCAAGTGGTAGAGTGCTAACCTTGAGCTGAAGAGCTGAGGGACGGACAGCGCCCAGGCCCAGAGTTCAGACCCCACAACCGGAGCCTCCCCCCCAAAAAAAAGTAGATTGTGGTAAGTTAAAGATGAAAATTGGGCACCAGAAGCAATGGCTGAAACAATAATAGAGATATAGTAAATTAGTCAATAGTGAGGATAAAATAAAATCACAACAACACTCAATTGGCTTAAAAGAAAGTAGGAAAAGGACAGAGTAAATGGAACAAAGAATAACAAGTAGGATATGTTCACTTAAACTCAACTATGTTATTAATCATATTAAATGTAAAAAATCTAAATGCCCTTGATAAAAATGAAAAATTGTCAATTGAATAAAAATGTAAGATATACTGCTTATAAGAAACTAACATAAAATCTACAGATATAGATTAAAGGTTAAAAAAAGAGAGAGCTTATGCAACTGTAACCAATACATCACCTTTACAATAACAATAAGAAACAAGCTGGGTGCCTGCCTATAATTGTTGTTATTAAGGAGGCTGGATCTAAGGATATTGGTTCAAAACCAGTCCAGATAGGAAAGTTCATGAGACTATTATCTCCAATTAACCACCAGAAACCCAGAAGTTGTGCTGTGACTCAAAGTTGTAAAGCTCTAACCTTAAGTGAAAAAGCTCAGGAACAGTGCTTAGGCCCTGACCAACCAAAAAAAAAAAAAAAAAAAAGCAAACAAAAACTGAAAAACTCCACAATGAATCTACCACGAGAGAGAAAGAGAGCGAGAGAGAAGTATTATATCATGTTAACAGTTATTAAATTTAAAAAGCTTAGATATAGTGTTAAACAGCACACTTTGGAACAAGTATTTTAATATGGAAAGAAGAACATGTCTTGATAAACAGGTTACTTTATCAAGAGAACAAAATAATCCTAATGTGAATGAGTATACTAACAAAGACTCAAAGTGTATGAAATAAAAACTGATTATATCTTAAAGGAGAAATAGATAAATAAACAATTATTTGTAAAGTATAACATTACTTTTTCAATAATTGATAGAATAAGTAGACATAAACTCAGAAATGTTATATAATACTAAGACAACATTGTTAGCCAACTTGATCTATTATAATGACTAAAAACACCATCCAGAAACAGTATACACATTCTTTTCAAATGAATACTAAACATTTATAAAGCTAAAACAAATTTTGGACCATAAAACAAGTGTCAGACAGGAACTAGTAAGAATTCAAAGCCCTGAATTTAAGCTCCAGTACTGGCACCAAAAAAGACAAAAAAAGTAAATTAAATGTATAAAAATATGTTGTTTGACTAAATCAGTGGCAGAAAGATGTGAGAAATCTTAACTGATTAAAAATTAGTCAACATGTAATAGGATCTTTTTTCTATTTTATTTATTTTTTAATTAGTAAGTTTTTTTTTACTGTGAAAGTACAGTACAGAGGGGTTACAATTACATGAGCAAGGTAATGAGTACATTTCTTATCAAGCATTTTTGCCTCCTCCTTTGTTTCCCCTTCCCATCCCTTCCCATCTCCCAACCTCCCTCAGCCCCCCCACTCCCCCACCCCTGCCAAAGTTGTAAAGTTCATTTTTCAACATAATGTCTTGTATATCTCATTGTTGCAATGGGTCCACCTTAGAGTCTGTTTTTGCTAAAAAGTATTGACACTTCTCATGGGCCTGCGAATGTCCAACCAATGGCTAAAACCAGAGTAAAACTTGGCATCTCAGTCTTCATATTGTATCCATCTCCTTTGCTAATTTAAACTAGATCATGCTTAACTGCATGTTAATCATTTAAAGAGTTTACATCTAAAACTGCTGGGTTTCCCCTTTCAAGACAGACATAGAAACAGATGATCAACCACCAACATTTACAGCATCCTGTTCCAGACCATAAAAGAGCACTGCCCTAAACCTGAAGAACCCAATCAATATCCGGAGTCCACCTTGGTTTTCTGACTTAGATTTTTCTGAGTCATTCTCTTCTGCAATCACCTTGGACTGCAAGAACAACAGGTTTGATCAATAAACATCTTGTGATAAGTGTTGAAAGTAAGCCCCAGGCAGCAGCAACTTTCTTATCACCAAGACTCCACAGACCTTCTCCTGAGATAGTGATCAAAAAATCAGACCTAAGATAGGCCAGGACTGTCAGCTGAGCAAGCCCTCAGACCTTTAACCCTTCCTATAAAACCCCAATGCTGCTGTTAGCACCTTGGAGAAATAGGCTGCCAGTCATCAGACTGCTTTCTCTTTCCACGTGGCTATACTAAGAATAAACTCCTTCTATACTTTTATAACATCATCACTTCTACTGGTTGGTCTTTTGAGGCTGGTGGCCAGACTTGGTCTGTAAGGATCCCCTAGAGACAAACACATTTCTACACGATCCGTGGCTCACGAAGAAATCACATGATAAACTGGAAAACAACTGCAGCAACACAAAGTCTCTAAGGTAGATGTTCTTAGTAGGAAGTTTATGGCATTATTTACAAGAAGAAGAGATGAAGGTCTTAAGACAAAGTAAAAACAGAGAAAATAAAACTTAAGAAAAGTAAACTGAGCCCATTTTAAGCAGAAGAAATTAAAAAATGAAGATAACTCCAGAATCAGTACAACAGGTAACTGAAAAGCAACAGAGAAAAACAATGATACCAAATGTTGGATTTTTTATTATTAAGAGAATACTGCATTAGTTTCTATAATTAAACAGGTAAATGAAACCTTACATATTTAATATATTGCATTACCTCTGTACAAATAGCAAAGAAATAAGTTTAATTTTTGTAGAACAAATCAACATGGTTAAGTTTTTCCAAAGTTGACAGTACAAGTTAAGTTTACAAAAATTCAAATTATAGGCTGGGAAGGTGGCTCAGTGGTAGAGTGCTTGCCTTGCATGCATGAGGCCTTGGGTTCGACTCCTCAGCACCACATAAACAGAAAAAACCAGAAGTGGCGCTGTGGCTCAACTGGTAGTGGCGCTGGCCTTGAGCTGAAGAGTGCAGGGACAGTGCCCAAGACCAGAATTCAGGCCCCAAGACCAACAACAACAACAAAAAATTCAAATTATATATACAAATATAAAATTTTAGACATCCAGTACATTCCCATTAAAAACATATATAAAAAATTAAAATATGTAAATAAAGAGAAAGATCATATGTTGGGATAGAAGACAATGTTTTTATGAAGTTGTTTCCCAAATTAATCCATAATTTCATCATAATACTAACAACTGCTATGAAACTGACAAGTTAGTTCTAAATTGTACATGGAAATAAACTCCTAGTAGAACTGATATGATATTGAAAAACAACAAAAGTTTAGGATTACACAACCTGGCTGGATCTAACTACAAAGCTATTGTCTTCAGATATTGTGGTGCTAACATAGGGACACTTTTATCTATCTCTGGATTATCTGATTGTCTGTATTCAAGGAGTACTATAGAGTTTCAAAATAGACTCAGAGATATGGTCCTGGAGTTTTGACAACTAGGTCTAAACAATGGGGAAACGAATCCTTTCAACAAGCACTCTTTAAGAGAAAATGCTCATACCTTACAGCATACAAAAATTTAACTCAAAATGGATTAGGGACAGAAATCCAAAAGTTAAAATAAAAAGTTAAAGTTAAAGTTAATTTAATAAATAAGACATCTTAGTAAACAAAAATATATCTATAATCTCATTAAAAGGCCACACTAAGTTTTATTAAAATAAAAAATGTGAGCTGGAGGCATGGTCCAACTGAAAGAGTGGTTGCCCAGCGATCACAAAGCCCTGAATTTAAACTTAAGAAGCCGGACAAGGTACATATACTTGTAATCCCAGCACTCAGGAGACTGAGGTAGAAAGATCATAAGCTCAAGGCCAGTAACTCTGAATCAAAAACCAAACCAAACAAACAAAAGAATAATAATTTGAATCTTTTGATGTTCTGAAGAAGTGAAAAGCAAGGCATGAGCTAGAAGATAAGAAAATGTTTGTAAAATATCTCTGATAACTATTTTCTTTTTTCACATGGAGAAGGATCAAAAGCAGAAGCTATAATCCAGTCCTAATAATGTACTTTGATTGGAATATGGTTACATAAATATTTGAGCTGATTAAGAAGAAAACATACCAAACACAGTGGCTCACACATTTAAGTCCAGCTTCTTGGGAGGTAGCAATCGGAGGATGATAGTTCTAGCCTAGTTCAGGCAAAAAGTAAAGACGACCCATCTCAATTTTAAAAAATTGAGCATAGTGGCTCATATTTTTAATCCTAGCTGTGCATGTGACATCAATAGGAGGGTCACTGTCCATATGTCCCAGGGTAAAAAGGGAGGGAGGGAGGGATGGAGGGAGGGAGGGAGGAAGAAGAGAAAGAAAGAAGGAAGAAAAGGGGGAAGGGTAGAAGGAGGGAAGGGAGGAAGGAAGGAAAGGGGAAAGGGAGGAAGGGAAGAAAAACATCTTGATAAAGATTGAACATCCTTAATCTGAAATGTAAAACATTTTTAGTGATGTCATGATATCACAAATGGAATGTGTGGAAAATTGCACACTCAACCTCATGTGACATGTGATAGTCCAAATACAGGCACACTAAAAATATTGTCTGAAATTACCTTCAAGTATTAAAGTAGATACAAAATGTAAATGACTGTCATGGGTCACCTCTTCTAAGTGTCTCATTATATAGATGCAAATATGCCAAAATTCCAAAATGGAAACTCTTCTTGCCCCAAACACTACAGGTAAGGAGCACTCAACCTGTAAAATGTGAATAAACACTTCACCAATAAAATGTAGAAATGGCAGACCAAACATTAAACTTTTTCTTTTTTTAAAAAAAAGCAAAACCTCAAATGTCAGTGCAAAACCTCCAAAGTGAGTACAGTTAAACCTCATAATGCTTTGTATCCGAGAGGATGGGTATAAATGGAGCTTGAAAATTGTTAAAGAGAGTTTAAAAAGATAACCCAGCAACATTGGAAAACAACATGACAGTATCATGTAGAGTTAAAAATAGAGAGATAGAAAGATAAAGTATGGGTGGAAGCAGATCTCAGGTCGCTGAGGTCTGACGATTGTGGTTCAAGCCAGCCTGGGCAGGGAAGTCTGTGAGACTCTTAGCTCCAATGAACCAAAAGAAATCCAGAAGTGGTGCAGTGGCTCAACATGATATAGCGCAAACCTTGAGCAAAAGAAGCTCAGAGACAGCACCCAAACCCTGAGTTCAAGCCCCATGACTGACAGTAAAATAAAATAAGTAAATAGACATCCTACAACTCACCAATAACACTTCAAGTTATGTATCCACAAGAATGAAAACATGCCATATTTTGCCATTTATAGGACATCATTTGGAGGGAACCACACAGTAATATTCTCTTTTCCTTGTGATACTGGGCCTTGAACTCAGGCCTCATGCTTGCTAGGGGTACACTCTAACCACTGAGTCACATTCCTACCCCTGAAATAGGCTTTTCACTACAACATCTTCCCTTACAAAGACATTTTCAAGAATCATCCAGGCTGATGTGTGTACCAATCTTCAACTCTTCTGTGCTGCAGAGCAAAATTTGATTGATGGAGATATTGGTTTTGAGTTTGGAGCTGTTAAGAATGAAGCCACTGTGAATAACTGAGTATGTGTTGTACGGCTATAAAGAGGCATGGAGGGTACGTTTGTGTGATAGAGTTGTTCTATACTATGTTTTGTGGAATAATTACCTAACTATATTCATCAACCCAAACTTACATTGTAGACTTATAATACATTTTATCATATAAAGTATGCCTTCATAGGTTGGTTTAAAAAACTTCCCTTAGTCAAATTTTCATCTATTAAGCTGACATACCCCTATATTTTTGACAGTATACTGTATGAGTAACAGAAGAAGCAGGCCCTAATATGTAGTTGATGAATATAAGGCAATTGCTGTTAGTATAGATGGTCATTTGTAAGTATCAGATGCTAGTGTCAGATGTATAAGCCTCAAGTGCATACAGCCACCAAGCCAGCTGTTTCATATCTTGAAAATTATTGCCATCAGCAGAAAATATGGGGAGCTATATTTACAAACTTACTTTTTGAGCATGATGACTTATAAAGAAATATAACTTTACAGAGAAAATGATGAAAGTGAGAGAATTATTAAAGTATTTATAATAGCAATACAAATAGTGGAGGAAAAATATCCTTGAGGAGAAATAAATGTTTGTAAAGGAATAAAAAGAACATGGGGTGCTAAAGTAGGATTTGGCTGGAGCTAATTATGATGCAAATTGATTAGACATTTAATTAACATCATTAAATCTTTCAGACATGTGTGAAAGATGAACAAATGATATCTATAAAGGATGTTATGAAAATGTTGAAAATACATTCATTAAAATGTATTAAAATATTCAGTTCATTGTAAAACAGTAGCAAGAGAAGACAGTATTAAGATAATTACCATCTTAATTCAAGAAATAATTATTGAAAGCCATTTCAACTATATCAATGTGACTACAGAATATACCAACAAGACTCATCTTCAGAAGGCTAGGAATTCTCCAATTTGATGTATCCATCCATCCATTCATTCATTTCTTCATTTAAACAGGATCTCAATATGTTGTTCAAACTTGACTCAGTTTCTTGAGTAGCTGAAACTACAGTGCATGTGACTGTGCCCAGCTAGAAGGCTAAAAACTCTAGATAAACACAAGACCCAATTCATGACAAACTTCATAAATTTAAGCTAACATATAGCAGAAGTAAATGCCTAACCAGAAAAAGCTTTGGGGAAGACATGACCTGTGAAATCACCCAAAACAATGGTTAACAGCAAAATGAGAAGGGAACACTTTTTAGGAGGTAGTGGATTATTTGGGTATTACAAAGGAACAAGTGTCAGTGAGAATGAATATGGAGAGAGAGAGGAGGACATTAGATGAGAGGTAGAAAGATAAAGCAAGGGTGGAAGTAAGAGGAGTTATTACAGAAAACTTGAACACTGAACTGCCATGTTGGAACTTCTTTTAGAACCAGATACAATTGTAAACTGGGAAGGATACACTCTTCACAATGCAATTTTATTGCAGTTTATCTGCAAGATGGATTGCATCCCTGATCGAGTACAGGCAGAGACAAGAAAGACATTTGGAATAAATTAGATGAGAAACAACCACCATGGTTCCAGACAAAATGTTGGGAGGAGCTAGTATCAGATGGTATGGAGGTAAAAGAGTTTACTTCACTAAACCTCCATAGGCTTGGTGACAGATTACATGGATAAGAGGAAGGAAGGAAGAATGAATTAAAGACAGCTCCTGGGTCTAAGCCTGTTTCATAGAAACGATGCTAGTAACCTTGACAGAATGACAAAGTCAAGAAGAGATGATGGCTTGGGGGTAATATTGGATTAGGCTGGAGCATCTGCAGTCAAGGAAAAAATGTTCAGAAGACAATTGTGGAGCTGGGTGCTGGTGGTTCATGCCTGTAATCCTAAGTACTCAAAAGGCTGAAATCTGAGGATCTCAGTTCAAAGCCAGCCTGGGCAGGAATGTCCAGGAGACACTTATCTGCAATAAACCACTAGAAAACTGGAAGTGGTGCTGTGGCTAAAGAGGCAGAGTGCTAGCTTTGAGCCAAAGAACTTAGGTACAGTGCCCATGCCCAGAATTCAAGCCCCATGACAGAAGAAGAAGAAGAAGGAGGAGGAGGAGGAGGAGGAGGAGGAGGAGGAGGAGGAGGAGGAGGAGGAGGAGGAGGAGCCCCCGGGGGGAGGGGGAGGGAGAGGAGGAGGAAGGAGGAGGAGGAGGAGGAGGAGGAAGAGGAGGAGGAGGAGGAGGAGGAGAAGGAGAAGGAGGAGAAGAAGGAGAAGGAGGAGAAGAAGAAGAAGAAGAAGAAGAAGAAGAAGAAGAAGAAGAAGAAGAAGAAGAAGAAGAAGAAGAAGGAGAAGGAGAAGAAGGAGAAGGAGAAGGAGAAGGAGAAGGAGAAGGAGAAGGAGAAGAAGAAGAAGAAGAAGAAGAAGAAGAAGAAGAAGAAGAAGAAGAAGAAGAAGAAGAAGAAGAAGAAGAAGAAGAAGAAGAAGAAGAAGAGGAAGAGGAGGAGGAGGAGGAGGAGGAGGAGGAGGAGGAGGAGGAAGAGGAAGAGGAAGAGGAAGACAACGACGACGACAACAATTGTGGAGAAAGACTAGATGTGGATATTTTAAATGGGAAAGTCATCAGAGGGTAGAGGGTAAAGAGGGAAATGAATATAGTTTGGTTCAGGGGAAGCTGATGAAGATAAATACCAGCAGAGTAGTGCCAAATTGGCAATATATTTAGGAAAGCAATTGCAGACAAGGAAGCTATAGAAGCACTTGCTACTCATGAACGCTAACAAAAAGAAAACTGCTGGGCCATCCTATTGTATTAATAATAATAAAAAAACCTGAATGAATGTTGATGATTTCCACTTTTATTATATTATTGTCTTTGAGTAGTTGTACAAAGTAGTTTCAATTCGACATGTTTGTTTATAACTACAATATGTCTCGATCAATGTTACGCCTTCCATCAGTCTCCATCTCTTCCAACCTCACCCAACCCCTCAAGTTTCTGTCCAGGCAAACAAATCTGAAGAGACTGGCTGCTCTTTATCTCTGCATTTGATAGATATATTTAAAAGAAACCCAGGTAAACCACCAACTGGACTCATACTTCTAATTGTAGCTACTCAGGAGTTTAAGATCTGAGAATCAGGTTTTCATCCAATCCAGGCAGACAAATCTGAAGAGACTCTTAGCTCCAATTAACAAGCTCACCAAAAAAAAAAAAAAAAAAGTTGGAAGTGGCATTGTGGCTCAAGTGGTAGAGTGATAGCCTTGAGCTGAAGAACTCAAGGACAGCACCCAGGTCCAGAGTTCAAGCCCCATGACTGGAAAAATAAAAGCCTTGTTAACAAGCACAAAGCCAGAACCGGAAGAGTGGGCTCAAGTAGTAGAGTGTCAGCCATGAGCAAAAAAGTCAATTGAGGGCTTGAGATCATGAGTTCAAGCCCAACCAAAAAATTGTTTTAAAGAAAAGCAACCAATAATGTGCTTCTTAACACTGTAGGAAGAAGATTCCCATGGGACAAATGAGATGGACATGATGTGTCAGTTGAACTGCACAGTGTTTTCAACTCTGATTTAACGCCAGTTGTGGCATTAAACCATTCCTCGTTCTCCCAGGTCAGGTTGCAGCTACAGGAATGTTCACATTTGCAGCTCCTGCTCTAGGATTTTCTCATGCTAGACCACCCAAAGGAAAGAAAAGCATTCCAAGAACTCAGTAACTCCATGCAACAATTTCCTAAGTTTGGGTACACTATAGTTTCCAGCAAATTGGGCTCAATGAGCAAGTGTTCTTTCTAGTTGCTATTGTCTTCTCATTACCTCAGTGTGTGGTACCCCTTCCCAGCTCGCTCTTGGAGAACTGATTGTGCTCTGAGTGGCTCTCACCCCAGCATTTGCTATGTACTCCTGGTTGCTTGAGTGTTCCTTTAATCCAGTTCTGTTTAATTGCCATGCAAACCCCTCTGTTGAGCTTTTAATTAGCAAGTTATCTTTATCTGAGGATTGGAAACCCTGGGCTCTTTGAGCATATATTAGACATGCTAAAATATGAAATTAAAGAAAACAGTGTTTTGGCCAACAGAAACAAGTGAGTCATTTCCTTGGGAAAACACACAAGGTTTCTGTTACTCTGGCAACCATATTCCAGCATAGTTTACCTCCTCCCCTCTCAGAGCTTTTATGTGTTTCTGTTACGGACTGTGCTCCACAGTGACCCAGTGTTGAACCAAATCACTAGTGATTCATGAGAGACAAAGAACTGTGCTGCATTTACATAGCTCATCTGACATCCTTTGGACCAAATGAAGAAATGTTTGCTCTGTATAAAGATGAGACCTGTAAAAAGACATAAAAGAAAAACCTGTTGATAGAGCATCATCTTAAGGTACAAGTGTGGTCCTGTTGTTCCTCTTATAACACTACAATGGATTCTAATGTGTTTGAATTTTAAGTGCTTGTTTTACTCAAGAGAGCTGATTGAATCATAATGTGCAAACTGTATTAGACTATAGGAGGAAATGCTCAAGACTCCAGATTTTTGGGAGGGCAGGAATTTCATGGAGATCAGAGTCACACTGTCTGTCATTCCCAACTTCTGCAAGCAAAATGTGCAATACAAAAGCAAGGGCCCCAACGCTTCTCATTTTTAAGCTCTTGGAGATACTTCACAGATGTGAAGAGAGTCTTCAGTGTATTAAGCGCTTGTTCCTGATATTATTTAAAAACTGTGATCTGACAGGGGTGATGGCTTCAGGATTTGAAGTTTAGAGACTTTTCATGAACAGCTTTACATTATTGGAGTAGTAGAAAAACATGTCACCATTGAATACAACAGAGTAAAAATATTATGAATTCTTAGCTCTGATCTTATACTTACTATCTGCAAGAAATTTAAACTTTACCCAATTATCTTTTCTGCCATAGGAAAGTCTTTCCATCTCTCTTGGTTTTGAAAGAAAGGATTACCAAGATAGACTGGGACAGTGGAAGAATGAGAGAGAATGATTGAATGGCCATGTCTTATTTTTATATAATGTTATTTTATGTGATAAGGGGCTAGGAGGAGAAGGTAGGTAGTCAAAGGGGCTTTGTGGGGGTGGAGCTAATGCTGAGCATTAAATTATTGGCTGTTTTTTGCTGCTTGCAACCTCTTTGGCCTTTGGAGAGAGCAAGGATTGGGCAGCACCCCATTCTGATGGAAGACATGAAGCAGAAGAGAGAGACTTGGTGATGGAAAATGTACCAGGAATAGTTACATAAACCAGAACGCTGTAAGGGAAACATGAAAGATACCTTCCCACCTAATTAATTACCCATGATCACCAGAGACATTGGAAAAGGGTGGGCTTCCTATTGCATATGAAATTGAGAATTGAAAATAACTTTACACTTGAAAGGCCTAATCTCTGTATCAATGATCTTCTATCCCATTTCAATTTATTCTTACTTGAATACACTGTGTCAGGACTAGTCTCTTTCTTTTTAATAAAAAGTAGGTTCCAGGGGCCCTTGGAGTGTAGGGATTGATGGACTGCTAACCTTACCATATTCTGATGGGTTAAGAGTCTAGGCTTAGTCAAGAAGGCTTTGTGAAGGGCCCACCTATCTTTCTCACCACATCCTCTCTAAACACTTAGGAAGCCTTAGATTGTTGTGACAAAAAGTTCAATTCATACTAATTACAAAAAAAGTGAAGTATTTTTTAAATTTAATTTTATTGTCAAAGTAATGCACAGAGGGATTACCGTTACATATGTAAGGTAGTGAGTACATTTCTTGTCAGCAATTGTTACCCTCACCTCTTTTTTCTCCCATTTTCCCTCCTCTCAACCCCCTTCCCCAAGCTGTAAAGTTCATTTCCAACATGTTGCCTTGTGAGTATGCATTGGTTCACCCTCTGTCCTTTGTCTCACCATCTTGTCCTGCCCCTTCCCTTCCCTAAAGCAGATAAACATACATACAATACACAGGGTACCAAAGTCAAATACAGTGACAACAGGGGATAAACCACAGGGGAAAAAAAGAAAATAAAACACAAGAAAAAACAAATAACTTCATATAGTACATTAAAAACAAAAAAAAGAAAAACTTCTTGGTTATGGAGTTCATTTTGCTTATATGGTCATATGTACATAGCTATTGAGCTATTGTGATCCTTTGCTGGGACTATCCTAGAATATATATATATGTATATATATATATATATATATACATATATATGATTATTAATGAGGGAAACCATGAAGCCTATCTTTCTTTGGGTCTGGCTTACTTCACTTAATATGATTATTTTTTGTTAGGGGATTTAACTTAAAGTTATATAGCAGGATAGGCTTTGTCCTCTTTCTATTATCATTACTCTTCAAGAGTCCAGAAAGAGCTATGGAGAATTTTGGCTTCACACACATACGATAGAAGCCAGATCAGAGAGAGGGGATGTCTTCCAAGAGGTCTCACTGGAGAAGAAACTTTCCCCAGGGGCCTCAGTGAAACCTTCCTCACTTCTTTTTTGTGTGGTTATTATTATTATTATTTTATTGTGAGGAGTTACAATTACATGGGTAAGATAATGTGTACATTTCTTATCAAGCATTGTTGCCTCCTCTTTGTTTCCCCTTACCATCCCTTCCCATACTCCCCCCAACTCCCCCCACCCGATCCTCCCCCCACCACCAAAGTTGTAAAGTTCGTTTTTGACATAACGACTTGTACATCTCATTGTTGCAATGGGTCCACCTGTATCCCTATTTAAACGATTTGTTTTTGCCCTTCCCCTCCACAAATTATACTGACATCAAATACAGTGAAAGCATGGGTTATACCGTGGGGGAGGGACATACAAAGCAACATAGAAATCATCTTATAAATATGTTAGAAACAATTGCATGAAAGAAAAAAAACATTTGAATACTTATCTTGGGGTTCATTCCCCCTCACTTTTTACTGTTTACTTGTCTATCTTTAGCCATCTCTGTCTTCAATGGCTTAGATGGATTCGGAACCAGTCAAGAATAATGGAATCACTTCATTTTTTTGGTTGGTACTAGGGCTTGAACTCATGATCTCAAAATTAAATAGAACAGAGAGAAAAAGAATTGATGCTAGAGAGACAACCACAGGGTCCAGGTGTCTTCTTTCTCTGATGCCCACATGATAGACTATTCCCAGTTCAATACAGCTTTATTCTCTTCTCTGAATCTAGGTCTCTATTAAGATGGCAATGAAACACTGTTCACGAAGCTATGGTCACTCATTGCTTTCCAAGCTAGTGACTCGTTTCAGAATTTTTATCATTTAAGTGGTTCTCCAGAAATGCTCACTTTCTTTTTTTTATTTTTACTTTTTTGCTAGTCCTGGGGCTTGAACTCTGGGTCTGGGCACTGTCCTTGTGCTTCTTTTGCTCAAGGCTAGCACTCGACCACTTGAGCCACAACAGCACTTCCAACTTTTTCTGTTTATGTGGAATCAAACCCAGGGCTCTCATGCATGCTAGGCAAGCACTCTACCATTAAGCTACACTCCCCGCCCCAGAAATTCTCAATTTTCCTATAACCCCCAAAGTGTCCACTGTCCATCCTTTGTGCAAATATTGGTGTTGCCAGTTATTTTGGGGTGCAGCCATGACAATCCTAAGCCTCCCCTTCAATTTGCTCCTTGCATTTGTGGTGTTAGCTATGAAGATTTAACATTTCAAATGGTGTTAGACATTTTCAGTTGCCTTTGAATAAAACCACACCTGTTTACACTCTGGTAAATAACACATGAATACCAACTTCCAGTCACATTCTTCTCAACACTAGAAGTCTGGTATGAAATATTGAATGAATCATTCTACATCTAAGATTGCCTATTGCCTACCTATGTGAATGAAAATTATGAGAGCTCTAGGTTCATAATGCCATTGTATCTTGGTTGTTAAAGTAAATTGGGAGATTAATTAGATTTTTATCTTTATATATAGCTTCATATTGTTTCACCTCATGGAAATTTTTGTGTGTAGAATTTTCTTTTTGCAATTTAGACATTTTCCCAGAATTTAGTTATAAGATTTTGGTTGTGGGGGGGGTGAGAGAGAGAGAGAGAGAGAAAGAAAGAGAGAGACAGAGAGACAGAGACAGAGATAGAGAGAGACAGAGACAGAGACACAGACACAGAGACACAGACACAGAGACAGACACAGAGACACAGAGAGAGACAGAGAGAGAGCATCAAGTTTACTTCAGGAATTTTTTTGTGTGTTATATTTTTATTGCTGCCTTAGTCTAGGAGCTGTAGTGTCTTCTTCAGGCACTAATGTGTCATTGAATTGTTTCTTGGTTCCCTAGTCTCTATTTGCCATTTGCATCTTATCAGTTTTTCTTCACTGACACTAAGATCACACATCACACATGTCATTCTTATACATATGAAAAGTTAAAAAAAACTAGCACATTTGGGTGAGAAACACACACTTAATGAGTACAAAGATAAGATAGATGCAAAAACATTTAGTTACCCAGAGATACATTCAGGTTTTGGATCAAATGGACTTTATGAAGCTCTTGCCTGTGATAGTTGCAAGCACATTCCTTATATAAACATATCTATGCAAGCGTTAAAGACCAAGATGGTGACATGTGTTTAACATTACACACTGTTTCAATTATGAACTTACTTTGAAAAGGACTGAATAATTAAACATTAGATAGCCACAGAACTCTTGCAAGTAATCATTCTTACTTCTTACTGCCAGTGTCAACATTTATTAAAAAAAAAATCTGTGTTTCATGAATCACTTGACTAGGTAATTGTGGATTGATTGGCCGGAGCAATTGCATGGAAACCACACCAGGCTAAACCTTCATGTGTTTGTAGTGAGAACCACATAGAAGGTGGTCTAAAAGCAGCTGTTCATCTTCCTGCTCATTAGAACCATCTGGACCTGCATGGATGAGCCCATGCACACAGAGCTTTCTGGACACAGAATGTGTCAAGCCCATGGAACAGTCTGGATATTCTGGTCATCCTAACATGTGGTGCATACATTCATTGGTGCTGCTGTTAGAGCTCCAGGAATCATTCTTATATAATTATTAACATATTATACAAAAAGATTAATGTTCCAAGACCTGTTTATTTATCCAAGGAATATTCATGGGATTCATTGGATCCAAGTTTTGAGTCAGAACTGGCTAAACTGGGAACACCCTGACCTCAAAATATAGTCTTAGGGAAAGGACCAGATAACAAACATGCCAACAGATAAATTAGAAAAGGAACAGAGGTACAGATTCTATGTAGGGAATTCGAATATGGCACCCAAATGAGGCCCTGGGTGGTTTCTACTTCTCACATAGGAGTGGGAAGGGCTCTACTTTAGACTTACTTGTTTGATTTTTCCCTATTTTCACACTGCTGTGGAATTCCATGTTGGAGAAGAAGCTATATCGAGGCACCTCCAAACCATAATTTTAGAGCAGAGTGGAACTGAGTCCTGAGAAACAAGGTTCAAATCCTTTCTGCCCCTTAGTTTATAGTTCCTTCTTCCTTCTCCTTTCACTTCCCTACCTTATTCCCTCCTTCCTTCCTTCCTTCCTTCTTTCCTTCCTTCCTTCCTTCCTTCCTTCCTTCCTTCCTTCCTTCCTTCCTACCTTCCTTCCTTCCTTCCCTCCTTCCTTCCTTCTTCGCTTCTTCCCTCCTTCCTTCCTTCTTCTTCGCTTCTTCCCTCCTTCCTTCCTTCTTCTTCCCTTCTTCCCTTCCTTCCTTCCTCCGCCTCTCTTTTTCTTATTGTAGTATAATATACATAACTGTCCATAAAATTTACCATTTTAGCCATATTGAAACTTACAATTTAGTGGCATTCACATTGTTGAGCAATAATCATTTATTTCCAGATTTTATTTTATCTTCCTTCACTGCTTATTTAACGGTAACTCCATTTCTTCCTCCCCCTACTTCCTGGTAACTAATCTATTTTCTTTGGATTTGAGTATTCCAGTTCCTTTTGTAAGTAGTAATGTATAGCATTTGTCTTTTATTCATAACTATCTTATTTTACTCAGCATAATGTCCTTGTAATGTTCATCCATGTTGTAGTGCAGATCAGAATTTCCTTCCTTTTAGATTCTGAATAGTATTTATGTAAATACTACATTTTGTTTATTTACCCCTTTGTAATGAATATTATCCCAGAAATAGAGTTGCTGGATCATATAGTCATTTCATTTTTGATATTTTAAAGAACTTCCACACTTTTTAAACAGTGGTAGTATTATTTATCTTTACTAACTGGCAATATGGAATATTCCAAGTTTGTTATATCATCTTCAACATTTACTTCCTATTTTATTTAAAAAAAACTTACTAATAGCCATTCTGATGGACAGAGATGATGTCTTATTGCAGTTTGGGTTTTTAGCTTTGTAAGGATTAGTGATTCTGAGTATCTTTTCATTAACCTACTATTTGTCTAGTTTCTTTGCATAAATATCCTTTGTCCTTTTTAAAATCAGGTTATTTTTTTTTCTTGGGCTGCATGAATGATTTTTTTATTGTCATTAATTCCTTAGCAGATGTAGTTTGTGAACACTTTCTCCTGTTCTCTGGCTTCTCTTTTTGCTCTTGTGATTGAGTGCTTTAACATGAAAGATATGTCAGAGTCTCTGATTGGAACTGAATAATTATCCATTTTTCCTTATAGTTCTATCATATTTTATGTTAAATGCTTTAAAGTTTTAGTTTATATGTGAAGTGTCCTGGTTGACTATTTCTTTCATCAATTAAAAAAAACTACTGCCCATTCTAAATACAAATTTGTCTTAGAATTCTATTTTTCTATTAGTATGTATTAATAATTCCAGAGCTACTTTAAAATATAGACATTAAACTAATTTTTTGAGACAGGATCTCACTGTGTAGTTTAGGGTAGCTTTGAATTTGCAAACTTTTTACTTCAGTCTCTTTTGTGCTGGGATGCACTACTACATCTGGATTCAGTTGTTGTTGTTGTTGTTTTTGTCAGAACATTAATAAACCTATTTATTTTTGTTTTATGCATAGTACTCCCAACAAGAAACCTATAATCAAATTGATTATTTATTTGTTTAATTATTATTTTTTATTGTAAAGATACTGTACAGAGGGGTTACAGTTACATGAGAGCATTGTTACCCATTCCTTTGTTTTTCCCCTACCATCCCTTTCCTCCCCACCTTCTAGGTTCCCCACCCCTGCAAAATTGTAAAGTTCCTTTTCAACATAGTGTCTTCTACATGACATTGTTACAATGGATCATCCTGTATCCTTATTTCACCATTTTGTCGTTTCTCTTCCCCTCCCCAAATTAGAAAAATGTATATACAAGATGCAAGACACCAGAGTCAAATACAGTAAAAACAATTATATAATCATTTTTTCTTCTTTCTGGAAACAGAATTTTCTCTGTACTTTTGGAAGCTTACTGTGATATTTCTAGGTATTCATTCTGCAGTCAGTTCAGATCTAAAAATCTAAGGAACCAAATTTTCCTCCAGTTATTTTATTTTATTTTACTAATTACTTCCTTGACCATACTCTTCATTCTCTCTCTGTTCTTTCCCCAGATTTCTTGCAAGATGGAACCTGGACTTCTGGGTTTGTTTGTTTATTTATTTATTTCCTCTTCTCTTCTTGTACAAATTTTTTAATATTTATTTATTTATTTATTTATTTAACTTATTTTATTGTGAAAATACCGTACAGAGGGGTTACAATTACATGGGTAAGGTAATGAGTACATTTCTTATCAAGCATTGTTGCCTCCTCCTTTGTTTCCCCTTCCCATCCCTTCCCATGGCTACAGCCCCCTTCCCCGCCCCTGGGGCCAAAGTTGTAAAGTTCGCTTCTCATTGTTGCAATGGGTCCACCTGTATCCCTATTTAAACAATTTTTTCCCTTCCCCTCCACAAATTATATGAACATCAAATACAGTGAAAACAGCTGTTAGACTGTGGGGGAAGGACATACAAAGCAACAAAGAAATCATCTTATAAATATGTTAGAAACAGTCGCAAGAAAGAAAAAAAAAACATTTGAGTCCTTATCTTGGGGTTCATTTCTGCTAACCTCAACTTATCTGGCCGTTTCTGCTTGTCTCAGACATATACTAGTTATTACAAATAAGGGAAACTATGGGACCTGTGTTTCTTCGGGCCTGGCTTACTTCACTTAATATAATTTTTTCCAAGCCTTTCCATTTCCTAACAAATGGGACAATGCCATTCTTTCTGATGGAGGCATAGAATTCCATTGTGCATATATACCACATTTTCTTGATCCATTCATCTACTGAGGGGCATCTGGGTTGGTTCCATATCTTAGCTATAGTAAATAATGCTGCAATAAACATAGTCATGCTAGTAGCTTTAGTGTGGTCTTGTTTGTGATCATTTGGGTAAATGCCCAAAAGTGGGATTGCTGGGTCATAGGGGAGCTCTATGTGGAGTCTTTTGAGGAACCTCCATACTACTTTCCAAAGTGGTTGAACAAGTTTATACTCCCACCAACAATGCAGTAGGGTTCCCTTCTGTCCACATCCCCTCCAGCATCTGTTGTCATTAGAGTTCTTGATTATAACCATTCTAACTGGGGTGAGGTGGTATCTCAATGTTGTTTTGATTTGCATTTCTTTTATGGCTAAGGAGGTTGAGCATTTCTGCATGTGTCTATTGGCCATCCTTCTTTCCTCTTCAGAGAAATTTCTCTTTAAGTCTTTAGCCCACTTATTTATTGGGCAGTTGTTTCTTTGAGGATTTGTTGTTGGGGGATTTAATTTTTTTGAGTTCCAAGTATATTTTAGATATGAGACTCTTGTCAGTTGTATGGCCAGTGAAGATCTTCTCCAAATCTGTAGGCTTTCTATTGATCTTGCTAGCTATGTCCTTTGCCATGCAGAAGCTCTGCAATTTCATGCAATCTCATTTGTCCAACCTTTCTTTGATTTGTTGTGTTTTGGGGTCTCTATTAAAAAAATTGGGGCCTGTGCCAAGGAGACCTAGGATTTCTCCTATTCCATCCTGTAATGTTTTCAGATAATTGCACCTTCACAACCTGGCCTTTGTAAGTAGCATGGTGATTGGCTTTCCAGTTTACTTGGTTACTTTGCATTGTAAAGGCTCTTGTGTTTATAGTAAATCTTGTGTTTTTAATACATCAGTCAACTAAACAGTTCACAGACTTTTTCTGTTCTTAAATCTTCTAGTAGATACTAATGTATTTTAAAGTATTTTCTTTGGTATATTAATTTAGCTTATTTGAAAGGTATTCTTCTTGCCATAGGATGAAGATAATAATGAAGATATTAATTTAACTTATTTTAAAATTATTTTTCTTGTTATATGATAAACCTTAACTTTTTTCATGAATGGAGATTCTGGCCTGTTTACATGGTATTTATTGGTTTCCTCAAATGTTCTTGGTTGTTTGCTCCTCTTTTTTTTTTATTTTGCTCATCTTTTTATTGGAGAATCCCTTTCTGCTGATCTGTGAGTGTAGTCTGTGGTTATTCTATATTACTACTGAAAATTGTAGACAAGTGATGGGAAGATGCACTGGTGGCTTGTCTTCAGATTCGTTAGTTTTTATTTCCTTCTAGAATGAGCAGGTGTCTTGGACTAAAATCTCTATTCTATGCTCATCCTTGATTTTTCACCTGGGATCGTCCTCTACTGTGACCTACATTTGTAAAAGCAGGAGGCAAAGGAGAAACTTGTCCAAAGGCAAAGGTCACACTGGTCCAAATGCAATTTTCTGACTAATGATTCCATGTGTCTCTTCCCTCTCGATTTCAAATGGTTCTAAATTGTGATCACCCTACCTGGCACTATTCTCATCTCCACAAGGGTCTCAAGCATGTTCTTAAATGACATCTTCCTTCAGTTTTGTTTTTCTAGAGATTTTAATCCATCTGCTTAACATATTCCAAGAATAACAAACATTTTCTAGACTACTGATTACATACCATATTATTAATACTGTCTTAAAATGTCCTATTATTTCAGAGAATAAGTCAGGACACAATCTCCAAAGGAGGAAACCTAGATTATGAGAAAGATATGACAGAACATGGGATAAATGAAAACCAGTGGAAAGGGCTCCCTAGAAGAAGGCACTTATTGGTATTTGTGACTTAATGAATAATGTAACATTGAACAGTTAAAAAGGAAAGCTTTTCTACAAGAATTGTTTTGACTGTTGCCTTTTGCTCTTTAGTGCAACTTTTCTCTGCTATAAGTATTGTATTGCTTTGTATTTCATTTTTTTTACACTCATGGCTTCAGAGTTAAGTATTTGTATACTAAGTATTGTATACCAAGTATTGCAATCACCTTTCTCTTATTTTGTACATGCAATGTAACAACATACAGTTTTGGTACTTAATGATGTTTCTTTTTTCTTTTTTAATAAGTTTTTTATTGTGAAAATACTGTACAGAGGGGTTACAATTACATGAGCAAGGTAATGAGTACATTTCTTATCAAGCATTGTTGCCTCCTCCTTTGTTTTTCCTCTACCATCCCGGCTCTCCCATCTGCACTACTACATTCCCTCCCACCCAGGCGCTATACTGTGGGGGAGGGACATACAATGCAACAAAAAAAATCACCTCATAAATACGTTAGAAACAATAGCAAAAGGGGCTGGGGAGGTGGCTCAGTGGTAGAGTGCTTGCCTTGTATGCCTGAGGCCCTGGGTTCGATTCCTCAGCACCACATAAGCAAAAAAAAAAAAAAAAGCCGGAAGTGGCGCTTCAAGTTGTAGAGTGCTAGCCTTGAGCTGAAGAGCTGAAGGACAGCGCCCAGGCCCAGAGCTCAGGCCCCACCACCGACCGGACCCCCCCCCCAAAAAAAATAGCAAGAAAGAAAAAAAAAAACTTGTATTCTTATCTTGCGGTTCATTTTGCCTAACATCATCTTATGTGAACTTATCTGCGTGTCTCAGACATATACTAAATAAAAGATATTTATTTGAAAAATAGTTAAAAATAAGCTTAAAAATGACAAATTAAGGAGCAAGTTAAAAAAATGAGGATTGAGCACATGTGTGGCTTACACTCATAAACCCAATTACTTAGGGGGTTGCATTCAAACTGATCATGGTTCAAGAGTAACCAAAGTACAAAGTGAGTAAGTCCTCCATCTCAAGAAATAAAAAGCTGGACATGATGTAACTCTTCTATGGTCCCACCTACTTGGGAAGTATAAATAGATGAACTGTAATACCAGCTAATCTTGGGGAAAAGTGAGGACCAATCTTAAAAAAAAATAAAGCAAAAAGAACTGGGGATAGGGCTTAAAGAGTAGAACACCTAGCAATAACAAGATCTTGGGTTTAAAGGAGCATTACAGCAAGACAGAGAGAGGAAGAGAGAGACAAGAGACAGAGGCAGACAGAGAGAAAGACAGAGAAAGAGACAGAGAGAGAGAGAGGAAAAGAGAATAGGAGAAAAAGCACCAACATACATTATCTTTCACTTATGTAAACATTTTATACATAGCTGAACGGATCAGGTGATCAGAGTTTATAGCAAAGAATAGTGAATCAGGAGATTGATAAATATCTGCAAAAGCATATTGACATAATTATATTTGCAATCACTATCACTTTTTAGAATTTGAGAGGAGCAGGACAGTTGGGAAGGTAATATTGTATTAATTTTGAAGATAACTCCGGAAAGAATCAGATAAGTAGGTTTTCACATCTAGAAAATATAGTCGGAAACTGGACACTGGTGGCCCATGCCTGTAATTCTAGCTATTCAGAATGCTGAGACCTTTAGGGTCACAATTAAAACACAGACCAGGCAAAGATGGAGTAAGAGAGACTCCATATTCAATTAACTATCAAAAAGCTAGTCTGAAGTGTGACTCAAGTGGTAGAGTGTCAGCCATGAGCAAGAAAGCCAAGTGAAAACTCAAGATCACAATTTCAAACTTTTCATGTTTTAACTTGAAGAAATAAAGATTTTGATTCCAAAGCTTTAGTGAGTAAACTTTAGGGTGAGTTAATCTAATGGCTTTATTTTGGTCAGACATTGATCATAGAATACATGAAAAATATTAAGAATCCATTGTGTACTTGAAGGCACATAAAAATGTGGGAAAACATGCTTTCTACTGGTATTGTAAAAAAAAAATGCTCCTCAAGGAGTGGCAGCAACATCGGGTGTAAGTTCTCAGAAATGTGTCTTCACTGAATGACTTGATTGGGAGAGAATAAACTTGCATCTGCAGTGAGAGAGATCTAAGTTGATTTACAAAGATCTGTTTGTGCCCTAGGATTTTCTTTTTTTAATATATATTTTTATAGTAAAGATATTGTACAGAGGGGTTACAGTTACATGAGTAAGGTAAAGAGTCCATTTCCTATCACGCATTGTTACCCACTCCTTTGCTTTTCCCTTACAATCCCTTCCCTCCCCAGGTCCCAAACTCCTCCCTACCCCTCCCAACTTGTAAAGTTCATCTTCTTTTTTTTTTTTCATTTGTAAAGTTCATTTTCAACACAGTGTCTTGTATATCTCATTGTTACAATTGGTCAACCTGTATCCTTGTTTCAGCATTTTTTAATTTCCCTTCCCTTCCCCAAATTAGAAAAATGTATATACAAGATGTAGGGCGCCAGAATCAAATACGGTGAAAACAGGGGTTATACCATGGGGGAAGAACATACAAAAGAAGCAAAAACATCACATACTACATTATAAGTACATTAAAAACAACAGCAACAAGATAAAACCTCTTTTGTCTCTATCTTGGAGTTCATTTCACTTAGCATCATTTTATATGGTCATGTGTGCATAACTTTTGACCTTTTGTACTTGTCTGGTAAGATTATCCTAGATGTATACTAGTTATTGCAAATAAGGGAAACTATGGGACCTATGTTCTTTGGGCCTGGCTTACTTCACTTAATATAATTGTTTCCAAGTCTTTCTATTTCCTAACAAATGGAGCAATGCCATTCTTTCTAATGGAGGCATAGAATTCCATATTGTGTGTGTGTGTGTGTGTGTGTGTGTGTGTGTGTGTGTGTGTGTGTGTGTGTGTGTGTGTGTGTGTGTGTGCATGCCACATTTTCTTTGATCCATTTATCTACTTAGGGGCATCTTGGTTAGTTTGGTTCCATATCTTAGCTATTGTAAATAATGCTACAATAAACATAGTTGTGCTGGTAGCTTTAGTATGGTCTTGTATGTAATTGTTTGGGTAAATGCCCAAAAGAGGGATTGCTGGGTCATAGGGAAGCTCTATGTGTAGTCTTTTGAGGAACCTCCATACTACTTTTTAAAGTGGTTGAACAAGTTTACACTCCCACCAACAATGCAGTAGGGTTCCCTTCTGGCCATATCCCCTCTAGCATCTGTTATTCTTAGATTTCTTGATTATAACAATTCTAACTGTGGTGAGGTGGAATCTCAATGTTGTCTTGATTTGCATTTCTTTTATGGCTAGAGAAGTTCAGAATTTTTTTATGTGTCTAATGGCCTTTCTTATTTCCTCTTCAGAGAAGTCTCTCTTTAAGCTTTTAGTCCACTTATTAATCACTTTTCATTGAGGATTTGTAGTTGGGGGATTTACATTTTTACTTTTTTGAGTTCTAAGTATATTTTAGATATGAGACCCTTGTCCATTTTATGGCTAGTAAAGATCTTCTCCCAATCCATGGGCTTTCTATTGATCTTGCTTGCTATGTCCTTTGCCATGCAGAAGCCCTGCAGTTTCATGCAATCCCATTTGTCCAACCTTTCTTTGATTTGTTGTGTTTCTGGGTCCAAGAAAATTTCGGCCTGTGCCAAAGAGCCCTAGAGTTCTCCTATTCCTTCCTGTAATGTTTTCAGGATGTCAGCTTTGACTTCGAGGTCTTTGATCCATTTGGAGTTTATTCCAGTTGGTATATAAGGATCTAGCTTTAGTTTTCTACAAGTGTTTAACCAATTTTGCCAGCACCATTTACTGAAGAGGCTGTCTTTCTTCCATTCTATATTTTTGCTCCCTTGTCAAAGATTAGGTGGCTATAGGCCTGTGGGTTCATTTCTGGGGCTTCAGTCTTATTCCATGGTCCTCAGATCTGGTCTTGTGCCAGTACCAAGCTGTTTTGATTACTATGGCTTGTAGTAGAGTTTGAAATTTGGAATTGATATTCCTCCAGCGCTGTTCTTTCTGCTAAGTATTGTTTTTGTTATTTGGGGTCTTTTATTGTTCCATATGAATTTTTGGATTGCTTCTTCTAAAAACCACTTATTTCTGAGGCTTAAATTTATACCCTGCAACTTTGCCAAAGTTTTGGATCAGCTGGAGTAACTTGGTAGTGGAGTCCATGGGGTTCTTTAAATACAAATTCATGTCATCTGTAAAGAGGGAGAGTTTTACTTCATCTTACTCTATTTGGATCCCCTTTATGAAGATCCCCTAGCATTTTCTAGGTATGTAATATTGGGATGTGTAGTTGTTAGAAACAATAGAAACTCAGCCTTTGGAATGTTGTGAAAATATGGAGTATTTGCCTTCCTGAATAATTAAAATGCAAAGCAAAAGATAATCTGAAAGATAGTCTTGGTTCTAGACCTAGTGATGTATTTTCATGAATAATTGAAATAATATAAGTGATTTCAAATCACAAGCTTCCATGTCCAGATTACTGTGACCACTACAGATTTTTCAAAAGTCATGTGGTCCAGCAGGAAGCAGTTGGGGTAAGTGATAGGCAACTTGGTGTCATACTTAATGGAATAGATAAGAGTTTCAGGACATTGAAAGAGCAAATGGAATGTGGTCACATATGGGCAATGTTTTTACCTGGAAATAGGCAAATTGCCTTATAAAAATCAAACCAAAAGAACTCACAGAAATAAGGAAATAGTGAAAAGTGATACTGATAGCTAAAAATGTCTATAGTATTCACCAAATACCAGTTTTCTAATCCATTTCATGTGTCAGCACTGGAAGGATACAAAAATATTCATATATAAGGTAAGATGTACAGTTCTCAGCTCATATGGGAGAAAGATGTAGAACTCATTTATAAAAATACTAAAGCTTTTATTTTTATGGTATTCTTATGTTGGTAGGTAAAATGTGTTTATGTTTCTAAAGAAGGAATGAAGTCAATAAAAAAGAAAGATATAAAGCCTGCAGAGGGAAATGGGAGAGATCTCCATGAATCAGTTGTCACTGCTGTTTAGTTTACCTTGTGTGATCTTCAATAATAATCCCAATAACTAAGTTTTACCATCACCAGTCATCTAGGAAGAAACTGAGACCTGGAGAAAATGAGTATCTTTGTGTCAGTCTCCTGAGACACCCAGAAAGGCAGCCCTTTATGACTCTAAAACAACACTTTTCCTTTAGAAGTTAAACTGCTCCTTTATAAGATAGCATGCATATGGGTAATTAGTAATATCCAAATGGAGAGAAGTGAAGGTTAATTCATACATCTTCTAGGATTATAGCTAAGAAAAGAACACACATTGTTTTTGCTTCCCTTACCTATTGCTAAGGAACAAACATTTTAGTGGTGCAGAACAACAACCATTCTGATTTCTTCTGGTTAAGAATTAGTTTCTGGCATGGTGGGGATTAATTGTCTACTCCACAGTGTTTGGGATCTCAACTTGGAAAACTCAAATGTTTAAGGGTAGTTAGGTCAGCTAGACTGGAATCACTTAGATCCCTTTCTTCTCAGGCAGGGAGAATACATAGGGTCAGCTCAGCCATAATTATTGAACAAAGGCTGAAGTAGTATCTCACTGTGTAATATGAACCTTTCCTAGCATGGAGGCTGGGTTCTAATAGGGGAACTCCAGAGGACCAGCTGGATGATATTCCAAGAAAGCCAGATGGACACTGTATGACCTCTTCTAGTCCATCTCTGGAAGTCATGTGACATCACTTCAGCTTCATTTTGTTGGCTACCAGCCTGTTACCAAAGCCAGCCCAAATTCAAGAGAGGAAAATAAGATTCTGCCTCTACACAGGAAGTGAAAAGACACATACAAAAGTATAGATCGGGAGATAGTCTTCAATGATCTCTAGCTAGAGCAACCTACCACACATGACCAGTGATTGAATGAAAGTAGAAAAAGGTATACATTATTTGTAAGAATTAGTGCATTTGTATGTGTACCTATCTATCTGGAAATATTATCCTAACTTTATAATACTCTTGCAGAAACAAACAACAAACATGACCAGCTATATTCTGAGTGGGGATGTTGGGTCTACTTTTATGTGTGTTGTTGGGGATCTGGCTCAGGGCATTATGAGTGATGGGCAAGTGTGCTTCCACTGAGCTTGTGCTTCAGCAGTCTTAGCTCTACTTTGTGGTTTTTGGGTTTTTTTGACAGTTGTGGAGCTTGAACTCAGGGCCTGGGCACTGTCCCTGAACCCCTTTGTCCTCAAGGCTGGTGCTCTACCACTTGAGCCTTAGCACCACTTCCAGTTTTGAGTGTTAATTAGAGATAAGTATCTCACAGGGACTTTTCTGCCTGGGATGGCCTCAAACAAATCTCAGACTCCTGAATAGCTAAGATTATAGGCATGAGCCATCAGCATCTGGCTTTTGTGTTCTTTTATTATGGCTTCTTTAAAAATTTAGTTTTTTATTTTTATTTTTAAATTTTATTGTAAAGGTGATATACAGAGGAGTTACAGTTACTTAAGTCAGGTAAATGAATATATTTCCTTTTAAACAGTGTCACCAACTCCCTCGTTTTCTCCTAGGCTTTCCCCTCCTGTGGCCCCTACCCTACTCCAGCTTATATAGTTAATTTTCAACATACTGTCTAGTGAATATCACTGATGAACTAGTTCACCCTTTGTCCCACTGTTTCTATGCTTCCCTTTCCCTTCCCCAAATCAGATAGACTTATATACAAAACAAAGGGTACAGGGATCAAATACAGTGACAAAAGACAAAAGGGAATAAACCAAAGGAAAAAGGAAAGAATAGAAGAAAAATAACTGAAAACAGTACAATAAAAAAAATTCTTGGGAGGGTTGTTGTGGAGGTGGAAGGGAAGGGATGGTAGGGGAAAAACAAAGAAGGAGGCAACAATGCTCAATAGGAAATGTACTCATTACCTTGCTCATGTAACTGTAAATCCTCTGTACAGTATTTTTTCACAATAAAAACATACCAAAAAACCCTCTTGTTTCCATTTCTTGGAGTTCATTTCAATAAGCATAAATTTATATGGTCATAAACACATAGTTATTGAGCTCCTATGATCCTCTCCTAAGAATATCTGCCTTTGGTCTCACTGTGTGAGTGTTTAGAGAGCTGTTTAATTGATCAAGAGTAATTACTGGTCTTTTACTATCCATTGGATTTATCCACTTGGGATTTATAAGCACAGTCTAATTATTACAAATGAGTTAAACCATGCAGCCTATGTTTCTTTGGGTCTGACTTACTTTGCTTAGTATAATTTCCTTACAAAGGGGGCAATGTCATTCTTTCTGATGGAAGCATAGAATTGTGTATATATACCACATTTTCTTGATCTGTTCATTCATTGAGAGGCATCTGGGCTATGGTACACAATGCTGCAATGAAAATAGTTATGCTGGTGACTTTAGTGCAGCCTGGTTTGTGGTCATTTGGGTAAATGCCCAGGAGTGGGCTGCTGGGTCATATGGAAGCTCTATGCTTTTATTCTGATAGTGGTAGAAACAGTAGTAACTGCTCCCCAACCTAAACTGAAGAGGAAATGGCCTAAGGTATGGGAAGGATATGGCTTTTTTTTCAGTGATATCATATGACTTTATTAAAATGTTTGAAACTTAGCTTAAAAGAGTTAGTTTAGATCCAAACAAAACTATTTTAAAAGAATCTTTTTTTAAACTTAACTGAGTTTTCTGGAGAAAGATTGTGAAATCCCTCTTTCAGCTCTCAGCCTTCCTTGAATGCTTGGACAATTCTAATTTCTACAAGACAAATGATGTCCTATTGGTTAGTAGTCTGTCAAATGTTCTACAACCCCACAAAGAAGGCTTGGTGCTTAGTGAATACTGCTTGGCTGAATCTACTTCTTTCTTTCTTTCTTTCTTTCTTTTTCTTTTTTTGTTCTTTTTTTTTTTTTTTTGGTCGTGGGGTTTGAACTCTGGGCTGGGCTTTGTCCCTGAGCTCTTCAGCTCAAGGCGAGTGCTTTGCCGCTTGAGCCCCAGTGCCACTTCCAGTTTTCTGGTGGTTAATTGGGAATAAGAGTCTCACTTTCTTGCCCAGGCTGGCTTTGAACTGTGATCCTCAGATCTCATGAGTAGCTAAGATTAGGTGTGAGCCATCAGCACCTGGCCTGAGTCTACTATTTAGTGGGGAGATGGAAAGGTGGTGTTCATACCTCAAGTGCAGATTGCTTATATGCTTTAACTATAGAAATTTCTGGAATGTTGAAATAAAGATGGTTAGATTGATGTTTTTTTAATGGTGCTAGCAAAAGGATTCTCTGCATTGTTTGCAACAGTACATTTTAGAGACACCCCAAATATCAGCTTCTATGCTGAAAGTTTATTTCCCATGTCATCATAAATTTCATGCAGATTTCTGCTGCCAACAATCCAATATAAATGTTAAATTAAGTCCAGGTGTGGCTCAAGTGGCAGAGCACTTGCCTAGCAAGCAGAAAGCTCTGAGTTCAAACCCCAGTACTCAAAAAGAAAAAAAAAAGGAAAGAAAGATAAAGAAATTAAGTCATGGACTAAAATATGCATGATGAATCGAACTTGGTCTGTTTAGAGTGGTCTCAGGGTATTATTAAGCTTAAAGTAGCAGGAAGCAGTCATCAATGAAAAGTCTGTGCTCTGCAAGAAATCAGCTAAATACTTCATTTAGCTGAGATAATAACAGATTCTTAGAATAATGAGGTTTTTATTTTACTGTTGCACTCAAATATAATTTGATCTGTAAAATCTCAATTGTAAACTTGCCTCCAGTGAAGTTCAGTTATTTAGACAAAGTATAAAAATAAGATTTCTTTTCTGAATTTTTAGGAGGGATGGTACTGAGGTTTTAACTTAGGGTCTCACACTTGTGAGGCTGTCACTCTACTACTTGAATCACACACCCTCAGAACTTAATACTTTTAAAAAAATCAGAATAGTATATGTTCTAAACCTATAAAATTAGTTGTGTGAGTTTTATTTGATTGAAAATGAATAAAATGTGTAATTTTAATGTACTTTTTGAACTGACACATATAATTTTCTTTGTTTTGAAAATAATTCTTAAGCAACTGAGAGGATTATAGACTGTAGAAGGTCCATAGCTGGGATTTCTACATGTATGACATATGTGGGCTAGACTGGCACTATGATATGCTGTCCTCACTTGATTCCCACTTCTCTCCACCAAGCAGGAGAATCTGTCCTTTAGAGTTGCTGAAGAACCATTGCAATAGTTGGGAATAGCCTTTCACAATTTCAAGTTGGCTCAGTTTCCAGGCTAGAAAGATTGCTCTGCTCCAGACAGAACTGGGAGGACTTCCCCATCAATGTTGACCTCCCTCATCCTGGACATCAGAGATCATAAACCTTTGACCAATGGATGTTAGGGGGAAAGAAGGCTTTATTCCCAGGTACAGAGACAGGGTTGACTTAGTCCCAAGATTCTTGTCTTCCTAAAGATGGCGGCACAGGAACATATGGTAGCAACACCACAGTGGTACTTTCTAGAACCAGAACAAAAACTGCTGAAGGCACTTATGAAGCCAGTCACTATGTCACTACTTGATCCATGGAATGTCATACACAATGACATTTTTATGTTTCATTTATACACAATGTTTTTTAAAAAGTCATCTAACTCATACATGTTTAAGGTGATTTAAATAATTTGAAACTACCAAAACCTTTATTTTAGGGCTAAGATAGGCTTTGGTAAAAACTGATCATGATATTTTATCAACTCCTCTTTCACTTAAGAGAATAAGAATATAAATAAGACTGTTGAGAAATATTAAACATTTTAAACATTGTAGTTAGTCAACGTTCTTAGAGTAGTGGTTATGAAGCAAGCATTGTGTATACACGAGGTCTTACATGTCTTCTCCCTTAAAATCACTCCAAGCTGATGAGGTGTGCACTCCTATTATCGTCCCATTTTATATGTTAGTGCCTGAGGCTTACAGAAGTTCAGTAACTTGTTTTCAATCCTAAGCCAATAAATGGCATTGTCAGAACTAGGTGCTAGTTCTGTTTGCTCCCAACTCCTGATAACTGCCAACCTGTTCATGGATTATGATGAATGACAATTGAATACCATGTCGTGCTGATGCAGCAAATTCAGAAATTGCTTGGTTCCAGTGATTGACAAGCCAGTTAGCACCAGAAAATTCTTAACCATCCAAAATTCCAATTTAGAACACATGAAGTGATGCAAGGGGGCCAAGGACATTAATTTGATAAATGAAGAGTGTATATTGTCACCCTTGCTTGCAGAATAAAGTTGCCCATATCTCTACTAGTTTGCAAATCTCAAGCTGTCTGTATCCCAAGGTTGAAATGAAAGTTCAGCTGTGAATTATGAGATAGGACCTGGACTAGAGCAATGGGTCACAACCAATTCAAGAATTCTGCTAGTTCAGCACAGCCAATATGCTCAGGGTAGGAAACCTCCATTAGAATCTACTATTTATAACAGAAATGTTATCTCACACATTTCTTTTTCAGGAGATAATCCTTAATATGTTCAAATTTCTCCAAATGTTAGTAATAACCATCACTTACTGAGTACTTAATATACAACATCTTGTTGACTTTTGAATTATAGACTTATTCTCATATTAACTGTGTGAGTAAAAGACCAATATTATTATTGGCTTTGGATAGTCAAGAAGATTTAGGTTTAGAGAGGTAAGACAAACTTGCTCAAGGTCACATGGTAAGAAGGAAAGGTAGGCCTGTGCAGCTGAAAGCTATGGTGTGATGTTTCATATGATTCTGGTATGTGAGAGAACATATGAGAAAAAAGAGAGAGAAAACTAGAGTCAAATCAGCAATAGTTGGTTATTGCTTCTTTTTTCTGTCTTTATGGAGATGATTCTTCCAGAAATTAGGTTGTCAAATAGTTGAAATTACTTGTTTTCCTGGTGTGAGTATCTTGCTTTTATCTCTTTCTCCTTCCATTCTATGTCCAGTCTACTCTCTGGTAAGACCATGGTTTCCTTTTCCGTCATGTTTTCCCATGGCATCTGTCATCTATATCCCTAGACACTGGTGAATCCATTTTTAGGGCTCTCTGAACTAAGCTAAGCTGCCTTCTAGGTATGTTTAGAGGCTTAGCCCAACAACAACAGTAGCCACCCTATTCTGTGTTTCAGTAGTACTTCCAGTCTGTCTCATCCTTTTACCAGTCTCCTTGTCCCAACTGCACATGTATATACCTCTCTCCATCTGCCATGCCTAATTCCAAGAAACAGAGGCTTCGAGGAAAGCAGCCTCCCAAAGCTCCATCCTCAAACTTACCTATATCTAAGCTGAACTTTTGTCATCTCATCTATCCCAGTGTACCTGTGCAGACTCATCTTTCACTGTAAGAAGTGGAACTTTGATTGGAAAATTTTATAGATGGCAGCCAGAAACTTGGCTTAGTTCTGAAGGAGATTAAACCAGTGTAAAGTGATAAATGAGGGGGCATGGGACAGAAACTGACATTTATTTGGTGTCTAAAGGAACAAAGATAGTGAAGAACAGAGAAAAGATTATCAGAGAGAGAGAGAGAGTGAGAGAGAGAGAGAGGGATGAGGGAAAAGCAACATTAGAGACGTCCATCAAAGGAGCAGAGGGTGACAATGCTTAATCCTGCAGAGGTGCTATAACAACTGGAATCCAACTGTTAAGATTTCATAATAACCACAGCTATTACATTTTTCCACCAGATTCACCAGAGGAACAGTGATGTGAAGTCAGATTGCTGTGGGTTAAAGGATAAGGGGCAGCAGGTACTGTGAAAATAGTGAATATGTAGAAATATTAATGTTCAAATTGGTGCTCCAGCTTCTATCATATCATCTTTTCCTGGTCTGCATTTGCCTTCTCTGCCTAGTTTTCCATCTGCATGATTTAGCAAATCCCACAGGGAAGCACAATACTATCTTTCAAGATGTTTGATGATAGATAGAGAAGAAACTCATGACAGAAGCTAAAGATTAATGTACAGTCAGGAAGGGGGTATTTTCATGTTTTATGATGGAAAAGATTTCTTATCATCAAGTTCATCAGCAAAGGTCTGCTGAGTGCTTTAGCTAAGCTCTTATGGAGCAAATGTCCAACCTGAAGAGTAATCCATCCTAAAGAAGTAATTGTAAGGAACTACGAGATGGTTTAAGTCAGAAATAAAACCATGAAGTAGTAGGCACTCTGGGAATACAACACAGGGGTTTCCTATGGGTTTGGGAAGGATAAACAAGTTGGTTAAGGGAAAGGACTGGAGTGAAGAGAATATTCAGGCAGAATATAAAATCTATGCAAAGTCCCTGAGGGTAGGTATGGCAGTTACTGAGACCCAATAAGGGGTGCATAGTGATTGGAGCACAGAGAGTACTGGTGGGAATGGTTGAGATGATGGAACTCACAGCGTGAGCATAACCCCCACAGAGGAGATGAGCCTGGAAGTAAAGAGAGGAGAAGGCAATTGTCACAGAACGTTCTTGATAAAAGCAGAAGGTAATGGAATATGTTTTTTGCAGATTTACACAACTGATTTATTAATCATTCAAATGGAGCCATAGATGTTTATTTTCTTTCTTTCATTTTTTAAAATTGATCATGGGGCTTGAATTCAAGGCCCTGGTGCTATTCCTGAGCTCTTTTGCTCAAGGCTAGCACTGCATCACTTTGAGCCACAGTACTACTTCTGGTGTTTTGAGTGGCTAATTGGAGATAACAGTCTCAATGGAGTCTTTTTGCCTGGGGCTATCTTTGAACTGTGATCCTCATATCTGTCTCCTGAGTAGCTAGGATTACAAGCTTGAGTAACCAATGCCTGGCTACTCTCCTCTTATAATCAACTTCTGATTCTTTCCAGACAGCACTGGACCCATTAGAAAAATATTTCAGTGTCCCTTACAAGGGATATTTGTCTTATGATAAATTTCTGGCTAATAAAAGTAATCAAAAATGTCATGTACCCTTGATATTTGTGCTTTTCAAATTTTTATTTAGTTTTTACTTAGTTTTATTTTTATTATCTTTAAGTAGTTGTACAAAGGGGCTACTATTCAACAAATCAGTTTATAAGTACAGTGTATCTTGATTGATATCACCACCTTTATCATTCTTCCACATCCTTCTCAACCCAAATATTCTCTTCGATTCTCCTAATTCCATAGGATTATACATTGAACATTATTATTTCCATGAAGAAAGGAAAGGAGGAGTAGAATAAAGTCATTATATTTTTTCTTTCAGTGAGAATTCATTGCTGAAGTAGAACAGCCATCTTAAAAGCAAGAGAATAAAATAATGGGAGGAAAATTTTCTCCTCTCCTCTCAACTTGTTTTAGCACCTATGTGGGGAGTTCCCTATGCTAACAGCCAAATCTAATTCCTACCTGATAGAACAACAAATATTACAAGCCAATGAGTAATATGAGACAAAGAGAAAACAAGGCCAGGAATGTAAAGCAGGGACAGGAAAGGCTTAATACAAAAATACATATTATGAAATACTATACATGTTCTATGGACCAAATACTTGTTCCTAAGATGTCTAGGAGACAAGAGAAAAGGGTAAATGTGGTCAGCCATTTGTCTATAAAAGAAAAGGAAACTTAGAAAGGGAAAATGAATTTTGAAGGCAAGACAAGACATATTTTTCTTTCCAAGTCTTCTTATAAAAAAGAGGAAGTATGTCATAATAAATAATGTCCTTGTCAGCATTTTTACAGAGTCAAACATCTCTGGTAGTTCTAGCAACTGATAATGTCATCCAAAGTGCAGAGCATGAAAATGATTTGACTGTTTAGACAAATAAATGAATACAATAATGAAACCTGTTGAAACTGGTTTAAGAAAATGGATAAATTGGTACAATTTTCAGGAAGTCTCCCACAACTAGACTTCTTCTAATCTGTTTTAGATGAATCACATTAAAAGTCTGATAAAAGCTGCAGACCTCCAAATTGAAAATTGCATGCATGCCATGTGCACACATACACATGCACACACACACACACACACACACACACACACACACACACACACACACACACCAATTTTCACCTACCCTTGCAAAGAGTTATAGACTTTTAAGGATTTGAAAGTTCCAAGTTAAGGGTTCAGCTCCAATTTAGATTCTTGATAGATAGCAGCAAAAATGATTTTTATAATATCTGTAAGGGGATCAACTGTCTGGGTTGCCCAGAACTGAGGAGTTTCCTGGGATGCAAGATTTCAATTTCAATTCCAGGAAAATATGGGTAGCTGATAAATAGATAGACACATGTAAGTACAGAATAATATGCCTTATTGTCTGCAAGGTGTGTGGGGGGGAATAGTATAGGAACAAGGAGGCTTCTTTCTATAAACATTGAGAGGTTTACAAAACTACATGGTTGGATGAATGCATAGACGGCCACATTGCCCAGAGACTCTCACTTTGTGACCTTAATTTTAAATTTCCACCAATGAACAAACAAATGAACAAGCATAGCTCTAAAATCGGATCTATTTTTACGAAGCTACCATGCTTAACTATTTTGTAAAATCTTAGAAATACCTATAGTTATTGCTTCTTCATACAACTTCATAAACCAATCTTTAAATACATTCCAAAGTAAGCAAATGGGGGAGACTTGTTAAGATAATTCGTTTTTAGCCAGTTCCAAGTTGGGGAAAATTATCAAAAGTTAAAACTTTGGTTATAGAGAGGATTAATAAGACTGAAATACAGTATATGCACATTTTAAATACCATTGGGAACTCCTTTTATACAAACTGTAAAATGATAGAAAAGCAAAATATGTTCTTTTGGGGAGTGGGTATTAGTGGGAAGGGTAATGGCCAAAAGAGAAGGGAAATTAGGATGGTGAATATAGTTAAAGTGTAATGTTCGAAAGGAAAAGGTGTTAAGAAAAAATAATAGAGTATGAGTTTAATGAAGTAAATTGTATGCAAGTATGGGAATGTCTCCGTGAACCCCCCCCCGTGTGACGAATATGCTAATAAAAATGTTAATAAAAATATAATTTTGGGTTCAGAATGGTTGGCTTTAAATTTTAAAATCATCAACGCTCTTCTTTTTGAGAATGCTTGTGTATTTGCCAGTTCTTAAATTCAACGTAATCACCAGATTCTCATATTAAGGCTATATTTCCTAGCTGTGGGAAAAAAAACCATTAAGTTAATTATTGTTATATCTCTAGAAAGAAGTTTGTCTCTTTATAGATGAATAAGCAACAAAAAGTGGCTAACAGATGGGGTGACATCCATAAAGATGAAATCTACTCATAAAATGACATGTTGAATTGAAACATCTTTATACACTACTTATAGAAAACAATAGAATAAAAAAAAGAAAAAAAATGCTTAGAGAAGCCTTCATCTATCTGTTTAATTGCCTGATCAAGGGGCCTCTTCTACTATCCTCTTCTCTACGTTGGTTTTATATTCTCTCAAAATTATGAAGAGCCATCAATGACAGTCTTCCAAATTCAAGAAGCTTGCTCCCCTCCAAAATTTAAGAAAACACTCATAAGAACTGCAAAAATCTTATTGCTGTGCTTTGGATTTTAAGTGTTTCCTCAAATATTTGTGTGTCACAGGCTTGGTAGTGAAGTTGAGGCTGTTGGGAGGCTGTGGAAGCTTGAAGAGATGCAGTCTAGGAGCAGGGTTTAGTTTATTGGGAGCATGTTCTAAAAGGATATTGTGGAGCTCTTTTCTCTTTTTTGCCTTTTTCAGTGTCCAGAGATTGGAGATTGAGTTTTACTCTGACCACATACCACAAAAATCATGAAGTCAATTGATCATGAACGGAAATCCCCAAAACTGGGATTAGAAACTTTTCTGTGTGATTAACTCAGATATTCATTTCAATAAGAAAACTGACCCACTTACATTATCCCTAAAGATTCTTCATAAAACAAAGGATCTCTCACTTGTAGGTGGCATGGTAATATGGAAATTCCTGGTTAGGCACCAGATGGGAAGGGGAAGATGGGGTGCAATCTGCAGCATTTCATGTAAGCATTTCTAGTGAAAGATCTACCACGAGACCTTGACGACTCCAGAAATTTCTTGGTGATTTCTTTTCTAATTCTGAAACATATCTAATGTATACCTGGCTTTGTGTTGTAATTTTAGATTTTTTTTGTTTCTTTTTTACTCAAGGATAGTGTTCTACCCTTAAGTCACAGCTCTACTTCTGGCTTTTTGATGGTTAATTAGATATAAAAAAATCTCATGACCTTTCCTGCCTGGATTGGCTTAGAACCATTATGCTCATATCTCCACCTCCTGAGCCGCTAGGATTACAAGCATAAACCACTGCCAACAGGCTTTATATCCTTTTTGTTTGTTTGTTTTTAACAAGCTCCAAATTGTATGTTTCAGATCCTACAAACATAAAACAGCCTATCTAGGGTCCACTAAATCCTTATTTCCCTAAGAAGCTGGAATTTGCTATTTGCTAGTAGAGGCCGGTATAAAGACTGTACAGAACAGCCAATAAACTAATTAAAAGCATTTGCCCCATTTGGTCAGGTTTAGACTTATCAGTTAGTCAAGCATTATCACCAAGAATGCTGATGCTCTTTGTTGTTCATTTCTTATCTCATGCCTCTCCTTGCATGCATGCATCCAGATTACTGATGCTTCCTTTCAAAGGAATAATCCATTGACTAAGAAAAATGAGCACATACCACATTGAGGGCACCAGGTATGGATTGCAGTGCCAATTAATTTTGACATTTTATCTATCCAAGAAGAGAAAGGAAATATGGGAGCAGCGAAGGATTTTGTTTTCTTGTAAAGAAAACATTGTACATTGAATATGAAGAATTTGATGGCTTTGGGGATAATTTCCAAGCTCTTCCACCTGAAAATTGTGTTTTCTGACTGAATTTCTGCTACAGGCTATACCTTTGGATTTGTGGTTTTCTTTGTTCTTTTTTTAAAAATGTTATCTACTGGCTTCTTGCTATTTGTGAGGAGTTTTCAATTTTCCCTTTGGTAAAAAGATACAGGAGCTAGCCTCCATAATTCAACTGATCTAGATCCAAATTTGAACCATGCTTATTAACATAAACTAAATCTCTTCTATATGTCCCCATTTTACAACAGCATGTTCTGAAATACGGTAAGAAAAAGCTATCCTGAAAATATTTTGGGACAGATTAAAAACAGGAAATACCAGAGATTTCATGTGCTGAACTCTCATGAGATTTATTGCTCAATTTAGCAGTTTCAGCATAAGCCTGGGATATGCCGCTCTACATTTTGATGTGAATTCCAAGTGCACTGAACTTGTGAAGCTTTAGATTTCATCCATCACTTAACATTTCTCTGATTAGGGGTTACATGTCACCATTAATCTTAAGAATACAAGTTCCCTGGAACTATGGCTACTTAAACCCCTCTGTGGGATGAATAGGGTATAAATGAACAAAGTAATAAGCAGATGAACTTTATATACAAATAGAATGACCCAAACTAAAGTTTAAAACTTATTTTAAAACTTTTGTGTTTTCAAGTGATTTTCAGGATGGCTTATGTGAGCATTCTTTACGGTCTCTGATGTGACCTTCTTCTTGATTACACTGTTCTATTTCAACAACCGAATTTAATGTACTTGGAACATAAAGCCACAACTGATCTCCCTTGAGTTAGCTAATCCCAGGAGAGCTATCACCACATCTCAATGCCCCTTTTGACATCCCAGTCTCCATGTTGAGAAAACAACATGTGGGCAATTATATTAAGTAGGAAAATATTTGTAGAACACATAGCTAATGGCCCAAGTAGAATATGAGTTACTTTTATTTAGGAGGAAACAAATTTTTATAATTATTTTTCTTGGTTCCTCATTAGGTGCATCTGAGAATCTCAGTCTCAAAACTTATGAAATTAGCATTGATTATCACTAAAGGGAAAAAATAAAGGTAATCACTGGAATTTCCATATAGAAATATTAACTCCCTTAAAGGATGTTTTTTGATTTATTGGATGTTTTTTGATTTATTGGGATTATGTCCTCTCTAATTCTTAGTATTTAAAAATCTTTTATGGAATGCCAGTATTTTAATGTAAGTTTAGAAAAAAATGTTTTAATTTGGCAAAATGAAAACATTCCAATCTTAAGAGGTCTTTGAAATTTGCTACTCTGTAAGATCCACACATCTAGTAATAACTGCCCCTCTTACCACATCGAAGCCATTTCCAACAAGCCTATTTTCCAACTTTAACTTTTACCAATTTAAGCTAGAGAATCAGAATGAGGACACACTTAATGAGTTGTGTTATACTCATCTACATCTTATCCTTCTGGAAAACTCTTATTAATATTTAAAACTCAGGGGAAAATGTCACTTCCTCTATGAAGTCTTCACTGAAAATGCCGTTTGAGTTCCCAAGAAGCATTTTTCACCACTTCCAGCTCCCGTGGTCTCAGGCATGGCATTAGTCACATGATGTTTTAAAGATGTGTCTATTGATTTCCCTATGTAGACCAGATTCTTAGGGCAGGGATTTTTTTCCCCTAGTTTCTTTCTTTCTTTTATTTTTTTTGGGGGGGGTAGTAGTCCTGGGGCTTGATCTCAGGGCCTGGACACTATCCCTAAACTCAAGGCTGGCACTCTACCACTTGAGCCACAGTTCCACTCTAGTTTTTGGTGGACATTTGAATATAGAAGTCTCATGAACTTTCTTGCCCATGCTTGCTTTGAACAGAGATTCACAGATCTGAACCTCCTGAGTTGGTAGGATTATAGGCAGGAGCTGCCAGGGCCTGGCCCTGGTTTATTGCTTTATCTCTTTCATCTAAACAGTAATCGCACATAATATGTACATAATAACAGGTGTTTTCATGTTGGACTGATGAATGATTAAATTCTCTCTTGCAATAGCCTTACTTTTCTTAATTTATTTAGCAATTTATAAAGAACTACTTAAGAGCCTGTTACACAATGTTTTGCTAGGTACCCTGATGGTTGAACAGTGTATAATATGGCCTTTATTTTTTAATTGCTTTTAATCCAGTTGGGAAAGACAAAACATCCACACAGAAAATGTTACAACCAATACTGATGGACAACCAAAGCAGTATATGTTACCTGCATATTAACACAAACAATATAGTGGAGGTGATAACTGCATTTTACTTTTTACAAGCATCCTTTATTCAATTTTGCATTGCCCAGAAGTTTGAGGAAGGATGTGGGAAGAGGTACAACTGCTACAAACTCTCTTCACTGTACAAATCAAGGGTCCTTGTCTCTCTCCCAAAGCCATTTGGTTCATCTGTTTCATAGCCTCTTGGCTTTCTATTCATCTCATCCCTCACACTTGACACTCAGGAATGATTTTTTGCCTTAGATCCTTCAGATTTTCCTTCCCAAAAGTAATGGATACTTGCTGGCTGGTTTTACAGCCTCCAAGAAGGCCTAGAATAAATAATCCAATGGCATTTCCCAGCTAAATCCTTTCATTTTATTCACAAGAAACCCAAGACCTAGGTTGGCCACAACTCAACCACTCACCTGAGATTTTTGTCTATCATTAAATTTCTACTTCCAGGATTCCCCTACCTTACTCCTCTGTGACACAGGAACATCCTTAAACATGCTCAAAGTAAATCACAAAGCCCGTCGCTCTCTCTTGAATTCAGTTGCCTTCAACAATGCTTCATTAGTGTCATACTCACTCAAAAACAAAAAATCTACAACTTCTTTGCAGCACAAGTATAATTCTAGATTTTCTTTCATATGAGTGCTACTTTGTTTTACTCCTATCATTTGCTTTTTTGAAAAAAACATTGAAATGCAAATCGACAGGCCATGAAAAACTGCTTGAGAGTTGTACCATGAAGGGGCTCCCAGATTGCTATGCTGTAGGTTGCATGAAACTCATTGATATTCCTGGGGTTTTGGTGGGTCATTGATAAATACATGAAAGAAAATGAAAACACCAAGATCTTGGTTAGCTTTTAAATTCTAAAATAATTTGCAGAGACATTTTGTTAATAGTTTAATTTATCTACTGATATGTACTTAATTTTTTAAAACTTCAAACTAAACAGGAATAGACAAAAATAAAAATTCAAGTGCTTATTTATGCATTCCCAGCCCTCACATAAATGCCTACACCTATACACTCATCTGCACTGATAGAAATAGAAGACATTGATTCTTCTTTATGTGAACTTACTTGTGGATATGTCTCAGGCTGCCTTTCCTAAATCCCTGGGAAGCAAAAAGAAAAATACCTTTCAATCATACTAATTTTAATTAAGATAACTGGCACATAAAATCTTAGCAATCATTTGCAAATAGGAAACTAGTTTCATTTCTATTTACAATCAAATAGAAAAAAGTCAAAGGTAATTTTCATCTTTGTGCATGTGTTTAGGTTTACTTATTTTTAAATCAACTTTCAAGTAGCAGTTAAATATAATTTTGTTTAATTTAAGCCAATTTGTACTCTGAGTTCATTTACTGAGATGTGACAGAAACCCCAGCTATCCATTGTTTTCTTTTGGGTTTTGGATGCAATCTTAGTTGTTTAATGAACTTCAATATTTGTATTTAGTTAAAACTCTGCTATCATTTATAACCGGATGAGACAGCCATGGGAAGATAAATTGATAATTTATTCTTTCTGCATTAAGGGAAACAGTTCTTGTATTTACAATATGCTGAGCGTAGCATTTCTCTGCCTAGCTTCCTAATATTTGTGTACATTTTTATGGTGTAGTGTGACTTTCAAATTAAAAATGATTTGTTGCAAGAATATTGACTAGGAAATGCATCCTGAAAGAAGACAGTAGAGAAGAAGTAATGAGATTTTTCACTACCCCTAGCCCTGGGCAATTCAATAATGTTTCTTCTTTAAAGCTAAGAGGAAGAAAGAGAGTCTCAAACTGAGTGGCAGATGTTAAGTCAGGAAATGGGAAACTCCGCCTTCCCCAGAGCTCCCAGCCATCTCTATGACCTCTGTGGCCCTGTTGAAAGGCTTTCTCTGAATTGAATGACAACTGGGAGGCTGTGGATAAGATTGCAAATCAGAGAATGGGAGTGTGGATGGGGGGCTGTGACCCTTGCCCAGGGTGGTAGTTCAGACCTGGGTTAGGGTGAGGTGTGGGATTGCACTTCCAGATTGCAACCCTGCAGGGAAAGGGCTTATACTGCTGGGTGGTCCTGAGGGTCTAGGATCCCACTCTCCCCCGCTCACCCTCCTCCCCCAGAAGACTGAAGTAACTTAGCATGTGTCCACACTTGTTCCTGCTCTGCATCTGATTCTATTCTCCATATCTCCCTTCTGTGTATTCAAAGTGTCACCCAGGAGTTGGGTATCACTTGACCCAGGTGTTTTGTAAAGTCATTGTAGGGCTGAAGAAAGCACAAGACAGCTGCAGAATGCACAAGAGAACAACTCTTCACCTTTCAGTGAGTTGACAGGGACAGATCTGTCTCAGATCTGAGACAAATTCCCTGCCAATGGAAAACTTGTGTCTAATCGTTATGGACAAGGTTAACCAAACATGTCTTTCTGAGAATGTCGTCTTTTAAGGTAGGACTTTAATGCCATTTTTTAAAAGTATTGCAATTCCAAAACACAGTTTTATTTTTATGTGCCTTAAAAAATACCACCAGCTACCAAGTCCAAGCAAGGATCTTCTCAGTAAACTTGTTCATCTGTTCAAAATCTGCATTTTTAAAGTAATTTATCTTTGAGTCTCCTCCGTCTTTCTCTCCCCTTTTAATTACATGACTACCTTTGTAGAATTGACATTATCTTTTGTTGCCCAGTCCCTACTTGTTAACCTAGTATACATGCCTTTTAGCAGCTCTCTCTGCACTTCTGTGCCACCCACTGCCAAGCAGGTTGAAAATGATAGTTACCACAATGGGCCGTTTTCACTTCTGGTAAGTATCAGCTATCTGGAGATTAGGCCACAGGAAAGTTACTCCAGTACTGTGTCTAAGGACCATGGGAAACTGAAGGGTGTTAAAGGGACATGAAAGCATGACTCTTAGGCAGTGAGGAAACATGGGAGTAGGGGGAGTTCTGAAGACCTACTGAATAGAAAAAGAATGCTTGGAGCTCATAATATGGCTCTTATTTTCCCCTTCTTTGTGATTGGGCTTGAAATAACAACATTGACAAGACCATCAGCTACAAGAAGATTCCTTGAGAAAGAACCTATCATTTTGCTTTGACCTAGTTTCATTGATTTTTGAGAGAGGGGAAGTACTTTTCTACCACAAGGGTATGGGACACAGAATAGGAAGCCACCCTTCTCAATTGACTGGCATTTCTTTATGTTTGTCACTTAACCAGTTTATCTATTGATAGGGAAATATTAAAGATGATCATTGTGTGTGTGTGTGTGTGTGTGTGTGTGTGTGAGTGTGTGTGTGCATGTGTGTGTCTTGTGTGGTCTGTATGCGTATTCAAAGAGTAATTATGGGCTGGAAAAAAGGGATTTGACATTTGGAGAGACTGACTCTGAAGTAGTGATGCTGGAGGCCTCCAGGAGGGAAGACACAGCAAAGGAGAGTATTTCTAATTTCAGCATACAATTCTTCAAAATGAATGGTCTAGGGGTGTGGCCAGGGCACAAGAGAAACAGGAGGGAAAGAGCTTTAAAACCCATCAGAAACAATGCAACAATGCTTGATAAGAAATGTACTCATTACCTTGCCCATGTAATGGTAACCCCTCTGTACAGTATTTTCACAATAATTAAAAAAAAGCCATCAGGAAGCAACAGGTTCAAGTCAAGGTGTTAAAATGTTTCTGTATGGCATCATATAAGAACAGCTAAACCTATGCAAAGTCAAAAATTCATACACTATAGACAAATATAAAATGTAAAGTAGGAATTTCCCACCTGAACTTGCAAACCTATTGTATAACAATGATGACATTTGCTATTGAAGATCCAGTTATTTTAATAGTTTAGAAGCAAGGACAGTGCTTACCCCATTTGGAGGACTGGGGTTCTGAGGTGGTAGAAGTGGTGACATGAGGTTACTAGTTCTTTCCACATTTTTTAGCTTTTTTTATTGTTCATATTTTTATTCTTATCAAGGTAATGTACAGAGGGGTTGCAGTTACATAAGTAAGGTAAAAAGTACTTTTCTTGTGAATTTTTCCACATTTTTTATTGACATCAGCTAGTTGTATAAGGGGGTTTTGTTTTGACATGTCGATATGTACATCAACAGTTCTAATTTGATAAAACTCACCCTCTTCTTTATTCTTTTCTCATCCTCTATCCCAATCCTAATACCACTTTCAACAGGTTCCATTTATCCCTTTTCACATATCCACAGAAAGAATTTCAACCATACTCCTTTCTCCTACCCTCCTCTCAGCAGTATCCACTCTATAGGATCTGTTTTACATTCCTGTCCTTCATCTCTTTAGTGTATGATGATTGTGCAAAAGGGTTTCACATTGGTGTTTCCACAAAGCACAAACAGTATTTTAATCAAATTGACCTCTTCTTTACTCTTGTTTTCCTCATCCCTACTACCCCTATAATTCAGTGAGCAATTTGCCATCCTCATTCACACATGCAAGGAATTTGAGTATTGTTCATCCTTTAACATTTTCTCCCTACCCCATTCCCCTCAAATGGTCCCACAATTACAAATATGTTCCTAATATGCATGTGCTCACAATGTGTGTATGTATACACAATGTGTTTACATGCACAGCACAGACATGTATATGATAGTGTATATATTTACATACATGTTTGACCTTTTGAACTCTGGGTCTTGCATTTGCCAAGTAGGCAACTCTCTCTTGTGCCAGGCCTCCTGTTCTTTTGCTTTTATTATTTTTTGAATAGGGTCTCACTTTATACCCTTCAGGCCTGGACCTGGACCTGGACCTGGACCAAAAGCCACTCTGATCTCAGCCTCTTGAGTAGGTAGGATTACAGTCACGAGCTATAGTATCTAGTTTCTTAGGATCAAAGATTAAGCTATTCATTCAGGTAATTTGGCATTTGAATGTAGGAGTTCAGTGCTAAAACAAAAAAAGTGGTGAATTCTATAAATTTGGATATTTGCATTCTATCTTCTGGAAAATATTTTTAAATTTTTCCTGGAGATTTCTCTTTAGCTCATGTGTTATTTAGAACTGTTTAGTTTCCAAATAATTGGAACTTTCCAATTGCCTTTGTCTTCTGCTTTGATTTTGTTGTGATCTCAGAACATGTTTTGTTTGATTTTTATTATTTTAAATGTTATGGTTTTGTGATCGCTGAGAATATGTGTGTCTTTATGGATAAATAATTCATCTGTACTTAAAAAGAATTTGCATGCCATAGGTATTGGGTTGAGTGCTTTATAAATACCAATTATATAAGTTAATTTTCTGTTTTTTGTTTTTTCAGTTCATAAGAGAAAAATGTTGAAATGTCCAATTAGAATTGGTAGTCCAGTCTCCTGCACATATAACATATTTGGCTTTATAAATTAAAAAGATCTGTTGTGAATCTACATATAAGATTCCCATGTCTTCTGGAAGAATTGATTTCTTTATCATTAAGTTGCACTCATCTTTATTCCTGATAGTTTCCTTAATTCTGAAACTTGACTGAAATTAATATAGCCATTCCAGTTTTCTTTTGATTAGTGTTGGCATGCTATATCTTTATGTTTTTACTTTTAAACTGTCTTCATCTATAAAGTGAGTTAACATACATAATATTCCATCTATACATTCCATTATTTTGGCCTGGCTATATCTATCTTATTTCTCTCTTTCTCTCTCATCTATCTATCTATCATCACTCTGTCTTTCTATATCAACACAATTGATTTCTTTTTCCAACATTTTTTTCTTAATGGAATCAAGTGTTTTTGTTCTTAACTTAAATGCATATAATCTTTGGATTGCAACAGAACTTTATAAACAATTTTCTTGATTTTCTCAAAATCATTATGCTCATTTTCTAGAGCTACTTATATTTATTTGATATTGAATATCACAAGGCAAGACTTGATTATAAGACCAAACAAGTCCAAAAAAGATTTTTTCATTATCTCTTATGATTATTTCCTAAAATAACAAGGACTTGAACTGAGTACATGGATAGAGTTGTGATCAGTTCAACACTCAATTCACAGATACTCAGCTGTGTCTCAGTATATCAGATCTTATTTTACTTTTGACAAGTTGGAGCAAGTAACATTATTAGATTATTGGAATGATTGGTTTACCCATGAGATCCATCTTTGTAGCTAAGCCAATCAGATTGATGCCCATAACTGATTTTGGGAAAGAGAAATTACTTTCTGTGTTGGGTCTAACCTTTGGGGTATATTCCATGGGTATTATTGCTTATTTGGATATTTCTCAATATTCTCATATTAACTTTTGGCTCTTTTATATTTTAATTTTGAATTAAAATTCCTACATTGAGCCAGGCACCAGTGATTCATGCCTGTAATTCTAACTACTTAGGAGGCTGAGATCTGAGGGTCAAGGTTTCCAGCCAGTCTATATGTAGGAGAGTCTATGAGACTCATATCTCCACTTAACCAGCAAAAAGCTGAAGTGGAGGTATGGTTCAAGTGATAGAGTCTAGTCTTGAGCAAAAAAGCTCAGGGAGAGTGCATTGGCCCAGAGTTCAAAAGTCAGGAACAGCACACACATAAAATCTTCCTGAACTCAATTTTACAATTCCTGTTTAGGTTGTTGTTATTTTTTTTTTAATTCAAGCAAGATCTAGTTCTTTGTTATTAAATACTTCATTTACAAGCAGGAGTTTACTTGTGTAAGTAATTATAATTTCGTGACATTAAAACAATATTTCAGATATGCCTTTTCTGGACAAAGCTAATAGCAGGGGCCTTAGAACATTAGTTAAGAATATCCAAATTAATATACTAAGTGAAGTAAGCCAGGCCCAAAGAAACATAGGTCCCATGGTTTCCCTTATTTGCAATTACTAGTATATGTCTGAGACAAGCAGAAAAGGTCAGATAAGTTGATGTTAGGAGAAATGAACCCCAGATAAGGACTCAAATGGGTTTTCTTTCATGTGATTGTTTCTAGCATATTTATAAGATGATTTCTTTGTTGCTTTGTATGTCTCTCCCCCATGGTATAACCCCTGCTTTCATTGTATTTGATGTTGGTATAATTTGTGGAGGGGAAGGGCCAAAACAAATACTATAAATAGGGATACAAGTAGACCCATTGCAACAATGAGATATACAAGTTGTTATGTCGAAAAATGAACTTTACAACTTTGGCGGGGGGTGGGAGGGTGGGGGGGAGGGTGGGAGATGGGAAGGGAAGGGAAAACAAAGAGGAGGCAACAAGGCTTAATAAGAAATGTACTCATTATCTTGCCCATGTAATTGTAACTCCTCTGTATGGTATTTTCACAATAAAAAAATAAAAATATCCAAATTAAGAAAAAAATGAAGACTGGAATTGTGCCATCTCAAAGATTTAAATCTATTTCAAGGTTCTAAATAAGAATTTTCTTTAACTATTTATATCTTTTTCACTCTAATCATTCAGAATGCCAGAAAATTCAAAAGGACTTTAGTTAAAAGAACAATCCCCAAATATTTGCTGCATTTTTCTTTTTCTTTGTTTGATTGATTTTTTTAAATTTCAGAGTAGTTCTTAATTTATCTAACAAGATATGTCAGCCTGTGCTGTTTCAGTGTCTCCTGGCTGTGTGGATAGCAGGGCAGTGTTCATGTCTTTCCATTATTGTAGAAACTATTTTTTTTAAGTGCTGTTAGTAGGATTCTGGGAATTCACAGTAGGTTAACAGCAGAGCTCTCTCTCTCCATTTAGAATTCCTTTCTCCTAATGAAAGGAGTCTGAACCCTTGAACTCTGTCAGGGACTTAGGCATGTTCCCCATGCCTGATTTTCATCTACAGAAAATGGAGGTCAGATACATGTCAAGAATAAAAGAAGGGTCAGATTAGAGTACCAAAGGCTTAGCACACATCCGGAGATGACATAAATGTGTTGACCATAATGTCTGGAACCTGCTAAACACTCGATGAGTAAGTGAATGAGAAAATGAATGAATGAGTAAATCAGGAGTGAAAATGACACCACATATTCAGAGAAGCGATCAATTACAAGTATGTTAAAACATCTCACTTTTAATGTGTTCTCAGAGGGTGAATAGTGATTCCTATAAAAGTATGTTCTTCTCTCACCTACTCCTTTTCCATGTGAGCAGGGCAATGAAATTGGGGGATACAGTGGTCATAGAGGAACAAGTTGAAGTAATTTAGGATTCTGATGATTCTAATGATTCCATGGCTTCTGTTACGACAACTTTCACTGAAGGCTACACCTATGCACCTCACAGCTACTCTGTATTCTCATTTAAACATTTGAAAAACATGTAAAAAAAATACAGGGAAAAAAATAAGGTGTCCAGGCTATCTTTGTGATTGCAATTGTACAAAGTTCACAAACTGAGTTATGCAAGATGTGACCTTGTCATTGTTTTGTCTAACTGAACTTAGCTTCTGGCTCTGAGCATAGATTAGATTCTATTACACAGGCAGAGAAGGAGAAAAACTCCAGGTCTTTGTTAGGATCTCCCTTCTTCAAGGGTTGGGGGTTTGCCCAGTTTGCTTAGATTTGGAGGGAAAGCCTGCCATTCCTACCTACAAGGTACCAAGATGTCCCTCATTCTCTACGGCCTCATTAGCTCCATATACAATGCAGGGCATGAAAAGTATTTGATGAGATTGGCTAGGCTCCAGTCTTGCTAGTGTGCATCCTACTTCCTCCTCTTTGGGTTTTGACACCATCCTGCGGGTACCCTTACAATGTGCCTTGCTGTCATGCCAGCCTCTACTGAATGACCTTTCCCTCCTTCTGCCACTTTCCCCCCTCCAAAGACCTTTTGTATAACAGATTAAAGGTCCTCTGCTCTTCCTATTCCTTCTGACATACCTAATCTGCAATTTTTAGTGAAATCAATACAAGTAAGACTTTCAGGGACTTTTACAGTTTGGTTCTGCAATGAGTCTGCCTAACTGGCTGACTCTGCTTGAAAAACGCAAAAAGTAAAACCAAAAATATTTTAAAATTCCATATAAGAAAAAAATAAATCTAGGAATTAATATCTTAGAATAGTGATACAATCAGACTGAGAGTATAGGTATGAATGGAGCTAGGTTGCCAAGTCTGTTCTTTGTCTAAATATTGTAGACCTATTTCCTCATTTCATGCTCACAAGATTTTGAATGAACGCACTTAATCTCTTTTGGTAATTGAGAAACTGATGGTTAGAGAGATTAAATGACTCTTCAATATTAAATTTGAAGTCACATCCTTTAACATTCTAAATTTCATAACTTTCTTTTATTTACTTTGTTCTGTTTTACAACTCCACAAAAATAATGGCCAGCCAAAGCTAATTAGAAAATTAAATTTGGAAAGATAATTATTTAAAATTTGAGCAGTAAGTCTCTGTGGGTATTTGCCTGAGAACCAGGGACCATGCATTACTGTGTAAGGTAGGAAACTGACTCCTTGCAGAACACATGAAACAAAATTGCTTGAACAAAGGTCACTTAACCAAGAAACTATGAACTGTAATGCATTACAGTGGAACAATATTCAGCAACTAAATGAAATGAATGGAAAAACTTCACAGTGTGCCTGAATCTCACATTCTCCCTGATAAAGAAAGAAAACAAAATTTAAAAGCCTGTATAATATGTGATTCCATTTACATGAACTTCTGGATAATACAAAAACATAGGGAGTATGATACACTTTAATCAAGTGGTTATAGGGCTGTGTATTTGTCAAAAAGTGCAATACTTGGGCTGGGAAAGTGGCTCAGTGGTAGAGGGCTTGCCTTGCATGAAGCCCTGGGTTCGATTCCTCAGCACCACATAAAAAACCATAAGTGGTACTGTGGCTCAAGTGATAGAGCACTAGCTTTGAGCTGAAGAGCTGAGGGACAGCACCCAAGCCCAGAGTTTAGCCCCCATGACCACAAAAATAAAAATTAAAAAATTAAAAAATTGCAATACCAGCATGATGTTTTAATGAAATTAGTTGAGTACCTAATATATTGGGGTTACAAACTGGTTTGTGAAGTTGAGGCAGGAAGACTGCAAATTTGTGGCCAACCTGGGCTACATAGTGAGATGCTATATCAAAGAAACAAAATAATTAACAAATTAATAATATTACAAATACTAAAAATTTCAGTCCTCTTCTAACTTGGGGAATAGTATTTTATGTAATTAATTAGATGTTAATTTTTTAAATAGAAGATGAAAACACAAGTTAAGCATTAGCTACTCAACTAATTTCATTAAAACATCATAACTTAAAATTTGGGGGTATAGCTTGAAAACAGAATGGATATTATTTCTTAATATCCAGCTTCCTTTTAATATTGCATATATAAATACACATGCAATCTTGTGTGTATACATATATGTATATATATACTATATTTTATATATAATATATTATATATATATGTATGTATGCATACACACACATCACAGAAGCCTTGAGGTAGAACAAATGCCATATTTATTCAATTAAATAACGTCAATATTCTGATATTAAAATGCTGCTAACAATTAGGCGTATATTGCCATTCACCTAGAGAAATTTTGATGTCACTGTTATTATGTATGAATATGTACTATTAGCCTTTGAGCAATTCATATTGACCTTTAATGAAACTTAGTTTTGTTGAATGTTGCCCAAAATGACTGCAGTTGGCTTCACGTTAATGTGATTGACTGACACCTTCCAGGCAATTTAATTTAAGTAAGTGGAAAGAAACAAAACCATTCCTAAAGAAACAAAACCATTCAAAGACAAGCGGGTTCAGGGGCCATCAATTGATCTGCTTGAAAGATCATCACAAAAGGGTTAAGATTTACCTTTGTCAAAACAATATTGGATCCTTGGTGAGGAAAAGACTCCAGTGTTGCATGTTCACACTGGGGAGCTGAGGGTTTGCTTTGGAAAGGAGAAAGGCTCAAATGCCCTGTGGAGGAGGAAGAGAAAGGAGTGGCTTTTCAGCAGTTTTTTTGTTCTTTTGTAGGGGTCAAGGTGGAAGAGGAGAAATGGAAAAGATGGAAAAGAGGATTGAAATAGATTTTTCTATACAATATAAATAAAATTCTCTTTTGACATTTTTAAAAACAGATGTCACTGAAGATTCGAATTGCTTTTTGATTATCTCTGGGCTTTAAGATTAGGTTTTTCCACAGAAAGTGACACCTTGCCAAGACAGGCCAAGAAGAGCTCAACTTTTATGAGTAACCTATCCGTCACAAGCTATTGGATGGCTTTCAACAAAAGCTATGTAACTTCCTGTGATATGGAAGTTAATGAAGGAAAAATATGAAACTATTAGTTTAACAAAATAGAAAATGTGGTGGGGGCAAACCTCCTCTGCTATATTTCAATATCCTTCTGAATTATACTGTCAATCTTCAAGGCCTAAGGAACTGAGATGATGAGCCCTGGTTATGGAAAACAGCTTGTCACCCTGATGCCAGATACGTCTGTCAGCAGCAGAAAGTGAATCCAAAGACGCTTTAGAAAATGTGTCTAAACAAATCTCCATCTCAGACTTTACTCCTTACACTGTAGGAGAAACTGTGCCTATAATTACATAAATACATGAATGTTCTCATCAGTTAAGTGTATGTCTGCAAAATTAATTTGTAAGCTTTTTTCTCCTGAAAAGCTAGTCTTAAATCTATAGCAAATCGTATAATACATTGTAAAATTTGAATTGAGTTTGAAATATTCCAAAAATAACCTTCCAGTTACCATATTTTTTCACTTGAGACCCTTAGAGATATTTGTCATATATTGTTTTGGTCTCATATTTATTTTTTAGTCTTATTCCATGGCCTCCAAACATCCTAAACTCTCCTGATTTTGTACCTAATTCTTTTTAAACTATCAAATCCTAATTTTTCTCTAACTTTTGACTTAGACTTTCTATGAGAAATTATATCCTATGATTTAACACACAGGCACACAGGCACACACACACACAATTAAGCTTACAAAATCAGGACAAATGGTTGAAAAGGAATTTGAACTTGTGTGTGGGGGGAGGATAGGTAGGAAGATAGGTAGATAGGTAGGTGTTGGTGAAAGGAGCTGATAGTGGGGGGAAAGAGGCAAAACAACAAACAAAAACAAAACAAAAAAACTGCTGGACAGTGTGTCTGCTTTACAGAGTATGACTCTGGCTCTTGCCTTCAAATGCAATTCCCAGAATGAGACATGAGAGGAGAGAATGGAAAAACATTGAAATAATAGCTTTTTCTGTGTCTCTGCCTATAGGGCGTGCAGGCCTTGTTGTCCATGGTCTTGGATTCAACTTCCTTTCCTGTCCATGTGAAGAATCTACAAGTGATCACATTCAGAGTACTACCAACTACAGGATATTCTGTGAAGTCTGTCACCTGCCCTAGTGGCCACTGACATTTAGTTATTAGACCAGTGGTGGGGAAAGGTATGATCCAAGTTCAGTGACTTTTTTTATGTAAGGTTGTCTGTAAGCAATCTGTATGTTTGGTTTTAGGTGCCTTTGACTTGCTGGTCAGCCTCATTTGTATTTGAAAGGAATAATAAAGATTAAATTAGTCCTATAATTTAAGCAATTTATTGGTATTTCTGAATTCTAAATCATGAGTTGGTCTTTGTTGACTGATTATTAAGAGTGCAACAATATATAATTACTTGTGGCTATGTATCTTCTATTTAGGAACAATCAAGACTAAAGCAAGAACTCCAAAGCTAAGAAAATTGGACTTCTTAGGTAAAGGCAAGGGTTATGTATTCAGTTTGATGTCTGGGATGCACCTGAAGAAATCAGAGACTGATTGTGGTCTTAAATGGGAGAAATCTAGCATTTGTACATCCATCGTTCAGCAACTAGCTATTCCAGGCACTATCCAGGGGGTTGGTTTATGACTGGATCAGAGAAATCAAGTCTTGGGTCAAAGACAGTCTACATGTTGGTGTGGGGATTTGGCATGGCTTGTCAACAATGGGCTTCAGATTTTTCACAATGAACTTCTCACTTCTCCAAGAATTTTATTCATTACTTTTTGCCAGTTCCTTATTCTTCTTCTTTATAAATGAATGGCTAAGTGACATGTATCACAGATACATAATACTTTTAAACCTCATGAACCTTAGTTCTGATAAATATAAGCAATCTTATTGAACAGAGAGAGTCATAATAGCAAGCTCAAGTTGTTATAGCAACAATGAGAACACTTCAATATTCAGGCACCATCATTTTTCAAGAGCAAATGATACAATTAATGCTTGATACTGTATTGTTTACAGACTTTCTTGTGGCTCATAGCTCTTCACATGTCACTACTAAACAGATGGAAAGGTAATTCCAGGGGATTGAAACAATAATTCAAATATTGGTATATGGAGCTGCTTTAAAAAATCTTGACAGGCTTTTACCCATGATAGATTTACATCTGTGTGTATTGCAGCAAAACTTGGAAATTTGCATTTAAAAAATGACACTTGTTTCATTCCTTTAGAGGAAAGCTGTAACACATTCACAGAAAAAAACATATATACCTAAAGAAAATTACACACACACACACACCCCCACACACACACATACACACACACACACATACACACACACACACTTAAAGAAAAGCATAGGGGGCTGGGAAGGTAGCTCAGTGGTAGAGTGCTTGCCTTGCATGCATGAGGCCCTGGGTTCGATTCCTCAGCACCACATAAGCAGAAAAAGCCAGAAGTGGCACTGTGGTTCAACTGGTAGAGCTCTAGCCTTGAGCTGAAGAGCTGAGGGACAGTGCCCAGTCCCAGAGTTCAGGCCCCACAACTGGCAATAAAATAAATAAATAAATAAAAGCATAGAACAATAGAAGAACATATAGAGTGAACTGAGCTACTAAGCCCTACATGCTGAATTTGAGTCCTGGTTCTTACAGATTACAGCTAGATGACCTTGATAGGCTACTTGTCGTATCTTTACCTGTTTCTTCATCTGAAAATGGAGATGGTAAAATACCTACTTTGTGAAACTAGTATGAGAATTAAAGACATTAATATATGTTAAACAACGATTTTTTTTATTGTGAAAATACTATACAGAGGGGTTACAATTACATGGGCAAGATAATGAGTACATTTCTTATCAAGCATTGGAGCCTCCTCCTTTGTTTAAACAACAATCTTTTACCAGAGTGTGTGTGTCACATAAATGTGTTGTCTTCTTGTATTGTTGAGAGACCATCAGATTCAGGTATTTGCACTGGAACAGAATATTGTATTAGCAATTTGAGAATGTCAATTTCCCATTTTCTTTAAACTCTTGTTGGAACAAAGAACCTAAATGTGCAGAAATATCTGTTTTATTTATTATTTTTTCCTCCGGAGCATGTCTCAAAGTTATTTGCATTGCTTTCAGTGTCCCATATTTCTTTATTGGAGAAGAGCAATAGGGGCAAAATGATGGGAAGCACATTGCATTGTGATGGGAGCAAGACCTTCACAGACATGCAGATGTGGTTCAGATTAAAGATCTGTCATAGACAATGACTTAACCACTTTTACCACCTGCAAAGAGAGGTAGTAACGCTTATCTTTATGGCTGTGAGATTTAATTGGTTGCCTGCACTTAGTGTAGCTTGAAAATCAACACATTTAGATCCTGTTTGGGTGAATATCTTTAACTACTCTTTGAGCAAAAGTCACAATTTCTAACTCAAGAAGGATTCACATTCCACATCAACAAATTTCACCTATGTCCATAAACACACAGCCAATTCAAGAGCAGAGCTTAAACATTTAACCTATAAGTTTGGCTAGACCAAAAAGTTATCTATAAAGACATAATGAAATCAGCTTGAAAATCAGGAGAAATTTGAAAATGAGATTTACAGAAAGAATTAGCAGAAGCTAATTGCTAAGGTCGGAGTGGCCATGCCCACAAAAAATGTGGAAAGGATGAAGAAGGAGAATCTGAGGGCACAAATTGTGAGACAGCGCAATGGAGAAAATACTAAATCCACTCATTGAAATCCCGGCTCCCACTGTGATGGTGTTAGAAGTGGGGCCTTTCAAATGTCAGTAGGTTCTAAGGGTAGAAATCTCATTAATGAGATTAATGCCTTATAAAATGGACCCAAGAGAAGGCCTTCTCTTTCTTTTATACAAATACAGTCCATAGTCTATATCCCAGAAAAACCCTTTACCCAAACTTGACCATCCTTGTACCCTAACTTGGATTTACAGCTTCTAGTACTGTGAGAAATAAATTTCTACTGTACAAAGTTGTATGAGCCTATGATAATTTAAAAAATAACAATCTTATCAACAGAGAGAGATAATTAGGAAAAGAGAGGATAAGCAATTTGATTGGTAGCTCTAAGATCAGGAAAAACAGACTGGAGAGCCAACCCCTCTTCATCACACCTAGGGTCTAATGAGGAGCTGCCAGAGCTATCATGGACATGACTCCCTAACTTGTTCATTTCCTCCAGACTGACCCTTCTGTAGTTCCTGGCCTTTCCATGATGATAGATGGGTTATATTTATGAGTTACTATAAGAGGCCTCTCCCAATGGTAGGGGTTCTTATTTTGCTCATTTCTATTTCCAGTTTTCATATAAACTTCTATTTTACTTGCATTCCTTGAGTAAGTCTCAATTCTCTCTCTTCCAAAATCAATATTGTACTAAGAAAAGGAGCGCCCAATACAGGGAAAGATGGCCTCTGAGTGTGGCGTCCCACATTAGCTATGCAATTGGCTTAGCTATTCAGCACTCTGGCTTGACCATAGTGAGTAGACATCAGTGACACTTATAGTCACAGACTACCTGTCTTTAGAACCTTTGGTTATATACTCTTTCTCAAGGGGATGTGTATAGAAAGGTTAGGAGTATGGCTCTGTAGTGAAATTACTTAGCCTCATTTTTTCCTGTACTACTGGCATCTTAAGCAACATTCTTAACTTCTCTATAGTCTGGCGCTTATAATACTAGTCACTCAGGAGGCTAAGATCTTCAGATCAAAGTTCCAAGCCAACCTGGGAAGAAAAATCCAAGAGATACTTATCTCATATTAACCAGCAAAAAGCCAGAACTGCAAGTGTAGTTCAGGTGGTAGAGTTTGCCACCTTAAGTAAAAGACAAACAACACACACAGACACACAGACACACAGACACAGACACAGACACAGACACACACACACACACACACACACACACACACACACACACACACACAGAGAACAAAAAAAAGAGCACAAAGCCCTAAGTTCAAGCCCCAGTACCAGCACAAAGAAAAGCAAAACAAAACCAAATCTTTTTATACTTCAATTTCCTAATAGTTTTCTAATGTATACCTCAATTATTGCTAAACATTGTATCAGTCTTTTACCAAAGCACTAATTTGTTGCATTTGTTTATTTACCCATATTTCTCTTACTCTCATTTAAGAGCAAATGAAAATAATTTTCTTTTTCCATTAGTTAACATAGACTAGGCACTATATACTCTTTTCTAAAATAGCCTTTTTGTAAAAATTTTTATTCTGCTAACTTTACTCTCTGCACTTAAAATTGGATTTTTAAATATCCTTTTAATCTTGTTCTACATATGAGCATAATAAACCCATAGTACATATTATGTTTGCTTTAGTTATTTATTCAATTAATTGTTCTATGCTATTCAATTAGTTTAAGATCAACAATTTTGAAGCCCCCTATTTCTGTTGCATTATTTCACCCTTTGCCCTTTGTCTCACTATTTTGTTACTTCCCATCTCTTCTCCAAGTCAGATTAACATATATACAAAATACAGGGTGCCAAAATCAAAGCAGTGACAACAGAGGATAAACCAAAGGGAAAAAAAAATAAATTCCCACAGTACATTACAAACAAAACAAACAACAACAACAAAGACAAGAAACTATGTTGGAAATGAACTTTATAGCTTGGGGGGATGGAAGTTGGGGAAGGGAGGGAAAGTGAGAGAAAATGAGGGAGAGGGTAACACTGTTCAACAACAAATGTACTCATTAACTAACTTACGTAACTGTAACCCCTTTGTACATCATCTTTACAATTAAATAGAATTATTATTATTATTGGTGGTGGTGGTGGTGGTCATGGGGCCTGAACTTTGGACCTGGGCGTTGTCCCTCAGCTCTGCAGCTCAAGACTGTACCACTTGAACCATAGCACCACTTCCGGCTTTTTCAGCTTACTTGGTGCTGAGGAATTGAACCCAGGGCCTTATACATGGCAAGGCAAGCCCTCTACCACTTAGCCACCTTTCCCAGCCCCACATTAAAAAAATTTTTTTTTGGGGGGGGGTCCGGTCGTGGGGCCTGAACTCTGGGCCTGGGCGCTGTCCCTCAGCTCTTCAGTTCAAGGCTAGCGCTCTACTACTTGAGCCACAGCGCCACTTCTGGCTTTTTTCTTTTTGCTTATGTGGTGCTGAGGAATCGAACCCAGGGCCTCATGCATGCAAGGCAAGCGCTCTACCACTGAGCCACTTTCCCAGCCCCCAAATTAAAATTTTTTAAAGCCCAATATTTCTTACAAATGTATTCCTCTGTTTTACTCTTTTTTCCCCTCTGTATTTTTACTCTAATTATTGTACTTAAAGTTCTTGAGTGTTTCTGCCTTCATCTATCTGCTTAGCAAGGTCATTTTGAATTCCAGCCTCATCTGTTAAGGACTTCAGGCCTCTCCAGGTGACCTCCTCATTTAAACCAATGAGTTTCCCATTTCTTCAGCCAGGTCATTGAAGAAGCTAAAATATGGCTTTCACATGCTTTAGAAATAGAAGTTGTTATCTTCCAAAGCTGTAAGACCAAGATTAGATATGTAAAAAGCCAACTTTAATGAGAGTTAAGATTGTTTTGTGGAGGACATATCTCTGTAGGAAAACTTTTGATTTGGTAATGAATGATTCTATAGGTCAATAATTGTCCACAAGTCTATAACCTAGTATTTTAGTGAATTAAACTAAGGCTTAGCCACATGTAATATTTGTTATTGTTGTTTTAAAATCTATCAAAGCCTATCCCACTTTTAAGTTTATTCATAGATAAAATGGATATCCTACATGTCTAAATCAAAGTTCAACAAACCAGCAATTAAGAATATGTCTAAATTGAAACCCATTTGAACTTAAGGAGAATAATAATAATAAAAAAGAATATGTCAAGTTGTAGTAAAAATTGGTAGAATAATTCTTAATGGGTGGGTCATAGCAAAATATTTAGAATTTTAATTAATAACTAGTAGCTTTAATTGGGTAGAACTCTAATGGGAATATTGTACTGAAGAAAAAAATGAACCAAGAAATTAAAATGTTTTATTCTTTCATTTGATGAAAGTATTAGATTCTACACAATTTGTTTAGAGGTGAAAAGACTCATTTTCAATTTTTTTAAGTATCTTGGAGTAAAATACAACCTTATTAGGAAGCCAAGAAGCTTCTTCAGTAAAATACATTGTCATGTTTGGAGCTATGTTTATCCTCTTGATGTTTACCTTGGGTAGCTCATGCTGCTTTACAGGTCACAGAAAGTGACCCATGCCTTTACCACTGGCATCCAAAGAGTTCCATTAAGTCCTCAGCAAAGGATCATTCATGGCTCTTCCAGCCAACCAGACCTACAGCATAAAACCTACAGTTTTATGATCACCTCCTGGAATATTAGGAAGAACCATGACAAAAGCCAAGTTTAGTCATAGATAATTCAAGATGGATTTTAGTAAATTAATTGGCTCCTTTGAAATGATGACTTGTAGACATATGAAGTCTTTTATAAAGCAAAGATTGAAAAGATCTCATGGGGTTTCATGTTTTGTTTTGTTCTTGCTGGGACTTTCCCTGTCGTAAATTCCATTTTTTCTCGTATTGACTCCCTCTTTTGTTGAGCTTGAAGGCATTTCTGGAATTACTCAGAAAAGGGACTTTGACAATCTCCATGCCTTGTTCTTCAGTCATAGAGCTGATTTATGGCTGAAGAAGGTTCTCAAAACAGTATATGAAATTGGTGAAATGTTATTCATTATTAAAGTGGGTTCACGAGGTCCTCCTGCTGATCAGAACAGGTCATCCTAAATACAATCAGCCTCGATGCATCACCTTATTGCTATTTTGTGTTTTATTGCAGGAAAGTAAAAGTCACTCTTAAAGAGATTACTGAAAGCTAGAGTTTAAAGAGTATGCTGACAGCGATAAAGCAAATTCTAAGTCTGCTATTGCTTAGATTGGCAGCATAAAACTAGTTTCAGAAAAGGCTGCTCCTATTAATGGAAAGTCCCAAATTCAATATGTTTCCAAACAATGTCTATTTACTTATTTTGATACTGTGACTTGAATTTAAGGCCTCATGCTCACTAGGTAAGCCATGTTCTGGAAGGACACAGGTTGTTGTGTTGAGGTCAGACAAGGGCCAAGGCAGGAACAGCAGAATTACTGAAAGGCATTTATGGTAATGAGGGTGAGAGATGATGAGCTCTGGGACAAGGGTGATAATAGTCATGGTGGTAAGAGGAAGGAATCTGCTCTGTAAATATTTAAGCTTTATTTTTATTTTGATATAACTTTAGCCTTATAGAAAAGTTTCAATAATAAATAAATATTCCTATACACATTTATCTCTCCCCATTACACACACACACACACACACACACACACACACACACACACACACACACACACACAATGATCCCACACACATAACACTAGAACACTAGAACAATTACCCAAATCAGGATATTAACACTAATACTATAATACAATCTAACCTTGCCCTCATTCTGATTTTACTGTTTCTCTTAATTATATCAGTTAAAGCAAAAGAAAGCCTTGAAACCCATTTTGCCTTCAACTGTAATGTCTTTCAGTTTTTTAAACTGAGGAACAGGTCTTCAGTCTCTCTTTTATCTTAATAACATCAACAATCTTTAAGTGAAACGTCCAGTTTTCTGTTTGAGTTTTAAATGCCCCTCAATTTGAGTTTGCCTCTGTTTTCTTGTGACTAAGTGCAGATTTTGCATTTTTGGCAGGAATAACACAGAAGTAATTCTGTTGGGTGTCACAGAGTATTACATAGCAATAAGTATATGTCAATTTTTACCATTTTGCTTTGGTTATTTGGTTAAGATAATATCTGCCATGTTTCTCCACTGTAAAGTTACTATTTTCCCCTTTTTAAGGATCCTGTGGAAAATACTTTGAACGTATGCAATAAATATTCTGCTACTCATCAAACCTTCATTGATATCAATCATTACTTTTAGCATGTCATTATTATTTTAATGTAATATTACTTTGGTAATTATTACAATACCAAATAATGACTTCTCTAAAGCTACCATTTCTTGTAAATATATGAACTGGCTTTTCTACTGAAAATGTTTATTTGCATTTACCCTTCTTTATCATTTAATTACTAACATTTTTTCCTTAATTCAGTGCTTATATAATCGATATTACTATAATAAATATCTAAACTTTAGATATTCAAGCAATCTCAGATTTAGTCAGTGGCTCCCATGTCCTTTGGGGCATGTCCCTATGCTAATTTGAGTGCTTTCTCAATCCAGACATGATCAAATAATCCAGGCTCATGTTGTTCTTTCCAAACCTAGCTCAAGAATTAGCCACAGCTTCAAGAATTAACAAATTCCTCTTAATAAAAGTTGGTAGGTAATTGCTAGATACAGGCATTGTTTTAGAAATCTGTGAATGTTTTGGAAGCATTAGTTAAACCATAATACTAAGTATGGTTCCAAGGTTTCTGGCTTGAGTTAATGGAAGAATGGAGATACTGTGAATTGAGATAGAGAAATCTAAGGTTTTGTAAATTTTGAGGAAAGACCTGTGGTTTGTTTTTGCCACACTGAAAGCTGAAATGCCTCTTAAGCATTCTATTAGACAGTAATGTATTGGTCTATAGTTCTGCAGAAAATTCTGGACTAGAGGTAAAACTGAGACATTATCAGGGCACAGGAGGTATAAAAATCCATAAGAAGGGATAAATACATCCAGGGAATTAATGTAGATAGCAAAGAATAAATAACCAAGGGCTTGCATCCTAGTGCATGCCAATGTAAGAGGAAAGAAGAGGAATAAGCAACCAAGGGTTCTGAGAAGAAGTGATTACTGAGGGACAAGGAAAAACAGATGTATCTGGTGTTTTAGAAACACAACAAGGGGCAAAAAGCTATCAAGGAAGAGACAGTATCAACCATGTCAAATCTTCCTGCTAAATCAAGTGGTATGAGGATTGAGAATTGACAATTAAGTGAACCAATTATTGGGACTGGAATGGGTTTAGGAGCTAGCAGGCCATGTGGAATTAAATAGAACAGGCATAAATAAATTAAGGATCTTGTTGCAAAGAGGGGCCAAACACTATAGCAACTATTAGGAAATTGGACTCACAAGAAGGTTCTTGTGTTTGTTTTTATAGGATAGAAAAAAAAATAACAGCAACACTTAGACACTTAGACACTTGGTCTTTTTCCTTTCTAGTGACCACCCACATTTCTTGGCTCCTGACTGCCTCCCACCATTGTCAGAAACAGCAGCAGTAGATAGTGATCCTTTCACACCTCTGACATCTCATCCTCTTCTCTCACATTGTTCCCAGAAAATGTTCTATGATTTTAAGAATCTTTTTGTGATTAGATTGAGTCCTTCCAGATAATCTCAGAACCTCAAGGTCCTTAATCAAATATGCCAAGGTCCTTAATCAAATATGCCAAGCTTTTATCACACGTGTCATAAAAACCTGGGCGTTAGGATTTAGACATCTTTTGAGGCTCATTTGTTCTATACCAATCACTGCATCTCAGAAGTACCACAATGCTTGAAACAAAGGGTTTCAATGGCATTTTTATTTCTTCTTTTAACTTATCCATTTTAATCTGAACTTATTTAGATTGGCATAAGTCTGTAAGTATTTTAGCTGAGTGGGGCTGCATTCTGTTAGCACTTCTATGTGGCCCTCCTGATGATGATCAACTGCACTCAAACAACTATCCTGCAATAGAAGGTGGCTCGACCTTCTAGAATTACCTTTCACCCTTCCACACAAGGTGTTTCTCAAAGTGGAATTCTGTAAGAGATGGGATGACAGGAAGAAGGAAGCAGGAGACAGAGCTTCATGGAATGTTTGCGGCAGTGACTAGATTTCTTCTTGGTCCTTATTCCCCTGGGCAGCTTGCTTCATGATTCTGCCTCAGAAGCAAGGTCTGGCTTCTGGATGCTGATCAAACTACCCCTTCTCTCAACTTGCAGCTTCTTGCTCTGGGTGTTGATCTCTGGGCTGCCTCCATTCCCTGTGTGACGCTTAGCTTTTCCATCACTGTGGAATAATTCACTGCAGGAAACTTCCCTTGTGTGAAATAGCTGCAGTAGTTTTGTTTTCCTCCCTGAACTTTCGCTGAGGGAGTGGGAAATAAGGCTATGCTAATTTCAATTTTGCATTCACAGAATATTCTTTCTTGTCAATCTGAAAGGGATTCTTGTACTCCAAAAACAAAAGAGAAACTTTGACAGAAAATCCTTTCAGCTTGTTTAGAGGTATATAAAAACGAATACTCTCACAACATTTGTGACATGAGCTATGAGGCTTGTTGTTTACTTATGAGACTGATGTCACAGGGTGAGCTGTAAGCTACATGAGAAAGGAATTTCAGGAAGCCACTTTGTGAGCTGATGGAGATTAGGTTTCTGAATGATGAGCCCACAGTGTTGGTATAGCAGAAGACAGGAACGTATTCTACTGCTGGTGCCAATCAAGGACACTCAATCATGGCTTGGGGGCACAAAGGGCAGGATAAAGAGAATTCCACATGTCTAGGAAGTGACTTCCTCTATTTCAAGGAGAGGGAAACTGGAGCAAGGTCAGAATTGGAAGTGGTGGGTGGCTGGCTGCCACATTACTTCTCTAGCACAAGCACCAGGCAAAGGGGAAGAAGGAAGCTTGCTTTCTACTGAATAGCTGGGCTATTAACAAGAAGGAAAAGATTAAAAATAATTTGCATATGTGATTATTAGGACGGAAAAGGATGACTCTAACACTGCAGATCTTGACACAACTTTGTGGCTTTTTGTGGCTGAGATAATGTACACAAAGCAGAGCCCTACCATCTGACTAATTAACTCGGCAGCAGGGAGGGAATGGATGAAAGGGTAATTAATAGGTCAAAGACCCAATGCTGGGTTATGATTATTTGAATAATATTATGATAATTTGAATAACGTACAAGAGTTTGTGAAAATTGGTTGCTGGCTAGGACTCCAGCTGACAAAACATTTGAATCGTGCTCATTTTATACCTCCTGGGTAGCTCTCCTTCCTTCCTGAAAGTACTGAGCATATGTTTGAATATTGGGGGTGGGAAATGACTGTTTCGTTTTTTTAAGAAAAAAAAAAAACAGTCTTAAATGTTCATGGCAGAATTCTTTTCCTTCAGTCCACACAAAAGCAACCTTAACTAAAAAGTACAATTGAGGCTGAGACTCTAGATACAGCAGCCCTGGAATTTTCAGGAACTCATCAGTGAAATGGAAAACCCAATGTCCATTTCAAAAGAACGAAATTAATTAGCTTAGGTATATTGTTGACAGATTTTCACAGATATTCAGGAAGGTAAAAACCAAAGAATAATGACCATTTTAAACAAGTAGGTTTTCAGATAAGACATTTATTGAGAAATTTTGAGTGCACTGAGTGTATCCTACACAAAGTCCTGGTTTTCAAAATCTTACAGGTTAACTGATGTTGTAATGTTTATAATATTTCCTACTTGACAATGCATAGGACTATATTAGATAATATTTTCCAGGTTTCCCCCCCATTTTGTTCCTTTTCCTGAGAAAATGTACTTCAACATCTAAATTCAAACAGCAGTCTAGAATATGGCCAAAGGATATTTAGGGTCCTTCTTGTTATTAATAAGAAAGCTAATCTCTTCTTTGTACTGCATGGGTTATGACCAGACTGATGTCTGTGTGGGTTTTACTACTTATATGAAGAACTTTTTTGCAATTTAAGAATAAGTATAAAAATTTGATAATGCCATCTTTATTTTGGAAGTGATAAGAATTCATTTTCCAATTTCAATATTTTCTCCTTCATTTCACTTCCCTAAGCAAACAGTAGCAGTTTGATTGCAAAGCTGTCCACAAGAATCAACTGAGTCTACCACCCAGTTTCTGTAAATAGGATAACATATATATTAGGATGTATAACATTTCTATAAAGTTAAATTATTTGATGTAGAGATTATAATACTTTATTAACTTCTAATTAGAATGTAACTCATGAACTATAAATACATAGAGTTCTGTGGTACTGTCATCTCTGAACTCTGACTGTACACCCATTTTATCGCCCATGGATTCTCAAATGGGTGATTGTACTCCCCAGAAGAATTGGCAATATCTAGACACATTTGATTTTCACAGCCTGGAAAACATACTGGCCTCTAGAGAGTAGAAAGTAGGAGCTGGGAAGGTGGCTCAGTGGTAGAGTGCTTGCCTTGCATGCCTGAGGCCCTGGGTTCGATTCCTCAGCACTACATAAGCAAAAAGAAAAAAGCCAGAAGTGGCGCTGTGGCTCAAGTGGTAGAGCGCTAGCCTTGAGCTGAAGAGCTGAGGGACAGCGTCCAGGCCCAGAGTTCAGGCCCCATGACCGGGCCCCCCCCAAAAAACAAAACAAACAAACAAAAAAAACAAAAGTAGGAGCTGGGCGCCTGTGGCTCACGCCTGTAATCCTAGCTACTCAGGAGGCTGAGATCTGAGGATCACAGTTCAAAGCCAGTCAGATCAGAAAAGTCCCCATAAGACTCTGATCTCCAATTAACCACTCAAAAACTAGAAGTAAATCTGTGGCTCAAAGTGTTAGAACACTACTAGCTTTTCACAGTTAGCTCAGGATAGTGTATAGGTCCTGAGTCCAAGCCCCACAGCTGTCTAATAAATAAATAAATAAATAAATAAATAAATAAATAAATAAAAGTAAGAATATTGCTACATATTCTCCAATACATGGATAGCCCTTACAAAGATTTGCCTTGCCTACAGTGCTAATAGTGTTGAAGTTGAGAAGCCTAAATCAGTCAAAGTGTGGCCTCTAGTGAATGCAATAATAGAAATAAGGCTGCCTTGTCTGGATCCTCCTTATATTTCTATAAGGCTTTGTTCTCCATTTGTAAGACTTGGCACTAAAAATAGTAGAAGGCACTCTACAGGATATGAGTACATGGAGCACCCTAAATTAAATTTTAGGCATATGTATTATATGCCTAAACTTGACCATTAATAACTACTATCAATGAATGAATAAGGTCAAATCATTCTTATTCTCAAGGTTAAAGGTGAGCCTAGTTGGCAGAAAGACATTATTTCTGTAAAGAATCAGGCATTGGCCCTCTAGAACTGTCCTTTTTCAGCCTGAAGTAGTAGAATTGTGGGTACTGAGTAAACTGAGCATGATCTTAGAACACTGCTGGGCTGTGCTAAAGGTCCTAAAGTGACAATATGGCAGTCTGCCCACAGTTTGTTTGCAAAACCATTTGTTCTCACCAGCTAAATGAAAGTATCTTTATTTAGCCTTAAGATTACCTGAGAATGTATATTATATTATTTACTGTGACTGTCAGACAAATTAAGTGGATAATTTTATTTCTGAAGCAGAACCATAACCAAGTGTTTAGGAGGCAGCATGGATAGTAAATAAAATATTATTTGTTATTTAAGAATAGTTATAGAAGTTTTAGAATTTGATCCCTATTTTGGTAGTACCAACTGGCTTTAGATTATATCAGAAACAAATTTCCAGCTTACATATTTCTTTCATTCTTGTTCTATTTTATTCCACTTTCTAAAGCAAAATTAATAGATTTCTGAGCAACCCACAAGAAGCAAGTAAATTCCACTACTCAGTCTCCGTAAGGAAATAGTAAATACAGCAAAAGGATAAACAAATGCAGCAGTGGTACTTAACAGACACTATGTTGAAAATGAACTGTACAACTAGTGGTTGGGGATGAGAGGGGGAAACAGGGAGAGAGTGGATGAAGAAGTTACACTGTCCAAAAAGGAATTTACTTATTACCTGACTTATATAACTGTAACCCCTCTGTATATATAATCTTTATAGTCATAACAAAAACTTAAAAGTTTAAAAATAAAAAATAGTAAATGCAGAAAGTGGAACAGATATCATTGTTATGCAGTGAGTGGAGATTATGAAAGTTTGGTGAGTAGATTGTACCTCTTAAACTCCAAACATAAGGAGTTATGTTACTGTGTCATATTTGAACTATGAATATGTCATTATGTACCTACCACTTTTAAATAGGATAACAGTTACTTAGATACAGAAACTTTCATGAACTACTTGTAGTGAGAATATTAAATGACATAATATCTTCTATTTTGTTTAACACATTAAGCTTTATATTTTGAATGCATATTTCATTGATGGGAATGTCTTTCTGTGATAAAAGCAAATCATTTTCCATGAAAAAAGTGATGGATTATAAAATCTCAAAGCTGTATATTTTATGGAAAATTCTGCTTTCTTTTATATCACAGCACTCATGCTCCATAGGTGTTTTGGTATTTGGAACTCCTTGCTCCCATCTTAGTAGTCACTCCCTTTGGGTGCCTTCTCACCACTCTCTTCTATAGTTTTCATACTCTTTTATATGTAACTGTTAGAACACTCAGCACATGGAACTACAATTATTTATGTCTCTGTCTTTCCAACAAAACCATGAGCTTGAGGACAGGAATGATCTTTAATCATCGATGTCTTCAGCTCCCAAGTCTTGGATAGCTGGAAGGTAGCAGATCATAATTTAATGAGTTATAAATGAATACAAATTACTCATTAAATCCCTAGCTGTTTCACCCAAATATTCCATCTGATTTTCCCAGAAAATAATTTGGTACCTGTTATTTCTGTGGAAGCCAATTGCTGCAAAGTTCTTTATAACCGCTTATCTTAACGACTGGTATGTGTTACCCTGGTTCAGACATGATCAGCCTGCTGGTTGTTTCTGCCCACATGACTTGCACTTTAGCTAGGTGCTTTCAATTACTAACTCATCCCAGACTGACAGAAATCGGATTGGTTTCTGCCACTACAGAAGACATAAAACAGCTTTGGGTCTAATTTGATCAGCTGTCTTCCAGGCACAGCTTTACCACCAGACTTCTGTTTATATAAACAGTAAGTATCCTGATGGCTGAAGCCACTGCTATTAGACTTTTAATTAATTGTACTAAAAAGAGACCTAACTGATGAATACATAAAATAATAGTTTTATACTGTATTTAGGGAAGGCTACAAATTAGTAGAAAGGACAAAAGGAAAGAGGAGTGGAGGAAGGGAAGCATTAGAGTTAGAAATGACAAATATGGAGGAGGCTTTATGTTATCAATTAAAGTATAAAATACAACAGAGGCATAGTGGTTTGGTAGAAAAAAGACAAGAATACCCTGTGTGTATATGTGTGTGTGTGTGTGTGTGTGTGTGTGTGTGAAAGAGAGAGAGAGAGAGAGAGAGAGAGAGAGAGAGAGAGAGAGAGAGAGAGAGAGAGAGAGACAGAGACAGAGAAAGAGACAGAGAAAGAAAGAGAGAGAGTGACAGTACAGGAACTTGGATTCAGGGCCTCATACTTTCAACAGGTGCTCTACTGGTTGAGCCACACCTCTACTTCTGGCTTGTGTGTGTGTGTGTGTGTGTGTGTGTGTGTGTGTGTGTGTGTGTGTGTGTTGTCAGTCATGGGGCCTGAACTCTGGGCCTGAGTACTGTCCCTCAGCTCTTCAGCTCAAGGCTAGCGCCCTACCACTTGAGCCAAAGCGCCACTTCCAGCTTTTTCTGCTTATGTAGTGCTGAGGAATCAAACCCAGGGCCTCATGCATGCAAGGCAAGCGCTCTACCACTGAGCCACCTTCCCAGCCCCTACTTCTGGCTTTTTGTTAGACAAGTCTCTCAGATTTTCTTTCATAGTTAGCTTAGATCCTCCATCCTCAGATCTCACTCTCTTGAGCAACTAGGATTAAAGGTATAAACTGCTAGTGCTAGGCCAAGTATAGGCCTCGAGTGAACACATTTAATGACAGATAGGCAAATTTTAGGGAATAAATTTTTCCATAGGAAGACAGTTACAAACAAATTCTTGGGATATAGGTAACAACAAGATAGCAGAACGTGTCATTTCTGAATAGTGAAGGACATTATTTATCTAAATAGTGGAAAGTTGTTTCTGAATAAGCCAGTTGATTCAGTGTGGTGTCAGGGGAGCAGATTTCCAATGAAGACACTAGCAGCGGCCTCAGAACACGCAGCATCATGAAAATCATGCATACAAGGTTTATAAAGAAGGCCTTTATTGTCATGGCTATAATATCAAATAACAGCATGATTACATCTAGGAACATAAACCTGCTCAGTTTCTTCATTTTTGGAAAAAGGAAATGTGTCTAAAAATACAAAGTTCTTTTGAAGGTCATTATACCTGCATGTTCATTTTAAATGCTCTTGTAGTTTCTGTTTTAAATATCTGATTAAAGTTCCTAAAATTTAAAAATTAAAAGTGTTAAGAGGCAGACACTAGAAGAAAAATTTCCTACTCAATATATGTTCTGAAACAATCGTTTCTGAGAATTTTTACTTTTACTACTTTTGTTTCTTGTTGCTCTTAGCCCATTATAAGAGATTAATAAGATATTAATGCTCTAAGTTGTATTTCAAAAAGTCTCGTGAATACTAAATAAGTAATGACATTATTCACTTTCTGTTCAGAGCTTATGGTCTTTGATCACAATATTCTTTTTTTCAGAAGAGGGAAAACATTTCCCTTTTCAGCATGCTATATAGTCTTTTTTTTTTAATGGTTTCTTTATTGTCGATGAAAAAAAAGTGGTGTTCTATGACATATGCAGGACAAGATTCCGGTTCCCGTGGAAACCAGTGCTCACAGATTCCAATAGCACACGGCCACCTGATGGTCTCGGGTAAAACAGCTGCACACAGCATCTCAGTTTACATTTCAAAATGGAAAATAATCAAAATTCACAACTTAAAATTCGCAAGTTAACTTTTCAAACATCAGTAATGACCTTGAGCACACCAGGCAGACATGACTTAGAAACATTTGTAAGGGTCAGAAGATCTAAAGAAGTCAGATGTATCAAGTCTGTCTGCCGTCCTAATTTTATTTGTGCAAATAAATGGATTTTATTTTTCTTTAAAAATTATTTGTGTTAAAATTCATTGGACTAGTTGGCTGTACTTAGAATGTCTTTTTAAAAACAGACATATGTTTCTGTAAATGCCAGATATCTTCCTGAGAACCTGTGTTGTGGGCTCTTACTATTTAGCTTTGCAATGTACATGAATAACAGATACATTTTAGGCCACACAATAGTGTAAATAATTAACTATGATAGGACTTAAAGCTTCCATATTAACCTTCAGGAACATCTGGGTACTGAGGGTTATATTTAGTTGTTATTTTTCTTAGGCTTTTGTTTTTGTTTTTGATCAGAACTTCATCTCTTTTTTTTTTACCCTTTTGGCCATGTTGTGAAGGATAATTAAATTTGTATTGAGTTTTGTGAACCCTGTGGAGAAAAGATTTATATCCACCTAGGAAATCTTGGGAGCATGAAGTTTTGTACACAAATTCTGGGATTTCTGTAGCTAGCTAGTTAGAAGGATAAATGTAGAGCAAACACAGAGAATCTGAAAACAAAATAAAACAAAACAAAATAAGAATCCTTGGGTAAAAATTGAGGAATTTGTATTGTTAGTCTTTTTAAAGAATTTACCTGAAATATAATTATCTGGATAAGACTGTCTCTAGAAGACAGACACAGAAAAAAACATTTTAAAATCAGAGATATGAAACTTTTCATGGTATCCAATTTTAAAATGATTGAATTTATGAACCAGTACTTTAAATATTGAAACATGAGTGGCCTTTCATCAATAATTTTTGCCCTTTGTGAATTTTAAGGTAGAGGTACAACCAGATGGACAAGGATTGTATATTAAAATCATGATTAAAAGTCCTTAAGCCCTTCTAGTGTGCAAGATTGAATGAATGTTCAGGAAGACATTTATGATTAAATCATGCACTGAGAAATAAATGTACAAGAGGGCATGTTTCTAGAACATCTGAAGCACACCAAAACTGTATGGAAGTTTAATTGTTTTCTAGATACTGACTGGTAGGCAAGAAAATAGTTTTAACAGAGTAAAGGGATACATAAGCAATATTACTTAATATCTTATCTCCAATAAACCACCAGAAAACCAGAAGTGGCACTGTGGCTTAAGTGGTAAAGCTCTAGCTTTGAGCTGAAGAACTGAGGGACAGCACCCAGGCCCAGCATTCAAGCCCCACGAATGACCAAAAAAAAGAAAAAAATCAGTGCAAAAAGGACTGGAGGGTTTCTCAGCAGCAGAGTGCCTGCCTAGCAAGCATCAGGTCACTGAGTTCATCCCAATACATCAAAAAATAAAACACACAATAACAAAACAAGGAAACAGAGTGCTTACAGACATTTCTCACAAAAGATGGCCCTAACTTAAATGTTTGTGAGTGAATATCAATGGTTTTTACACTGTGTTCATGAGTTTAAAGAGTTAGTTTCAGTTTTTTCCCAAATTGATCCCAATTCAATCACATTAAAAATTCCAGGAGACATTCATCTCATTAAAATCAGTAACAAAAATTATACTAATAGAAGATAATGACAAATGAATCAACAAAAATGTCTCTAAAGACAGTAATATCATAATTGATCTATATTATGAAATTGATATTGCCAAGTTTTTTCAAAGCTTGAATAAGGATAAAATCCAAGTGTCTAAGTCTTACTCACTAGCACCTAACACAATTACTGGTGATTTAAAAACACTTCAAAATTTTGATGAATTAAGGGACATATTTTTTTTAATTTAATTTAATTTTATTTGTGAACATACTGTACAGAGGGGTTACAATTGCATGGGCAGGATAATACATACATTTCTTACCAAGCACTGCAGCCTCCTCCTTTGTTTACCCTTCACATCACTTCCCAGCCTCCCCCCTCCCCCCCAATCTCCATCCTTCTCCTTCCCCCCTCCTCCCCCCCCCCCCGCACCGACTTTGTAAAGCTCATTTTGGACATGACAACTTGTACTTCTCATTGTTGCAACAGGTCCTGTATCCTTAAACAACTGGTTTTTCTAAGGGACATATTTTTACATATCACAGCTGAAAATTTCAGAAAGAAATGAAATAAATTTGTCTGAAAAATTTAACAATGAAAAAATGAAATGAGCCTAGAAGCATCCTAGGACCTCAAGAGATGAACGCAAAGTTTCTCCTGGCTAGCGTTCTCATCTAGAAAATACTTGAAGGTATTTGGTTGTAACAACCAGAGGCAGAGAGATGCTACTGGCATCTACTTGCTGGAGAGAAGGGTGGCTGCCAAGCATTCTACCATTCATAGGACAGCTCCTATAACAAGAATTCCCCAGATTCATCAGCAAGGGACTGGGGTGTCTCTGACTTTCCTCCTCTGATATTTTCTTGGAGTCCTGAGCTACATGGAAAGGCTTCAGGTCTTCCCTTTTTAAAAACTGCACCTGCATCCAGCGGTCTGTGTGAGTGTATCAGAGTATAGGTATACTATTAGAAACAATAGGATTTTTCTAAGTTACTTGAGCATGGATCCTTTTTAAAATCATAGTTGTTTTCTGTATAGTTTAGACTTGGGGCATATCTTTGAAATACTGTGGGAGGTGTTTGCAGTGTGACTGCCCTTCTGTTTCTGTTCTCTGGTGGATAATTAGAAGGATTTATTCTCAGGAGATGTCAAGTTGGCACCTTTCTCATTACCCAAATTCACTTAGAGAAAAACATCAGTATACAGATGAAAGTGCAGAAGGATCCAGGGGAGCTGTTTCAGTCCAGGGAAAATGCGTTCTGCTACATATAATCAGAGAACATTGAATAATTCTTCACCACTCTTTTTGATGATCACATTCCTGCATTCCCCAAACTGTGTTGACACAGAATTTATAGCTTGCTTAATTTATAGAGCAAAAAAGAATCTCTCCTCCCTAGTTCTGTGGGGTGTTTTTTTTTGTAAGTCAGTGCAGGCCAAGTTCCAGGAGCACATGAAGTGGGAGGGAATCATGTTTGCCAGGTCAGAGCAAAGACACTAGCTTGTTAGGAATAATGTTATCATCTGTCTTTTAGAAGGCTCCAAAAAGAGGAGTCAGATTGAATGGCCCAATCAGTAAGTTGCTGCATAAGAGGAAACTAAGAGTAAGGCTAGAATGATATTTTTACAGTCCAATATTTTGAGTGCTGAGTCAAAGACACAGGAGAGAAAGATCTTAGTATTAATGCTAGCAAAATTGTAGAACTCTATTAACATCCTTCTCTGTTTCTATTCTAAGAAGGCAGCCATTTGAGACTTCTTTTTCCCTTCCAAGATGATAGAAAAGTATTAAAGATAATGAAAACAGGATGGGATGTCTCAGGACCAAAAGTCTTCTGGGATTAACCTGAGTACCTTCACCCATCTCTGAGGGTCAGAAGCCTGGGCACCATATCTTCACATTTATCCTCATGCAGGCAAGTCTGATTCCAACCACCTCAAATCCCTGTGAGTAAAGGCAGAGGCAGAGGCTGAGTACCCTCTCTAATACTGAATGAGTAGAGGCTTCCAGTACTAGTTAACCCCATGAAGCTGTCAACTCCTATAGAAAGATCTGTGAAATCTGGGAACAGTTACTGCTTCCACTCCTTACTTTTAATATGAAGCTCAGGATAATATCTGCCTCTGCATTTAGAGAAGATGAAAAGAGTGATGTATGTGAAGTATGTATACACTGTCCAACATACACATTAAACGTCAACTCAATTCCATCTTCTGCTATAATCATTGTTGTAGTTTATGTAATTGTTTGTCCTCCCCAACTCCATGTGCCAGAGGTACAGCCTCATGGAAAATTACATAGAGCATGTGCAAGGGATTAATGCAGGTCTCATAGGACTATATTGGTTACTGCAACAATAGGTTATATGTCGTTCTAAAGGGGTATATCACACTCAGGCGAATCTCTCTTGTGCTGCACCACTCCCTTCTTCCACATTCACCCTACGCTGGTGATGAGGCCCTTATGAAGAGGCCCTTACCAAGTCCACGCAGATGCTGGCACAATGCCCTGGAATCTCCAGTACTAGGAGCCAAATACACCTTTTCACTCATAAAGTACCCAGTCTGGGATATTTTTGGTAAGCAACCCCAAATGGATGAATACATTCACTATTAATTAATCTAATGAAAACAAAGTATTCAGACCTGGGTGTCAGGTAGAAAATCAAGGAGATGAAGCCTTATGAATTCTCTCACAATCTAAGTGGCTAAGACTGAGGAATGAGAATGATAATAATAATAATAGACAACCATCCTTTCTGTTGTACATTTAGCCCATTGCCAACGTGGGGAAGACTTAGGCCACTCCCACATCACTGCCATACCAAACATTTTTCCATTCTCCAAATGGACATTGCTCTCTGGAGTCTGTGAGTTTTTACTAGCTGTCAGCTGGGGCTTGCTTCCTTTCTCTTCCTTCTCAGACTCCACCAAGTGCATCCTAAAACTGTACTCCCTCCCCCCAGTCCTTCTAGCCAGCCCTTAGTGTCTTAGCACTTGACTCTGCTTTTCTGTACCATTATTCTCTGACCAATTATGTTTCCCAGCACTGAGTCAAACCTCAACAGCTGGTGGTAGAATAAATAACAACCACATATTATATTCCTGAAGACATTGCTTCAGATAATCAAGCAATGACATGCTTCTTACATATATGTCACATTCTTCTAACCAGAATGGAAACTCCTTGAGAGAAGGCAAGTATGCTGGTATGTCTTTAATGTTTTCTTTATCTGCCATCAGTGTGCCTTGTTCCTGTATCTTCAGACCCTACTGTTGTGTGCACATGGGCTCAGATTTGAGATCACAGCTTCGCATCTCTGTTTCATGGCTTTCTTTGGAGCCAGTCCCTGCTCCACCAATGTTCCTGTGCCTGTGTATATGGCAGGCCAGAAATGTCAAAAGAGTAATGGCCAACCCACAAGCAGCACCCTGCCAATAAGCAGGAAAAATAAGGAATTGGTATACAAATACCTCAGCCTTTAGCAAAGTAAATTGTTCTACGTCAGCTACTGAAATTCCTAGCAAAAGCAAGCTCCAGATAACCAAAGAAGTGATTTATATTATATACCTTATTGGTTGCTGACCTTTCCCTGTCTTCTCTACCAGTTTTTTTAGGTTTACCTCCCAAATAAGCTACTGATAATGATCCTCCAAAATCAGGGTCTGCCTTTTAGAAGACCCAGATTGAAACAGACATGGAGAGAAATGTTTAAGATTTTTGCCTTTCAGGCTAGATAGCACCAAGGACTAAGAAAAACAGATGGAGTTGTTCTTCCATGAGACAAGGAAAAAAATGTTACTCCAGGGCAGTCATGGGGAGAGGATGAGAGGCACAAAGCATTTGTATGATAGAAAGAGAGGCTCCAGGCAGCTAAAGGGCTGAGTAGAAGAGCCATGTTAAATAGGATTTACATGAAGGGGAACTCTGTAGTAGGTACAATTTAAGCAACCAATGCCTTTCCTTGTTCAATTACAACATTTCAATAAACTTGACACTTCTCAGAATGGAGCTCAGTAGGAGCAGATTCTATACACAGGTCAGAAACTTTTCCATAATAGTGGTGGGCATGGTAAATATTCAGAAATCATTCATGGTGTCAACCTATATTTGTGACCTATATCTGTATCATCTACAACACCTATCCTTTGGCTAAGACACAGAATAACTGCTCACTGGATTCTTATTTGAAAACCTGATTAAATAAATACACCTTTCCATCTTTTGATAACACATTCATTAGTAATCATTCATAATCATTCCTGTGTTCTTTGGTAGAGGTTGCTACACAGACACAGACACAGGCAGACAAACATAGAGATACACATATGCACACACACACACACACACACACACACACACACACACACACTTGCATACAATATAGCAGAGTTCTTTGGAAACAGGAACTTGAAGAGTCACCAGATTGAATACTGGTGCTGCTTAGGAAAGCCCAAGAAAATAAATTCATTGAATCATTCAGCAAATATTTATGCAATAAATGTTTCCAAGTTATTGGAGATTCAAGAATGGAAAAGTAGGAGACTTGTCTACAAAGAGGTCACAGTATGAATTCTGGTCATTATTCTCTTCTCAACACTTTTCCCTTAGCATCAACCACTGGTGAATCACCTCATGGAAAATACTCATGTCTCATTCAGTTCCGCTCCTTGGGAACAGACTTGCTGTGCTATTAGTGTGTCACCAGTCTTCTTTCTTGAAAGGAAACTCTTGAATCTACTTTTCTTTGTCCTGAGAAGGTGGGAGGGCTACTAGCACACAAACATTTATTATTATCTCTCTCATCCTCAGGCTTCCTTTCAACTCCTACCTCCTTGACATCCTGACCAAAAGGCAAAGCAAAGTTACTGGACACAGTTTGAAAACACACAAGTCCATTTTATTTGAACAATACAGTCAGTAGATGGTGATGGCTGTTAGAAAGTTAAAGGAAAGTTACTGGGGACAAACGAAAGCTACAGAGCCTGTAACTCTTTGCAGGATTAGAGGGAGAAATTTGAGCTAAAGGGGACAGAGATGGTCTGGAAGTGCAATTTGCAGGCTTCGTGAAAATCTATACACTTTCTATTAAAAAGAGCTATATAAGAAAGGTAAGTTTACAATTTATTACTGGCTTTGGGAACTGTCATTGTTATTCTTTAGAAATTACCCATTTGAACAACCTTGAAAATCTGACAAATAAAATGAAAAGTAGAAGAGGAAAAGTAGTTAAGAGGCTTAGACATTAAAGTACAAATCTAGTGACTCTGATGTTACTTTCAATGAGAAAGAAAAATCGTTTCTGTCTTGAAAAAGACAATTATACATTCTTGCCTGCTTTCGGGCTCAATTCTTCCATAAGCCCTTAAAAGATAAACCCAACTATAAATCACCTTCTGAAATGTATCATACTGCAGGTGTGCTTTTTTGTTCCTTTCTACTCCTGATGAGTGTTTAATGAGAGGTCATTTGATGCTAAACAAACCTTATGGATTTCAAAGTATATCTTACAAATGTAATAAGGTTTTTGAACAAGGAGAATTTTTAAATATTTATTTATTTAAATAGCATATCTGTGTATCTGAGTTGTCACATGTGTTATATATAAAGATGAGACAATGAACATAAAAGCAGATATAGGATTCTTTATCATGTTTCATGGGATACCATCATAGTGTTCTTCCTTCTTTTCTCCCTTTTTTCCTCGCTCTGTCTCTCTTGCTTCTTTCTGCTTTGCTTCCTTCCAGAAGTCAGGGCTGGAGGAGTATAGTCAAAGCAGACCCTAGAAGATATGAATAAATACAAAGAATACAGAAAGATCAGAGAGGGGAAGTGGAAAATAGTGACCCAAGAACTTGAAGGAGTGAAATGGCAGAGATTTTCCAGCCATCTTGGCAGCAAGTGATAACTTGTGTCTTCAAAGAAGCTATTATGACAAGTTTTCTTGATTTAGTGATTAAGTCTGTAAAATTTCTAGTCATTACAAAAAGAAAGAAGCTGGCTTTCCTCAATTAGAAGAAAATGAGACTTCTTTTTTTTAAAATTTAATTTTATTTGTGAACATACTATACAGAGGGGTTACAATTACATGGGCAGGATAATGCGTACATTTCTTACCAAGCATTGCAGCCTCCTCCTTTGTTTACCCTTCACATCCCTTCCCAGCCTCCCCCCTTCCCCCCACTCCCAATCCTTCTCCTTCCTCCCCCTCCCCCCCCCCCTGCACCGACGTTGTAAAGCTCATTTTGGACATGACAACTTGTACTTCTCATTGTTGCAACAGGTCCACCTGTATCCTTAAACAACTGGTTTTTCCCCATCTCCTCCACAAGTTATACTGACATCAAATATAGTGAAAGCAGGGGTTATACTGTGGGGGAGGGACATACAAAGCAACTCATTGAAGTCTTAAAGTTTAAGCAAACACAGGAGAAATCTGGTCCTTTATCATTTGTGGCTGAGTGATGTTATTTTCTTCAAATATCTTAACACGTATTTAATAGTAGAATAACATGAGTTTTCAGGTTATGAACAACCATAATTTCTAGCTCTTCTAGAGGAAACTATCATATATGTGGAAAGAGGATTTTGAAACAATACAGGCTCAGGCAAATACTTTCTTCCTCTACTCTCCAAATTAACATAAAATTAATGTAACATTGTCTGGGATGGGGAACATGAGAAACTATATGGGTTTAATTGGCTTGAATTGCAGAATCACATGACAGAGTTAGACTTTTTTGTTACCCCAAAACCAGTTTTTCTTGACTTCTGGGAATCTTGAAAGTGGAAAGCCCAACTAAATAAACACTCAAAGGCATTTTAGAATTTCTCACTATTTGCTTTTACTTCGTTTCCCTGAGCACAATCTATGACCATTTAACATAGTTAATTATTGTCTGATTCTGTGTAAGACTTGTGACTCTACTACAACAATACACTAATTTGTTAAAGCAAGTATCAACGTTAAGTCAGGAGTTGGTTAGTTTTCTCTTAAAAGGGCTAGATAGTAAATATTCTAGGATTGAAGCTACATCACTTCATTATTATCTAGAGTCAAAGAAATCATAAACTACACATAGACAAATAAGTATGACTCTATTCTAGTAAAACTTTTGGAAAACAGGTGGTTGTCCCAAGACCCAGTTTGACAAATCTTGATCTAAATGAAATTGCTACCATTAAGATAATTGCTAAGTCTCTTTCAAGTTAAATATGCAGGACAGTTCTGAGTTCTATTTGTCATGTTGCTGTGGTGTGGTTGTATATTCTTGACATATTTTTCTAAATTACAAAACAGTTTTTTTGGATCTTTTTAATATCCTAAAATATGTTTCCACTCCTAAATGCAAATTATATTCAAAAGTATAGAATTTGTCCATTTGGGTTGAGTTGAACAAAATGCTGTTTGCTATTTAGTAATGGAAATATTTTAAAATGACTTGAGTTTAGTTTCTGTTGTGTATAATACATAATATTAATGATGCTTTATAGCCATCTCGTTTTAAAATCTAATAGATTTTATAAATATATCTTGATATATAATTGAAAGTGCTTTTAAGAACCATCAATACACCAAAATAAAGTCAGCATACACCACAATCAAGGAAGTTTACAAACTTGTTTAGAAATTACATATTCACATAGTAGAAAAATGAACTACTTAGTACATTAACAATTTTCACATATACTCAAACTTCTAGAAATTCAAATATTTAAGATGATCTGGAAACAGACTTTTGTGTCCTATATGTATAGGTCTGCTAGTTTTTTTCTCCAGTATGTATGTGTATTGAAGCTAAACATTTTCCTAGGTATATATTAAGGTACCTTTTCTCCAGTGCCTAAGCCTTTGCACTTATGAGCACATGTACAAATTTCATTCTAGCAGCCAAAAAATGTCCTTAATATTCCTTTCTCATCATCTCACAAGAATGTCAGTGAACTCAGTGTTACTGAGTTCAGTTGTCTTCACATTGTTGGGACTGTGATTAGTGGTACACTATGTGCAGGAATCAAAAACTTAAATGATGCAACAGAAAAGGCATAGTCCAGCCCCTTCTAACAGCCCCAGCAAGCATTAACTGCATCTAACATTACATGTGTCAGAATTTGATAATCATATCCCATCAAATTTGTATGTGGATTCATTTGTGTGTACCTGTCATCTGATTATGACTTGAAAAAGAAGGCCATCAACTTGGGCAACTCAGATCAGCAGCTTAATTTTCTGCTTTTCTGGCAAAGCCATTGGCTGAATTCTACTTGTAGAAATAAATGTCTAACACTGAGCTTGCGAAGCTCTCCTTTTCTCTTCATCTCTATTGGTGGATGCAGTGGTGGTTCTTGATCCTTGGAATGTTGATCTTAGAAATCCAGATTTCAATCTGTTCTATTCAGACTGTTATATTTCAGAGAAAATGCAGCTGTTTTACATGTTCTTTGTAGTCAGGTTGAGGCTCAATTTTATCTTTTTCTCTTGATCTAATTTGCACTATTTAAGAGTGCTTTAGGTATCTTTTTTAGTTATCTTTTCTTATTATCAGCTTAAGACGTGGTATTTTCCTTCCCCGTCTGCTTTTGTTTTTCTTAACAAAGGTTCATTGTACAAAGAGATTTCACCATGGTATTTTATACATGTACATATTGTACTTTGAACTCCTTCTATAGTTCTCTCTTTCTTCATCCTCATTGTTACTCTTTTTTGTCTACAGGTTTCAGTGTTGTTTTCTTTTTTGTTTGTTTGTTTCTTTATTTTGTTGATCGTGGGGTTTGAACTCTGGGCCTGGGCGCTGTCCCTCAGCTCTTCAGCTCAAAGCTAGCGCTCTACCATTTGAGCTACAATGCCACTTTCAGTTTTCTGGTGGTTTATTGGAGATGAGAGTCTCATGGACTTTCCCTGCCTGGGCTGGCTTTGAACCAGGATAATCTCAGCCTCCTGTATAGCTAGGATTACAGGCGTGAGCCTCTGGAACCTGGCTAGTGTTGTTTTCTTTAATGCTATCTTTTATAATCATTGTCAAGTGGTCTATAGTTTTTCCACTGAAAAGATATTTTATCTGATGACTTTACAGTAGTTAGAGGTTACAACAGCAAGTGAGTTTACCACTTTAAAATGTTTTGGAATTACTTTAATCATGGTGGTGTTGTTTTTTTCATTCTGAGTGCCTCCTGATTAATTCCTGCAAGAGAACTTTTCCATCTCTCTTAATCTCCCTGAACCGCATTTACAGACAACAGATTCACACTTTCTGAAAAAGACACCCACCTTAATGGTTACACTTCTTCAAACCTAATGAACCAAAATGGATGACAAACATTTGAAGGAAGTGAAACTACAAAGTAAGAGAAGTCACTTGTGGATCACACACACTGATTACTTGGGCTCATGAATTTTCAAGTTTAAGAAGACAGTATGTCAGACATAATTCACATTTAGTGCTGAATCAGGGAAGAACAAGGGAATGAAAACACCCTCACTGTTTCAGTGTTGCCTGCAATTCTAGATCGCCAATGTCCTGATGCAGGCAGGCTATTACACAGTGTTGTTGGTAGTGGAGTATCTGAGTAACTTCCTAGTGTATTTTCAGTAAGTGAATTCCATTCAGCAGGAAAGCCTTAGCCACTTATGACTTTCTAAAACAACAATCAACCCCACATTTAACTCTTACATCATATTGGAGATAGGACATATTTTTTTTTCTGAGCCTAATCCAAGCCTGTTTTTCTTTTCTTAAAAAAGTGAATCATCTGTCAGAATATCAATGAAATACTTCTTGTATATTTTAAATGAAATTTGAAGTAGTGACTGTATATTTTGATCCTGGTGAGTTTATCTAATAGGTTTGTAATTTATCACTGTTACTCAGTAAGTCATATACACAGTAGATGATTGATAAATACTTTTTAATCATCTTATAATAAATGATTCACTGTCACAGAAAAATTAATGTAAAAGCTGGGCATTCTATGTCACAATTCAGAATTTCTGCTAGATTATCTGAATATGAAATTACCATAAAGCAATTTGGTAATGAAAAAGCAAACTCAACTAGCTAAAAAAGTTTACATGAGAACTATGTGCCTGAACATTTTAAAACCCTCTTATTAATAGGATATATATATATATATATATATATACACATTCATGTATAATATATAATGGATATATACACACACATATATATATATTCCCTTGGCCACACACACACACACACACACACACACACACACACACACACACACACACCTTATATACATAGCCAAGAGAACTGAGTCACCGGCTTTCAGATGCCACCCTGCAGTAAAACCACCCTGTGGGATAGAGGTAGAAATTCAGTGAGCTGCCAACCATACTCTCCAGGATAATGCAAAGATGATGCAGCCCTCTTATCACTAAAGTCTATGAGACCACCAACCACCAACCCCTCCATACGAGCTCTATCTTTCATACCTATCTCCTACCCAGTCACTATGTCAGAGTTTCTGAAACATCTTGACTTGTGATTGTTCCATGTTTACTGATCTCCAGATTATCTTGGTGTTAAACAATGGGTTCCTTCTCAAGATGTCACCTGATTAAAACATTGTAAGGTATGAGGATTGATGTGTGGATTTTTTTCCTCCAGTGCTAGTCTGCCTTGCAGGAGCAATGATCAATAAACCTATCTCCCCACTGATGTTAGGGCTTATGGGAACTGTGTGATTCTTCTGTGGCTATGACTGCAAGTTTGTCTCCAGTACTGCCTACAGTGTGAAGATTTACCTAGGATTGTGGCATACCACCCCCCAAGCTGAGGTTGGAATTGTCACTTCTCTATTTCTGAATGCTTTTTAGCTGTCCTGGCACCTCCTTTTTAATGTATTTTTATATCATTTGTCTTTTACCATTCTGTTTTCTTCTCTCCACTCCTGTTTATCACTCCAAACAGTGCAGTCTTGTGGTTGAATTAATGTTATTGAATTAAATTAATTGAATTAATTTAATTACTGAATTAATGTATGTGTCTTTAGAGTCTGATTTCCACAAATGATTGAAAACCTGTGATAACTTGCTGTTTGAGCTTGGCTATTGCTATTTTTTTGATTCCCAGTGCTCTTCTTCCTCTCCTTCTCCTTGGAAAGTAGCTTCTTCTTTGTTGCCCAGCTCTTTTTGTTTTCAGAGTCACACAGAGGAAACTTTTAATCTGTCATCTTTTCCTGGAAGTTAAGGTTCTAGTGTTAAACTTTTCAAACTATCTAAATAAGTTATGTTTCTGCTAGAAATAAATGCATCACCAAATAATTTTAGTGAGTTTCCATTCAAATGATAGCTTAATTGACTTTTCTGGGATTATCCTAGTGAATGAATCTTTGCTGGTAAGAAGTGATAGGACATTTTGATTGCTATTACTTGCTATTGTTGCTTTCTCAATGTAAGTATTCATACTGAAATGAGTATTAAATTTGGTTATATTAGAATTAAAGGGGATGAGATTTTAGTCAGATAGTAATTTATGTATAATTGGACATAAAGCCAAATAAAGAGCATTTTCCAATGTTAGCATCTACAACTGCATTGAAATCTTGAGAAATATTTGACATGCATGAATCAAAAGTAATTACAGGCTTATCACAGCACTTCAAACAAATAAGATCATATTACTATCCTTTGAAAATCCTTCTGATGAGTTTCCAAAGAACTCTAAAATGATTACTATGACCATGCAGGGTCTCTACTCAGGAGATTTCAGGCATTTGCTCCTCCAACATGCAGCACTTGCTCCATTATAGCTTCTTTTTTTGTATATATTTTTTACTGTAAAGATACTATATAGAGAGATTACAGTAACATGAGTAGGGTAATGAATACATTTTCTATTGAACATTGTTACTTCCTCCTTTGTTTTTCCCCATTGTAGATTCTTTGGCCATTCTCTTTTCTTCACCTTGACTCTTTCATGCTTCTTAGCTATCGGTTCAAATGCCATCTTCTCAAAGAATCATCCTGAAGCCATTCAAAGTGAACTAAACACACATGGGCATGTGCATGCATGCACACACACACTTTTACTGTATAACATTACTTATTTTAAAAATCAGGTAACCACTGAGTGCTGGTAGCTCATACCTGTAATCTAGCTATTCAGGAGACTGAAACCTGAGGATCTCAATTCAAAGCCATCCTGGGCAAGAATGGTTGTAAGATTCTTATCTCCAATTAACCACATAAAAACTAGAATTGGAGTTGTGGCTCAAAGTAGTAGAATGCTATTCTTGGGCAAAAAACCTCAGGGACAGAGCCCAGACCCTAAATTCAAGCCCCACAACTAACAAAAAAAAAAATCATGCTACTTACATTTATCAGAGAATATTTGTGGTCAAATTTGCATTTCTAACCCTGGAATTGGCGTTGGGGATACGTCACATCTCGTTGGTCCACCTTGATTTATTTACAGCTACAAGAGAAATTCCCTGTAAGTTCAGGCTTATCTCCCTAACATCAACTCTCTCTGAACCTACTTCACTTGGCTTCCTACTTTCTCTTCTAGGACTTTTCATTGATGCCACAGGAGCCTGCTCAACCCAGCTAAGTATAGTCAAGGGATATAGGACAAGTGGCTAAATCTTCTAGTCTCTCAGTCTTCATGTGGACAAACCTTGGAAACCTTTTGCGTTATCGAAGCAGACAATGAGTATTAACAGAGATTTCATCAGAAGCCTCTAATTCCCATAGATACAGCCCTGAACATTAGCTACATTTAGTCAGGCACCATGCCTGTAATCCTTGCTATTCAGGAGGTTGAGATCTGAGGATCACGGTTTGAAGCCAACCTGGGAAGAAAAGTCCCTGTGAGATTCTTATCTCCAATTTCAGCTGTTTAGCTGAAATTAAAAACAAGCAAACATACCCAGACCGTGGCTCAAATGGTAGACTGCTAGCCTTGAATACAAAGAGGCTCAGGCCATGAGTTCAAACCCCAGGACTAAAAAAAATAAAATAGCTATTTCTACCTTTCTATCTTACTCTTCAGTCTTACTCATCCATGTTTCTTGAGAACATTTCCAAATTTGCTGTCAATAATGTAGTACTCAAGATTCTGTTTCATTGCCCTGCTTTTTAGGAGGACCTTAATAGATCTCTATTAGAATTCACAACCCATAAAATAAGATCTTATATTTATATGTTTTGCTTTATTTGTAATATCTAGCAGAGAGCTTTGAATATAGTAAGATAGGTAGATGACATAGATAGATAGATAGATAGATAGATAGATAGATACATAGATAGATACATAGATACATAGATAGATACATAGATACATAGATATATGACATTTAATATAATTCACAGTTTGAAATGCTGGGAATAAATTTATAAGCTTATAAATCTGTCCAAGAAGTCACACATTATTGTTTTACTTTTAATTTCTTGACTCTCAAAGATTTCCTTTTCTTGACATCTCAAACTGGATTCATGGCGTTGTGGCTCATGTGGTAGAGCATTTGCCTTAGGCCTGAAGAGCTCAAGGATAGTACCTAGGTCCAGAGTTCAAGCCCTATGACTGACAAACAACAACAACAACAACAAACTTCATTCATGTTATAAGGGGGATGGACATTAAATACAAAAATGTATTTTGCTAATTAGCCTTTAAAGAATGTAGACATGCAGGGTTTTCTGCTTACCACTATGCAACAGTAACTGATAGCAGAGGGGCCGGCCTTGCTATAAACAATGTAACAATATATGAGAAGCAAATGTACTCAGATATTGGACACAGGAACCATAGGCTTGCAGATATTGGACACAGGAAACAGGCTTGTGAGCTCTGGAAAAAAGAAAAACATGCAAATTGAGCCCTGAATTTTCCCTGGCTTTCTGCTTGGAGACACATAACACCTGGCTAAATAGAAAGAGTAGTTTTGCTGAATAGAAAAGTGTAAGGTGCTGAACTGCTAGATGAGTTAGGGGATGCTGAAGTGAAGAGAAGTAGCAGGAAAGGATACCAGAGAGCAAGGCCTGTATGGGGAAGAAGTCTAGCTGAGAGAAGCTTCTATGTGGCTGACAACTGAAGGGAATCACCAGAAGTCAGATGGTACTGGATAGTATTGGAGTTTAGCCCAGTCACAATGGACAGATCTCACTAAATACATGGCTATTCATGTCCCAGGAAGATTAACTCTTACTGGTTTACACTAGACTCTAGGAAATGAGAAACACTCAACAAGTAATGTAAAACCAGAGTAAAAAACCTGGCAGGGGCTCTCACTTTGTGGTAGAACACTTGCCACAGGGCACAAGGTCCCTGATTGGATTTCCAACACCACATACCAAAAAATTAATTAATTACTTAAAAACCAAAGTAGATCTATAGTACCAAAAAATAAGATCATGTGTGACAATACTAGGTCAACAAGTTCAATGAATATTTGAAATAGTTCCTAGAACAAACAGGAACTCTTTTTAAAGAAAGAAAACCTGAAATGGACTCCTCACAATACATCATCATGTCCAACTCCAAAAATAATATAATAGGTAAATAAAATGTAATAAAATATACCCCTACAACAGGAGAAGGCGTGAATAGTGAGTAAAAAAAGAAATTAGCATTTGAAGACTTTAGAAAGAAATTGTAATATGTTTAAGACAAGGTCAAAGGTGAGCCTGAGAACATACCAATGGGGAATTGAGAAAGAGATAGATTCAATTTTCAAAACTACTATTATCTCATGCTGTCTACTAGCAAGATATCTTAAAGGTAAAAAAAGATTGAAAATATATACTATGCAAACACCAATCATAAAACGTTTGTGTGACTATACTAAGAATACTGTAGACATGGCACTAAAGAAATGGCACTAAAGATGAAATAATTCTAATTTTTTAGACAGTCTTAATGATCTCAGGTATGTATGTGTATGCGTAATAAAAATAATATCAATATTATCAAGCAAAACTAACAGAAATATAAAAAGCAAAACAGGTTCTTTTGTGTTGTTATAACAAAATACTGGGTACTGGGTGATTTATACAGAACAGAAATTTATATCTTCAGTTCTAAAATCTCAAAGTTTAAACTCAAGGCACTATCAGGCTCCATGTTAGGAGAGGGAACTATTCTCTGGTTCCAAGATGAGAAAAACAGAACGTACTTATACTTGCAAACAGTCAACATAACAGTATGTTTTGTGAAGATACAAGCAGCAAACTTAAAAAAAACTATTAACAAATTAAATACCAAATGAAAAGGACAATAAATTATCATACAGGTCTCTTTCTACGGAATATAAAATGCATATAACATTTGAAAGTTGGTATGATTGTTCACCTTCACAAGAAAGAAAATAACTATAAAACATATAATCATCTTGACAAATGCAAAGAGAAACCCAAAGTTTAGCAACTGCTCCTTCTAAGTTATGTATCTCCACAAATGAGGAATTGAATAAAAGTTAATCTATTTGATGAATGGAATCTACAAAAAGAAGCTGCACTTAAAATTGGATGCCAGTGGTGTATGTTCATAATCCTAGTTACTCAGGAGGATGAAATTGGGAAGGTTGGAATGTTAAAATCAGCCTGGGCAGAAAAGTGCAAAAGACTCCATCTCTAAGATAACCCACCAAAAGCATGATAGGAGGCGTGGCTCAAATGTGCCAACCTAGCAAGCACAAGGTCTTGAGTCCAGTGCCACCAAAAAAAAATTATGATTAGTAGCAAAATATTACACACTTTTCCCTTAATATGGAGAACAATATATGACTCTTCTCACTGATTCTGCTTGGTATTCTATCAGAAGTCTTATCACATTCAGTAGAGCCATGTAAACCAAGGAGCAAACAAAAATATATGAGGTTAAAAAGTACCATAATGGATTGTAAAGAATAAAATTGTCTTGATTCTCATCAATATGAATTGTACATAGTAAATCCTCAAAACTTAAAAAAAGCAGTAATGACTTTCAAAGTTACAGAACACACAGTCAACATACAAATTTAATTATATTTCTCTATATTAGTAGCCAAGGCCTGAGAAAACCAATTTTATAAGTAATTGTTACAATATCATCCAAACCAATATAAAGATATTGTTGTAATTAATGATCTAATTAATGGAGAGAAATATATTCATGGTCCAATATTGCTAAGATGTCAATTTATAGATTCTATGCAGACCCAATCAAAATCTCAGCAAACTTCCTTTGTTGGGAAATTAGTAAATTGATTCTAAAATTTAGATGGTGATAAAAATATACAGAATTGCCAAAACAATTGGAAGCAAAGCAACGTTCTTTTTGGAAAAGGATAAAATAGATTTTAAGACTTGTATAAAGTTACAATGATTAATATACTAGATTAGATAAATCTAGACAAGAGGAGTCATAGATCACACTAGAATCTCTAGAAATATTTCCACACTTTGAATGTCCCTTGATGGCACCACAGGAATTTATAGATGGAAAAAAGTGCCAAAATAATGGGATACATATATGGAATAAAATTAAATGTGACATATACCTTCCACCATAAATATGCGTACCTGCTATGAAATATAGTCATATTCCTCTTTCAGACTCAGGTACTCTTTCATTCTGGTTTCAGCACTTTACTATGAGCTAAATTGTACATCTCTTAGATTTGTATGTTGAGACTTAACCCTCTATAATTCAAAATGTAACTAAATTTGAAGATAAGGTTTTAAAGAGGTAACTAAGATTAAATGAGATTATTGAGGTGGATCCTAATCCAATATAATTAGTGTCTTATGAGAAAAGGCTGTTAGGATCAAACCCATGAAGGGAGGAGTATGTGAAGACATGGAGAAAATGACCATTTATCAACCAAACAGACATTACTGTCCCTATAAAAGAGGCTTGAGGTGGATTTCTGTCCAATTTCATAATGTAAAATCATAGTGAGGAAATGCTATCTTTAAAGGAAAAAGAAATCTTGTCACCAGGCTCCAAATCTACTGGCACCTCGTTCTTACATTTCTTAGTTTCCAGAGTACAAGTCATTAATTTCAATTGTTTATAAATTAGTCTATGGCATTTTGTTATAGCAAACTGAGTGAAGGATAAATTGTGGCACATTTATATCACTCTGTAATGAAAATAAAAGAAAAAATGCATACAATATGGAAGGATTTCAAATTACTATAGTGAACTAAAGAAATGTATATGTGTATGTTCTTTTTTATTTATTTTTATGTGTATGTTCTTATTTCATACAGTTCTATAAAAGTCAAATCAATTTAATGTGATAAAAATCTGAGCAACGTAAACACCAATTAACTTTGTTTAGGAATAATTGACAGGAAACTTGGTGGAACAATTTGGGATGTTCAGAATATATACTAATTGGGACAAAATCTACACAGATATAAGCATTTGTAAAAACTCACTGAACACATTTTAAATATGTGTGTAAGTAAATTGTACCTTAACAAATTAAAAACCTCAGAACCTCAAAAAAAAGTACTCAAACACTTTTATCTCAGTATGAACAAAACACTGCTCTAGATGTTTGGTTGATAATAAGCAAAAAACACAGAAGTATCAATCATGGATGTGAGTAATTTATAGTTACAAATAGTAGTGGGTGATTGGCCTGATTTTCAGACATAAAGGAAATAGAAATAAATTTACACTCATCTTCCAATAAAACACAGCTAATCTAAGAATATTACTAGTGTTATTTGAAAAAGTTAATTGAAGTATATATAATTTTAAGTATGTATAATTTTAATTTTATAATTCATTTCCTTTTGATAAGTTCTTAGCCAAAACTAGTTTGGCTCTCAGGAAATTTATAAGAGTAATAAATAACTTTATTTTTAAGTTAAACATAGATGTCTTTATGATACTCAAAGTTTAGATCAACTTCATTTTCTCATTTCACTAACAAACTCTCATTTACCCTAATATGTATTATAGTGTGGCTTTGAAGTGATAATGGCTCTCCAAGAGCTATTTCCAAATGCACCCATTTCTCAATTGACCTGGTTACATTTTCACATATGTTCATTAAAATTATGATTGTCTTCACTTACCAATCTTCTCTCCATTTGTCTACTCCCCCCCCCCCCCCACTTTGAGCCTCATCCCTCTCAAAAAAATGTTTGGTTGAGATAGATGCGGAGAATGATTGGAGGTATGATATTGATCAAGATACACTGCACTCATAAACTGATATGTTCATTTGAATTACCTTTGTAAGATTACTTAAAAAATAAAACTTCAACTGTATATGTCTATACATCCATATGCATATTTATATGTTTATGTATATATGTTTGTACCTATGAGTGGATGATTTCGGATAAATTCCTGTGGGAATGGGAAAAAACAAAATAAAAAATAATATTTAAAAAACAAAAATTATTTCTATATGTTTATGTAATACATCCTGTGACTATTTAAAAAAAAATGAGATAAAGCAAATCCTTCAACCCAATTTTGTACTTACATTTCTTGAATCAGGGGCAAGCAAACACAATCCAAACATGACCCGGAAAATGACAAAGTTTGATGTGGAAATACTGAAGTAATTATAGGTTGACTGCATTAAGTATCATTTTAGTGGGTGGAATGTAAATGTTCTGCTTACATCGCCCACATTGTTACAACAAATTGTCCATGCTTTCAGTTTTCTATAACTTGTTATTGACAGCTGGTTAATGTTATTGGTTCAATCCTATTCTTTGAAACAGTATTCTCATATTTTGAAACAGTAGTAAGGTTATGTTAAAACATGAGTTTCACACCTGAACTGCAATGTCATTCATGCGAGGACAGAGCCTTGCATTTAAAGATGTAGAGACACCTAAAAAAGGTCAAATGAGAGAAGTCTTTATAATTGGACCAATTTTTCTGTAAAGTGAATAGAAACTCAATGACACAACCTATTTAAAAAACAACCTATTTTTAAAAAAAGAACCTATTTAAAAAATCTATTTCTTCATATCTGTACAAGCTGGTAAAAAAATCAAGAAAAGTAGTTTGAGATAGGTTCTACTGCCTTGCATTAGATTTATCAACCACCTAGAGAAATGAAAGAAAAATTATATATCAGGAATGATCCAATTTGGATCTCTGTAACAAGGCAGCATGAGATGATTCCCTTATAGTAGAATAAATTTTGTAATACAAAATGTAGTTTTTTGAATGATTAATGTTATTCTTTCATTTCTCATCAGCTGGCAAAACAATGAAGCCTGTTGGTTAAATACAACTAGTGTCAACTAAAATACAAATACTTTAGAAGCTAATGTATTGCTGGTATGGAGACTTTTTATGCCTACCTTTTCATGAACAAAAAATAATATTATTCTAGTGTAGTGTGCATATTTAACACAGTGGTATTTTTCTAAGTCAAATTTTGGTGAAAACATCATTTTGAAAAGTAACAAGAGTGTACCATCTCTGCACTGACTAAGAGTTAATTATACATGAAAAAAATGACCATTTCAAGACTCTGAAAATGGTCCTAAGGACATACAACAAGAGAAGAAACATTTATTCAAGAAAATCTGCTAATATTTTGCAAGGATAATATGAGTCTGTGGTATATGAAATTAGACCTGCTCTTCTTCCCACATCCTACTCCAACAAGGAAGAAACCTCATTCTACATAAATGCAGCCAAGAACAAAGGGCTCTCTCTTTTTTGCTCACATTTAGATGGCTTTCTTTCTAAACGAAAGGACACCTTTATCATTTCTCTCCTGGCTATTTGTTGCTAAGGTTAATATTCAGGTGAATGCCATGAGAAGCAGGGTCTTCTTCCTTCAGCCAGCACTCACTACTAGAATGCAGGCCCTACCTTGGATCTGATGGTAGTGTGAATACTGGAACTTCAATGGCCCCGACCCTTTGTCCCAAAGAAGCTATACTGAAAGTACCTGAGGTTATTAGACCCATCCAACATTGCTCTGAGCAACTAAATCCAGAAGTGTTATGTGAAAGAAAACTGATGTTATCCCAATCCCAAGTGCTATAAAATAAGACAAGTTCATACAAGAAAGACCTCCTAGTTCTTTATCAGAAGGAACTGACTTTGTTTGCAACAGGACAGTAGGAAGCTCACACCCAAGGGCACACCTGAAAACACTGGAGATTATGGTACAGGTGAGGCTGAAGATCAGCAGATTTACTGGGTGTAGATGGAAAGATTACACAATGACTACTTTTCTAGAAAGAACTGAGGGAAAATGAAATGAACAGGTGAAAGGAGATTGCTTGGAATCAAGACAAATGCCAAATACTTCAGGAACAATTCATTTGAAGGAACCCAAATTTGGTTGGTTTAGTCTGAGGAACAAATCTTACCCAGGCATTGTTTCCAAAATAATAAGGAATAATTAGCAGAATTTAAAGGCAAGTTTGATTGAGGAATAAGATACTTTTTAAAAAAGCCTTATAAAAGTCATTGTCATTCCAGAGTGACTGTAAGCATATCCAAGGCTGTGGCCCTAGAGAACCAACATTAGAGACAACAATAAATGAGGAGAAACTTTACTAAAATACTCCAGTCAGTTGTTAAAACAAATAAATAAGCAACATTAACAAGGTTAGAAAGAGGAGATCAGTACCCAGAGCTGATGCGCATGTTATCTAAAATATTCAGTTTATAATAAAGGACTGAGATGACAACTGGTTAAGAGCTTTGGCCTAGCAAGCCTGAGACCCTAAGTTCAAATCCTAGTACATCCGAAAAAGAGACATGAGAAGAAACTGGAAACTATGACCCATACATTAGCAAGGGAAAAGATAACAGAAGTTGGTTTTGAGATTGACCAGCTAACAGATTTAATAGACAAAACCTTAAAAGTACTCCTTATAGATTTGTTCAAAGAACCAAGTGAAGAAAAAGATGATTAAAAACATAAAGGAAGAACCTATGGGTTTAGGAGAAAATATTTGTAAATTATGTATCTGATAAGGAATTAATATCAAAGCTATGAAAGGAACTGAAATCAATAGCAAGAAAAGAACTACAAATTGAAATAATGTTCCTGAAAAGATATTTCTGTAAACAAGACAGAATCAGAGGGAAACAGAAAAAATACAACAGAGGGACCCATCAGCTGCACTGGACATTGATGAAAATGAACTAAGCAACTCAAGGGCAGTAATGAGAAGGAGGGAATAAGAGGGAAAGAGGGAACGGCTTACACTTACCAAAAGGAAAGAAATGTACATATCACCCAAAGTGGAAAAATAGTTGTATTGTCAAAGCTTATAGAATTCTCAATCTTTATAGACCAAGATAATGACAATTTGCCTTCTGAAGGTTAAAATGTGTTTGTAACTTTAAGTATCACTATCCTACAATACTGTGAATTTATGAAATTTATGTGCTCACTTAATCTCAATAAAATTATTTTAAAAAAACAAACAAGTCATACAAATGGCAATCTGATATTTGAATAAGTGTGTAACATCACTTCATCAGGGAAATGCAAACTAAAACCACACTGAACTATCATCTCACAATTGCTAGAAATAAAAAAAGACAAAAATTAACCAGTTTTGGCAAAGATGTGGATAAAAGAAAAGACTTGTACACTGTTGGCAGAAATGTATAAACGTTATGGAAAACAGTTTGAAGGTTCCTCAAAAATTTATAATAGAACTACCAGATGGTCCATTAATTTCATTCAGGGTATATATTCAAAGGACCTCATATTACTATGTCCAAGAAATAGAAGATATTCAGAAGTTCTTGTATCATCTTTCACAGTAATCATGATATTAAACCTGTGTCCATAATGAATGAGTAAATTAAGAGTCGTATATGTACACACACACACACACACACACACACACACACACACACACACACACACACCACACACACACACACACACACACACACACGAATATTGGCAAAATAAGTAATTTTTCCCATGTTTCTTGGAACATGGATAAACCTGGACAAACTGGATGGACAAATTGGATGATCACATTTGTATGCACAATCTAAGATGTCAATTTATACAAAGAAAGAGTACAACTGTGGTTACAAGAAGCTGGAGCAGTCATGGTGGCCAGAAGATGGAGATAGGATGGTCAAAAGCACAAAGTTTCACTTAGCCAAGTGGAAACTCTTTTGCAGTCTGTTGTACAACCATCCTTACCAAACTTGAAAATAATGGATCATAGATTTTAAACTTCTTGAGAGTAAACTTTTTAAGGTTTATATTTAAAAGATGTGTTGTACTATTACTTAGATTCAGTCGTTCCATAGTATATCAAGACATTGTGTTACATGGCATAAATATATTCAATTTTTATTTGCTAAAAATTGGCAAAAAAGTGATGTCAGGAAAATGAACCCTTAGATGTGTATTTTAATGTTTTTTTCTTTCATGCATGTGTTTCTAACGCATTTATAAGATTATCTCTTTGTTGCTTTGTATGTCCCTCCCCCACAGTATAACCCCTGCTTTCACTATATTTGATGTCAGTATAACTTGTGGAGGAGATGGGGAAAAACCAGTTGTTTAAGGATACAGTTGATTAAGGATAAGGACCTGTTGCAACAATGAGAAGTACAAGTTGTCATGTCCAAAACGAGCTTTACAACGTCGGTTGCGGGGGGGGGGGGGGGGGGAAGGGGGGAGAAGGAGAAGGATTGGGATTGGGGGGGAGGGGGGAGGCTGGGAAGGGATGTGAAGGGTAAACAAAGGAGGAGGCTGCAATGCTTGGTAAGAAATGTACGCATTATCCTGCCCATGTAATTGTAACTCCTCTGTACAGTATGTTCACAAATAAAATTAAATTAAATTTAAAAAAAAAGAAAAAAAATTGGCAAAAAAATTAAAAAATAAAAAGGGTATCGTGAGTATATTGCATCAAATAAAATATTGCATTAGTCAAAAGAAACAGTATTAGAACAAATTAGATATTCTGGACTTACTGAAAAGGCATACTAGTAGATTTAAATTGACAAAAATTAATGAGCTTGATGATACAATAATAGAAATCTTGAAATTCAAAGAAAAGAAAAAGAGAATTAATGAAAACAAAAAATACATGTATAATGTGAAAAGAGAGACAAAGAATAACAAACAGTATGCAAAGAATTAGTAGCTGCAAGACAAACACACTGAAAATTAACCTGCTGGGTACTTACTGAGGCAACACATTTACTGGGATTGAAACCATACAGAGAGACTGGCACAGCCCCTGTGAAAGGATGATACACAAATTCAGGGCTGGTCCTCTACTACTCGAGCCCTATCTTTCAGCTTTTTTGCTGTTGAATTAGAGGTAAAAGTCTTATGGACTTCCTGACTAGCATAGCTTTGAAGTAAGATCCTCAAGAGGAAAGAAAGATGGCCAACAGACACATGAAGAAATGCTCAACCTCTCTAGCCATAAAAGAAATGCAAATCAAAACAACATTGAGATACCACCTCACCCCAGTTAGAATGGCTATAATAAAGAACTCTAATAACAATTGATGCTGGAGGGGATGTGGACAGAAAGGAACCTTACTGCATTGTTAGTTGGAGTGTAAACTTGTTCAACCACTTTGGAAAGCAGTATGGAGGTTCCTCAAAAGACTCCACATAGAGCTCCCCAATGACCCAGCAATCCCACTTTTGGGCATTTACCCAAACTATCACAAACAAGACCATACTAAAACTACCAGCACAACTATGTTTATTGCAGCATTATTTACCATAGCTAAGATATGGAACCAACCCAGATGCCCCTCAGTAAATGAATGGATCAAGAAAATTTGGTATATATTTATAAGATTATTTCTTTGTTGCTTTGTATGTCCCTCCCCTATAGTATAACCCTTGTTTTCACTGTATTTGATGTTGGTATAATTTATGGAGGGGAAGGGAAAAACAAATTGTTCAAATAAGGATACAGGTGGACCCATTGCAACAATGAGATGTACAAGACATTATGTCAAAAAACAAACTTTACAACTTTGGTGAATGGTGTGGGGAGTGGGCTGGGAGATGGGAAGGGTTGGGAAGGGGAAACAAAGGAGGAGGCAACAATGCTTGATAAGAAATATACTCATTACCTTGCCCATGTAATTGTGAGCCCTTTGTTCGGTATTTTCTCAATAAAAAACAGTTACAAAAAGAAAGAAAAACTGACAACATTCATTTCAGCTTTCAAGTTTAGTCAGCTGAAAAAATGAAGTTGAAAACACAATTAATGTAGCTATTGTTTAAATCACAGTTACCATTCTGTTGGTTTATAATTTTAAATGTGTTTGTATTGACTATACATTTTTTTAAATTATATGTTTTGAAATTATATGGAAACAGTATATTTTTTTAAAAGAAAGCTATTTGATCATTGATTAAATTGGGCCTGTGTATGTGTGTGTTATGGTATAACTTGTTAAATAAAAACTGCTTTAAGTAGCAAAAATAAAAGAAGTAAGATCCTCAGATATCAGCCTTTTGAGACACTAGGATTACAGATGTGAGCCACTGGCATCCAGTTTATATAGCTGTATGTTTTAGTGCTTCTATTTTTACCCACATGGGCAAATAGTTTGGGAAAAAATGTAAGCACTTTTTTTTGTCTTAATTAGATGGCAGTATAATGCACATTATAGTAGGTAATAGTTGATATAAATTTTATTTTTTTTATTATACTTTTATATGTAAGTAGTTGTACAAAGGGTTACCATTCAACAAATCAGATTATAAGTACAATGCACCTAGATTAGTATCACCCCTTTCATCATCTTCCCCCATCCCTCCTTGGTTTTCCTTGTTTCATAAGCTATGTATTGAATGTTATAATTGCATTCTTCCCTCCTCCTCCCTTCATTTGTCTTGATCTTTCCCCTGACTTTAAAAAAAATTTATTGTCAATGTGATGTACAGAGGGGTTTCAGTTACATAAGTAAAGTACTGAGTACATTTCTTGTTGAACTTGTTACCACTTCCCTCATTCTTCTCCCTCTTTCCTTCTGCCCAATCCCCCCTCAAGTTGTACAGATTATTGCTAACATATTGTCTTGTGAGTATCGCTATTGCATAGCTTCCCCCTTTGTCCTTTGTCTCACCATTTTTTTGTTCCCTTTCCCTTCCCTAATTCAGATAAACATATATATAATACCCAGGGTACCAAAATCAAATACAGTGACAACTGGGGATTAAACCATGGGGTGGGGGGGGGCGTTAAACACAAAAGAAAAAATAAAGCACAAAATACATTAAAAACAACAGCAAAGAAAAACTTCTCATGTCCATGTCTTGGAGTTCATTAAGATTAGCATTATCCTATATGGTCATATGTAAAAAGCTATTGGGCTATTCTGCTCATCTGCTAAGATTGTCTTAGATGAATACTAATTATTACAAATAAGGGAAACCATGGGACATTTGTTTCTTTGGGTCTGGCTTACTTCACTTAATATGATTTTTTTCAAGTCCTTCCATTTCCTTACAAATGGGGCCAGTGTCATTCTTTCTGATGGAGGCATAGAATTCCATTGTGTAAAGATACCACATTTTCTGGATCCATTCATCTACTGAGGCGCATCTGGGTTGATTCCTTATCTTAACTATCGTGAATAATGCTGCAATAAACATAGTTATGCTGGTAGCTTTAGTATAACCTTGTTTGTGATTGTTTGGATAAATGCCCAAAAGTGGGATTGCTGGGTCATAATTGAGATCTATGGATAGTCTTTTGAAGAACCTCCATATTGCTTTCCAGAGTGGTTGAACAAGTTTACACTCCCAACAGTGCATTAGGGTTCTCTTTTTGCTACATTCCCTCCAGTATCTGTTGTTGTTAAGAGTTTCTGATTATAGCTATTCTAACTGAGGTGAGGTGGAATCTCAATGTTGTTTTGATTTGCATTTCTTTTATGGCCAGAGAAGTTGAGCATTTCTTCATATGTCTATTGGCCATTCTTATTTCCACTTCAGAGAAGTCTCTCTTTAAGTCTTCAGCCCACTTATTAATTGGGCAGTGTTTCTTTGAGGATTTATTTTTGAGAGATTTAATTTTTTAAGTTATAAGTATATGCACAGAAAAGGACATAGCTAGTAGGATCAATAGAAAGCCCACAGATTGGGAGAAAATCTTTAATAGCCATACAATAGATGAAATTTTAAAATCAGCTTTCTAATTGAATTCATGAACCAATGAATCCCCCTAAACCAATACATAGTATACTTATAATGAGAATATTTGATGTATTTGTACAATATGATAAAATTTTAAATTTAAAAATTAAATTAAAAAGTATATGATTTATAACTGTAAAAAATAAGCAAGAAAATAACTTGCCTGTCCAACTCAACAGACATCAAGTAGAATAAACACAGGGAGATGAGTAACTGGATATAAAATTGCAAAAATAAAAAAGCCCAAGACAAGGATAAAATCTAGAAAACAGCATGAGAAAATGAATTTATTGTCTGTAAAATAATCCTAAAATTTAACAGATAGGTTTCATAACAAACATTTGAAGTTCAAAGGAAATAGTCAATCAAACATCGTATGCCCAGCAAAGATATCTTTCAAAACTAAAGTGCAAATAAAACTATTTCTAAACAAATGAAAACAGAAATAATTTGTTTCTGGAAAATACTATCTTATCAGAAGTTATGTGTTATAGGAAATACTAAAGGAAACTTTAAAAAATCAAAACAAGTGACCCCAGATGACAAGTTGAATTCTCATTAACTGACAAAAAATGTACAAAGGTAAGACAATTGGGTCATTATAAGAGAAAGCATAAGCATTGATTGGGGAAATGCTGATGATATATGGAAGAAAAAAGTAAGAATAAAAATGATTTTTTTTGTTGCCAGTCCTGGGGCTTAAACTGAGGGCCCTGGCACTGTCTCTGAGCTTCTTTTGCTCAAGGCTAGCACTCCACCACTTGAGACACAGCAGCACGTCTGGCTTTTTCTGTTTATGTAGTGCTGAGGAATTAAACCCAGGGCTTCATGCATGCTAGGCAAGCACTCTACCACTAAGCCACATTCCCAGCCCTAAAAATGGAATATTTAAGAGACAGGGAAGGGTAGCTCAGTGGTGCTACTTAGAGTACACCAGATCCTGGGTTCAATACATAGTGTAAACAATTAATAAATAAAATTTCATAAACTCATATGTATATGTTTATTAATGTGCTAATAAAATAGAGGAATGCAGATGTATTTTCCAGTAACAACATCAATAAGGTAAGAAGTAGCAAGAGTTAGGATATGAATCCAGATGGCAACTGAAATCATCAGGAACATATATGATAGACAAAAATATTCTATTATTATTCACTTCATGGAAATATCCCTAGTTAATGTAAAGTAGGAATAGAAAAAAATGAACTGACATATAGAAATAAGAAGTAAAAATGGCAGGCATTGCTCTAATTATATTGATAATATTAAGTATGAATGAGCTGAATTATATAATCAAAAACAAAGGTTGTTATACCAGTCTTGTTTTTAAATCTCAATAAGTGGTCACTACAAGAGATATGTTTCAGTTTCAAAGATATATACAGATCAAAAGTAAAAGGATGGTTAATCTTGACTGTCAGCTTGATTGGGTTGAGAAATGTCTAGCTTAGTAAAACACACCTCTGGGAATCTGTGAGAGAATGTTCCCAGATAGGATTAATGAATGTGAATGGAGGGACTCCACAGGGTCAGGAACTAGAAGGAATAAAAGGCTGGGGAGAGAAAGCCAGCTAGCACAGACATTCTTTGTCCCTGCTTCTTGAACTCCATAAAATGCTAAGATTAGCTGTTGGATTCTACCATGCCCTCTCTGCCATGATGGACTGAAACTTCTGAAACTTGAGCCCAAATAAATACTTCCTCCTTTAAGTTGTTTCTGTCAGGTATTTGTTGGAGTGACAGAATATTGTCTAATATAAAAATTGGTACTGAAATCAGAGAAATGATTGGTGTCGAACAGGGAAGTATTGGACTTGTGGTAGTTATTGAAACAATAATTACTCATTTATTTATTTATTCATTCATTTTTGTCAGTTGAGGAGTTTGAACCCATTTGTTCAACTGAGCTATGCTTTCAGTCTGACTTTGGTTGATTATTTTGGAGATGGAGTCTCTCAGAGTTTTCTGCATGTAATGGCTTTGAAACATGGTCTTCTAGAGCATACCTCCTAACTAGATAGGATTATAGGCATGAGCCACTGGACGTAGCATGTACATGTGCCAACACTAGGGCCTAAACTCAGGGCTTTACACTCTCATTTGAATTTTTCCATCATGGACAGACTAAAATAAAAATGCTACATTAAAGAATTTAATTTTATAATGAACTTAAATTTTATAATTGAATTTTGCAAAGAATTTAAATTTTGTACTTTTAAATCTTTTAAAACTTAATCCATCAAAAAGAAAATGATTTAAAATATAATATATACATTACACACACACACACACACACACACACACATACACACACACACACACACACAAAGCTGGGTGCAAATGGCTCACACCTGTAATCCTAGCTATTCAGGAGACTGAGATTTGAGGATCATGGTTTGAAGCTAGCCTGATCAAGACAGTCTGTGTGGATCTTTTTTTTTAATTTTAATTTTTTGTGAACATATTGTACAGAGGGGTTACAATTACATGGGCAAGATAATGAATACATTTCTTATCAAGCATTGCAGCCTCCTCCTTTGTTGGATCTTATGTCCAATTAGCTACCAAAAAAAATCAGAAATGGAACTGTGGCTCAAATGGTAGAGTACTAGCCTTGAGCAAAAGAGCTCAGGGATAGTGCCTATGCCCTGATTTCAAGCCCCAGGACTGGCACACAAGTAAAGGAGAGAACACCAAAATACACAAAGCAAAGGCAGCCAGAAATGAAGAGATTAGATAACCCTATATTCATAATTGGAAAGTTGAATTTACTTTTTCTGTAATGAGTAAGAATAACTATAAGAGGGGAGGGGGAAACAAGGACACTGAGATTTGAGCAAACTGTACAAACCACTTAGTATTAAAAGATATCTTAGAACAGCACATATTCTTCCCAAGAATACTTGGAACAGTTGTCAGTATAGATTATATGATAGTCCATAAAACAAACATCGATAAATTTAAAAGGATATAAACAATATAAAACATGTGTTTTTCTACAAAACAAATGTAATTACACATACATATATGTTATATGTTATACATATATATATATATATTAATTAAGGTTGCCACACTATTGGACAGTGCTCATACTCAGAGTTGGGTTTTCCCTTCCAATAACAGTCTGAAAATTAATCTGAAAAGTTCCTGTAGACATACCCAGAAGAGGATATATCTCAGGTATCCTTAATCCAATAAAGTTGATAATTAAGATTCGTCACTTAAATGTAGAAATTAGATAACACAATTCTAAAGAGCAACTAGAAATTGGAAAATACTTTGGAGTAAATGAAAATGAAGCTATCACATCCCAGAACAGAACAGCGCTTATAGGAAATCTATAACTGGAAGTGCCTATGTGGAGAAAGAAGAATGATTTCAAGTCAGTAATTACCTTACATTTTAAGTCACTGGAAAAAGTAAAAGTAAACAAATTGAAACAAGCACAAGGAAGGAAATAGTAATGTGCAAAAAATTAATGAAATACAGATTATAAAAACAGAACATAAAGTCAGTAATTAAAAGCTGTTTTCTTAAAAGGTCAAGAAAACCAACAAACCTTTAGCAAGAGTGGCCAACAAGGAAAAAGAAAGTTCTCAAGTTATTACAATCAAAGATGAATAAAAGGTTATTGTATTAATCTTATACAATTTATAAAAAATATATTTTATCCAAGTTATGAGGTACAAGATAAGTAGATAAAAATCAATCACATATATCTAAATATTTGCAATGAAAAAATAAAAAAATGTAAGAAAATAATTCCACCTTTAATAAAAGAATTTTTAAAAGTTATTAATTAATATCACAAAAATGCAGATTTCATACTCTAAAAATTTCAAGTCTGTCAGTATAAATTGAAGTTCTAACTAAATTTTAAAATCCTGAATTCACAAGTTGAAAAATGTGACATTATTAAGATGCCAATTCTCCTCTAAATTTATTGCAGCACAATCTTACTTACATCTTTGTAGAAATCAACAAGCTGCTTCCAAAATTTCTATGACACTACAGTCATCCAGAATATCCAAACCAATCTTGTAAAGGAAAAACAACTTAGTAGAACTCATGCTTCATGATTTTACCATGGATTATACAAGAAATGCTCAAAATCATGGTACTGGTATAAAAATAAACATACACATAATGGAAGTATCCAGCACTAAGTGCATAGTAAGACTGGACAGTTTATAACAAGGTTTCCCTGACTATTTACTAGAGAAAGAATAGCCTTTTCAACAAATGGTACTGGGACGCAAATAAAAGAATGACATTGAACTTTTTCTCACATCATGTAAAAAATTGTACTCAGTCTTGAAATGCTGATAACCTAGAATTTGAGTGGTTGAGGCATAGTGTGTCAAATCTGGGATCAGTCTTAGTGAGATATATAGTAATAGAACAAATAAAGCAAAATACAGCAAACACAAGAAGACAAAAATAGTAATGAGACTCCTTATAATTAATATACACTAGTAACAAAAATTAAAAAAGAATTCAAAATGGATCAAAGGCCTAAAGGTGAGAGCTAAGATAAACAAAATCTCTTAAAGACAAAACAGTAAAAAAAAAAAATTTAAAGGAGAGGAGTCAATTTTCCTGATCATGGGTTAAGCAAAACCATACAATCAAGGTATGTGATAGTGCCAACTTTGTTTCTGAAGGTTGATTCGGCCCTCTGTGGTCTTTCATGGTTCCATATGAAATGCAGAATTGTTTTTCTATATCTGTAAAAAGTGCCATGGGAGAAAATTGACAGACACCTAAGTTTCTCTTATCTTGTTCAAAAATCAATTCAAAGTGAAGTTCTTAATAAAAGATCTAAACTTGGAGACTCTAGAGAAAAATAGTGATAGTATTGGAAGATGTAGGTATAGGTAATTATTTTCTGAATAATACCCAAATTGCCCAGCAAATAAGAATAAGAATTGACAAATGGGATTGCATCAAATTAAAAGTCTTCTACACATCACAGGAAATTATTAGAAGATTCAAGAGACAATCATATAATGACCGAAATCTTTGCCAGCCATATAAAGAATAAAGGATTTTTTTTTGTCAGTTGTGGGGGCTGTACTCTGGGCCTGGGCCCTACTGCTTGATCCACAGTGCCACTTCCAGATTTTTACTGCTTATGTGGTATTGAGTAATCAAACCTAGGGTCTCATGCATGCGAGGTAAGACTCTACCACTGAGCCAACTTTCCAGCCCCAAATAAAAGATTTATACTGAGAATAAACAAAGGGCTCAAAATTAAACAACACTCAAAAAAATCCAAAATAGTTCAATAATAAATGGGTAGATGAACAGACAATTTTTGGAAGAAATACAAATGACTTCTACATCTTTATTTATAAAGGATATACAAATCAAAATGACACTGAAATTCCATCTCACCCCAGTCAGAATGGAAATTATCAAGAAAATAAAAAAATATATCACCCTGCACCAGAATCAACTCCAAATGGATCAAAGACCTTGAAATAAAAGTAGACACCCTGAAAACATTACAGGAAGGAACAGGAGAAATTCTAGGTCTCCTTGGCACAGGCCGAAATTAGCTTAATTGAGACCCAGAAACAACAAATCAAAGAAAGGTTGGACAAATGGGATTGCATGAAATTTCATAGCTCCTGCATGGCAAAGGACATAGCTAGCAAGATCAATAGAAAACTCACAGATTGGGGGCTGGGAAGTTGGCTCAGTGGTAGAGTGCTTGCCTTGCATGCCTGAGGCCCTGGGTTCGATTCCTCAGCACCACATAAGCAAAAAGAAAAAAGCCGGAAGTGGTGCTGTGGCTCAAGTGGTAGAGCACTAGCCTTGAGCTGAAGAGCTGCCCAGAGTTCAGGCCCCACAACCGGAACCCCCCCCCCAAAAGAAAGAAAGCTCACAGAGTGGGAGAAGATCTTCACTAGCCATACAACTGACAAGGGTCTCATATCTAAAATATATTTGGAACTCAAAAACTAAATTCCCCAACAACAAATCCTCAAAGAAGCAAATGTCCAATTAATAAGTGGGCTAAAGACTTAAAGAAAAGCTTCTCTGAAGAGAAAAGAAGGATGGCCAATAGACACATGAAGAAATGCTCAACTTCTCTAGCCATAAAAGAAGTGCAAATCAAAACAACATTGAGATTCCACCTCACCCCAATTAGAATGGCTATAATCAAGAACTCTAATAACAACAGATGCTGGAGGGCATGTGGCCCAAACGAAACCGTACTGCATGGTTGGTGGGAGTGTAAACTTGTTCAACCACTTTGGAAGGCAGTACGGAAGTTCCTCAAAAGTCTCCACATAGAGCTCCCCTATGACCCAGCAATCCCACTTTTGGGCATTTACCCAAAAAATCATAAACCAGCACAACTGTGTTTATTGCAGCATTATTTAGCATAGCTAAGATATGGAACCAACCCAGATGCCCCTTAGTAGATGAATGGATCAAGAATATATATATATATATATATATATATATATGTATATATATACATATATATATATACATATATATGTATATATATCACATTTTCTTGATCCATTCATATATATATGTATATATATATATATATATATATATATATACACACACACACACACACACACACAGACACACACACACACACACAATGGAATTCTATGCCTCCATTAGAAAGAATGACATTGCTCCATTTGTTAGGAAATGGAAAGACTTAGAAAAAATATATTAAGTGAAGTAAGCCAGGCCCAAAGAAACATAGGTCCCATGATTTGTACATATGACCATATAAGATAATGTTAAGTGAAATGAGCCCCAGTTATGGACACAACTGTTTTCTTTTCTTGCTCGCTATTGTTTCTAACGTATTTATAATGTACTATGTGATTTTAAAAAAAAATTCTTTGGTATGTTCCTCCCCCACAGTTTTCACTGTATTTGATGTCTGTGCCCTGCATCTTGTATATTCATTTTTCTAATTTGGGGAGGAGAAGGTAAAAAACAAACTGCTTAAATAAGGATACATGTTGACCCATTGTAACAATGAGATGTACAAGACATGATGTTGAAAACAAACTTTACAACTTCAAGGGGGTGAGGGGTGGGAGAGGAGGGAGAGTAGTTAGTTAGGGAGGTGGGGAGGGATGGGAAGGGATGGTAGGGGGAAAACAAAGGAGGAGGCAACAATGCTTGACAGGAAATATACTCATTACCTTACTCATGTAACTGTAACCTCTCTGTACAGTATTTTTATAATAAAAAAGATATTTAAAAAGAAAACAAACAACATAAGATGATGAGGATGTAGGGGTAGGGTTGGAGGGACAGAACCTTCTTAAGTTATTAATGGAGATCTAAATAAGTGTAACCACTATAGAAATCAGTATGGAAGTTCATCTATAAATAAAAACATGATCTGGAGAAAAACAAAGTGCTCTGGGGTTTTACCAGACATTACAATGAAAAAAATTGATCCTTTGTGGTAGTATGGATATTTTAATAATATTAAGTCAGTCAATTTATGAACACAGACTTTTTTATTTAGGTCATCTTTCATCAAATTTTACAATATGTGATCACTCATCTCCTTTTACATTTAAAATATACTATGATTGTAAGAAATTAAATAAATAGATCTACCATGTGATCCCCAAATTTAATTATGTAGTATTTATCCAAAATAATTGAAATCTTGAGATGATATAAGTACATTGTAATATTGTTCATAAGAGCCAAGACTTAATAATTGACCAAAATACCCATCGACAGATGAATGTAAAGAAAATTTTATACACACACACACACACAATGATTTACTATTCAATCTTTAAGTAGCAGAGAATTATGTAAGATGAACTAATATTGTTGAGCCTGGAATATATGAAGATAAAAACCGCAGTGGCTTCAAGTTCCACCAATTCCAATTATGTGGAATTGTCAGAGAATCTAAAAATCTAGATTTTTGTACGAAATGTCTTGGTTTTTGAATGTTAATGAACTTAACAACATACACATGTGTTGGCTGTGACCTAACACCTAGCAGTTTTTGACCCCTAAACATTCTATCTGTGAATGGGGGAGATATTACAAAAAAAACATTTAAGACCTGAAATCTATAAAGGAGACACAAGTACAAGTAGGACTTTTCATTTTTCCCTTTTCATCCAACAAGTCATTTCAGTCTCAGAGTATGTGAAATAATGACAGAGTTTCATTATTCTAGAACACCAATGCTTGTTGTAACAGGTATTTGGGAGGTAGAAAGTGCTAAATACTAAAGCAGAGACAAATCAATCTGTCATATAGTCCTTCATTGTATGGAATTCTATATATTTAAGGGTGTTTGGACCACCAACTAAAGGTTGATTTTATAAACTCATGAAAGGTCCATATCCTTTTTGAACTAGAAAAAAGCTTCTTTGGACCCATTTCAGTAAAAGAAATGCTTCTGGATTGTAATAAATTTCTATTTTGTACAATGCTTTACTAAGTCAATCCATTTATGGCCTCTAAAGCCTTCTTCAATGGCTTCCACGTCCATTCCTTTGAATACACAGTTTTCCTGAATTGGTCAAAAATATTGTTGATCAGGATTTTGCAGTAAATAGTGTAGAGATTGTTCCCTGAGTAACAGTGAGTAATTGTTTCAACACCAGGCATTCAACATTATTACACGAGAAGCAGAGTCACAGCAAGATGTATTTTGCTTGCACCTGCAGTCAGGTAGCTCTTGCTCACAGATGACAAGAGAATGTTGTAAAGAAATGGGTAAAACAATACATATCAAACTGAATTGATTGTTTTCAACAAATGCAGATAAATATAAAAATAATCAACACAGGATCTTTTAACTTTAAACAGACAACCTATTACATATCAACGGAGAAGAGAGGAGAACGTATTAACATGTGTATTATACACAGCTCTCAATGAAGAGCAGAATAGGAGCCTAACGGAATGTGGCAAGTGAAGTGTATTGACCTGCTATTCTCCACAGTACACTTTCTCTCAGATGTTCTAGTGGTACCACATGAAACACAGAGAAGTTGTGGGCAAAAATGACAAATAAACATCTATGTACAAGAAAGATATTTGTATTCTACTTTATTGGTGTATTTATGAGTCTGCATGGTTCCAATCAAACTAAATTGATTTAGCTCCCCATAAGGTAACAATAAGTGCTCTTTTTTGTAATATATTTTTATTGTAAAGTTACTGTAGTGAGGGGTTACAGCTAAATGAGTAAGGTAATGAGTCCATTTCCTATCTAGCATTGTTACCCCATCCCTTGTTTTTTCCCCTACTATCCCTTCCCTATCCACCTCCCCAACTCCTCCCTCCCCTGCCCCCCAAAGTTGTAAAGTGTGTTTTCAACATGGTATCTTGTACATCTCATTGTTACAATGGGTCAACCTGTATCTTTATTTCAACTTTTTGTTATTTCCCTTCACCTCCCCAAGATAGAAAAGTGTATATACAAGATTCAGGGCACCAGAATTAAATACAGTGAAAACAGGGCTTATACCATGGGAGAAGAACATACAAAAGAAACAAAAAAATCACATAGTACATTATAAGCACACTAAAAATAACAGGGACAAATAAAACCTCTTGTGTCCCTATCTTGGGGTTCATTTCGCTTAGCATCATCTTATATAGTCATATGTACATAGCTTTTACATAGAGTTCCCTATGACCCAGCAATCCCACTTCACAAACAAGGCCAGACTAAAGCTACCAGCTACAACTATGTTTATCACAATAGCTAAGACATAGAACCAACCCAGATGACCCTCAGTAGATGAGTGGATCAAGAAAATGTGATTATATATATATATATATATATATATATATATATATATATATATATATATATATATATAACAGAATTCTATGCCTCCATCAGAAAGAATAACATTGCCCCATTTGTTAGGAAATGGAAAGACTTGGAAAAAATTATATTAAGAGAAGTAAGCCAGGCCCAAAGAAATATAGGTCCCATGGTTTCCCTTATTTGCAATAACTAGTATATGTCTAGGACAATAAGTGCTCTTACATAATGGGTTTTTGTTTTTACTTTTTAATACTTGTTATATATCTTAGGCTGTCCTCAAACTCACAATCCTTCTGGAGTAATAGTCATATACCACCACTCCCAGTTGATAATGTGAATTACCAAGAATATCAGTACAAAGGCACTGAGATCAGTCTGATAATTTAAAATTATCTTAACAGCAGAAAATGTTAAGCTATTCTTATAAAAATATTATCAATAATGAAAAAAACTTCAAGCAAGAAATGAACAAATCATAAAGTGAATACAGTGAATAAAGGAAAGAAGGAAGAAGGGAATATACAGTATTACTTATATAGAAAAGCAAGTCAATGTTTCATTGTTCCTTTGAAGTCAGTTTAGAACTTTTTGATAAATTGGGCATATTTCCTGCAACTACTTAGTTAAATAGATTGCTATTGTAAATGAAAACAATAATTGAGCTTCCTAAGACAACATAAGATGACTTCTCTAGTATGTATGGTTCTAAAAGTTTAGGACATTGCTGGATATTATTCCCTGATATGCTACAAACGTGAATGAACTAGTGAATTGCCAATGCAAATACACTAAGGCCTTGACTAACTTGCCAAAAGTTAAGACATGCTAATAAAACTTGTAATATCTAAGAGAACATGGTTCAAAAGAATTAACTTAGTGCTTTGTTTATGTCTTCACCAAATATGGTGAATGTTCCTGGGAATAGTCTAGAAAATGAGAGAAACTCTGAAACAGAAATACAGTTTTATGCCCTTCATGTATTTCAAATGATGAAAATAATTTCCTCTCTAATTTTCACATTCATAGACACCTCATTGAGGACAGGTAAGCCCAGCCTGCAGAGTAACATCTGTTATTCATATATCTACTTATTCACAAGTTACTGTTTACTAAATTTATTCAACCACCCTTCCCATGCCCGATGAGACAAAAACTCTTTATCCGAGGGGTGATCCACTTCAGCATTTTTAAAAAAAACAATGCACCATTTTACTTCAGAGAAATTACAGGTTTGGTTTAATGACAAAAGAAGTACTTTATGACACTATTTGAACAGTACCACCAGTTGAAACTTGTAATGTTATTGCTCCACACTCTTCAGGCTCTTCTGAATTTAAGATTTAAACTCTCTCCTAATCACATGAGAAGTGGTATGAGATCTGCCAAGAATTTCACGACAAGATAGTTTGCCCTGAAACGCAGACATTTCTGGGTTCTGCTTCAAGGGAGAAACAGCTCACCACTCAATCACTTTGTGTCAACAAGATGGAATGTGCCTGATTTCCCTTTGCAGCACACACTGGAACAAAAACCACAAAAGGATGACTGCTGGATGTGGGTAATTACTTGGGAGGAATGGCCACATCCTTGCAGTGTGCATGGATGGGAAACAGCTGTCCAATGTAGAGCTGCTGGAAGAAGTTTGAGTGGCTACTTTTATTTGCTTTTGGTTGGATAGCTAGAGGAAGGGTTGAAATCCCATTTTTCCCTAACAAAAACCATGTATATGCAAGAGATTTTCTAGTTAGGATAACTCCAAAGAAAAAGAGCACCAACTGGGATCCCTGGTTGGCCCTGGAAAAGTGGTATTCACCATAAATCTACAGCTATCCTGGTGATTACTGCCTTGGAATTTCGACTATTCTGTCACAGGATGGGATGCTGTCTGTGGTTTGTCCTCTTGTTCAATCTGTTTAGCCTGCTTCACCAGCTGGCTCAGCAAACGTAAACGCCACTAATTTTAAGGGAAATGACTATAAGGTGTTTCTCTAGCACACAGTGGACAATTTCATGGGAAACAGAGAAGAGATAAGGAAAAATGATAGACCCAATCACAATGGTTGAAAAAAAGGGGGATACAACAAACTATCTTAAATAAATGAATAAATAGATAGAAAAAACTGATTCCACTAACTCTTCTTTCAGGTCTCTTATGGAATAGAAATAAGAGAGATGAAACTCCAAACATAATGTTGATCTATTTCTCTCCTGTCTATTTTTGATCTTCTTTCATGATTCACCTTGTCAAATTCCAAGGACTCCTTTTCTTTTTAATTCAGACAAGAGAAAGATTTAATCATGTTCCCATATTTTTGAGCATTTTTAAATGATAGCTGAGTTGTGAGGCATTCCCGAGATTTTCAGCATCATTGTACTGAAAGCACATAACATGTTTTCTACCTGTCGATGTAAATTATTGCCGGCATGTAGAACTCCAGGAACAATTTGGCTTCCCGCCCACACAAATGACTTCTCATCGTTCCCATTTCAATTTAATGCCAGTGTGTGCTGTAAGATGTATGTTCAACCCTACAAATGAGTTGCATGTGCATTTCAATTTCAGAAAACCTGGACTGAATTTTAAAGGAAGACATTTGGGATCTATTGTATTAAAGGTGGTTGTTAGCAAGGCACATTCTAAATGCACTGTATCAAAATAATGCTGAAACTTCGGTACTACAGTGAATTTTTAGAAAAGAAAGGGGAGAAAAGATAAAAGATGCCTTTAGGTTTTGAACTTGTTTTTCCAAAGAACTAAGGGATGTGTTGCGAATTATTTTTGTTGTTACCATACTTCCCCCTTGTAATTTGTCATCCAAGCTGGAAGAAAGATGATGTGTTGAATAGATAGCTAAGGATTCAGAATGTATTTGTAATACAGACAGAATCTACACCAAGCACAAACCAGAACAATACTTCTAAACTTTTGTGAGATTCTGTTACTGGATAGAGATGTATATGAAATATATTACAATATATTCCAAATTCAACCAATTAGATACTTCCAAAGAATTTTTTAATATGACAAGAAGTGTTTACTTCTGCACATGCTTTTTAATTAAAAAAAGTCAAGGAACATTGAACAGCAAACAAAAGAAATGTCAAAATTACACAATTTCCTATAAAAAGGGCATTCACATGTAGGATAAATTGGGAAATATAGTGTTCTGAAGTGAAGCAAGGAACATTTCCCATTGTTTTACATTATATAACAAAAATAGTAAGAACACAGTAATCAAGTGATCAAAGTAGAGCAATGTGAGAATTCACATACTTTCCTTCACTACTTCCCCATGCCTTTTCTGTAAAACCATCATCCACTTTGGCCACATTAGCACTCAGGAAAGCAGTATGACATGTTATGTCTATTCAGGCCACACATATTTTAGTGGCCTTTCTCACTAAGTTGTACAACAGAACCAACAAAATGAAAATGACTTTAAGTTGATTTTTAATGTATAAAATTGAAATTGGGGGAAAAGGGTTGATATCACATAATTCATCCTTATCCGTAATTATATTTCTTTACTATAGAACACTAAAGTTTGGTTGGTTGCCCAGAACTCAACAAACCATCATTGAATCCTGGTTATAAGTTGTCTACTCTCTATGATTCTATTTGATTAGTCAGAAAGAATCAGTTGTTCTGAATTATACTAAAGCTTTATGGGTAAAGAAAAGGACATAGAGAAAATCATAACTTCTGGCTCTTGTTTATAATCTATAATGATTTTGTTCTTCTAACTCAGAACTTAGGTCATTTGTTTTTACTTTTTATATACTGGCATTAGCTTTTATTATTTGTCTTGTGGCCCAAGTTGCATGGCAAGTTTTTTTTTAAAGATAAGGACTTTTTTTTTTAATCATTACATGTCTCATATACATGTCCAGGCATATATTTGGCTTTCACTATCACTGTTCATACAGAGTTTTTGAGTTAAATCCTTTGTTATTGGGATCAGTGATCACTCTCTGGCTATCAATTATGTTCATATAACTATAGAACTGAAAATTACATCCCATACAATCAGCCTTCTTCCTTCACAGACAAGAAAATCAAGACTTAGAGACATTAAATATTTAGCCCAAAGTCGAATGGAAGATTCACAGCTTTCAAAAATCAGTAAAGAATTCATCTTATATTTGAGTAAACTCTGGCCCAGGCACCTGGTGGTTTTTGGCAGCCTGTCTTTACAAGGATCCTAACTGATGAATGAACATTTAGGGTTTGTTTACTCATCAGTGAACATAAGGTAAACTAATTTCTAAGCATAAATTGTAGAAACCAAACACGTTGGTGGATATAGAGAAGGAAGATCAGTAGCTGAAGTGGAGAGGCCAACTTTTCTAACCAAGTGTCTCTGTAAGGGTTTAGCAAACTACCTAAGGATAATTTAATTACTTTATTCACCCATGCATGTTCACATATGTGAACACAGCAATACATCTGGCAGCGCGCTTCTAAAGAGTTTTAAAAGAGTCATCAAATCGCTAAAACACAACTGTCAGGATTTTTCAGGTTAGAGTTTCACAGAAATGGCAATGGATATGTTGCAAAAACTCTCACTTTTTCTTGGTATTTCACAGATTTGTGGAATCAATTGATGTGTAAGTTAGTAAAAAAAAAAATCTGCATAAGAACTTCTGAACTAAAAAAAAAAAGAACAAATTTAGAGCAGCAGAAGCAATTTATACTACCCTGAGATTATTGCTTTTTCTAAATGGTTGCAATCTTCTTGATGTATCATTAAATAAATCTAGAAACAGAATTTGAGCCTGGAATTCTCTTGTTAAAGAAATTTTAAATTTTATTGTGAAAGTGATGTACAGAGGAGTTGCAGTTGCGTAAGTCAAGTTCATAAGCACATTTCCTGTTGAACACTGTCACCCCTTACCTTGTTCTCTCCAGTTTTTCCCCTCTTTACCTCTACTCCCCACAAAAGTTGTATAGTTCATTTCTAACATAGTGTCTTGTGAGTTTCACTGCTGAATTGGTTCACCCCTTTGGAATTCTTTCTTAATAAGTTTTCCATGAGAAAGCAAAGCAGTAAGAAAGTAGCTATAGAAAGCAAATTAAGATGAAAAGAATTTTTATGAAATAACATTAATCACTTTTATTTTGGCAATATGTATACATGATTGATAGTCCACATTTTTTATAATTCAGTTATATCATGATGTGCTTTATTGAGGTAAGAACTTCCAATTTTTTATAGCTTTTCTCTATTTACAACCATAACTTGATACACACCTTCTGACTGTGCACATTGGATATTTTGTCATGATTTTTGTTTCTGTAAAAAGAGAATTAGAATTAGAATTGGTCAGTCTGTGAAAACAAGTGAGGGTAGAATTTTTCTTTCCAAATTAGAAAAATAAGAATATATTTTCCTCCTACTAATGTTCTTTTTTTATCAAGTTATACTTTATAATAAAACCATAACCTTTATACTATATTTATAATTTAATGCTTTGAAATGATCACACCATGTAATCTATAACTCATAAAATTCTTGTTCACACCAGTTGGTGGACTAAATGCTTTTCTAATAATAAATTTATGTTTCCTTTATAGCATTATATCCATGTTATGATATAATATTTATTCTTTATTTGGTATAAATTTGTTCAGCGTATTTTTAAGATTAATTCACTCTCGCAGATATCACACTTATTTTTTATATTGTAAGTACTATTTCTTTGAGTCAACATACCATATTTAATGTGTATGCATTATTATTTTGATGGTTGTTTGAGTTATGTACAGTTTGTGGCAATTATTTTTAAATATCTACCACCAGTATTCTTCTGTGGGTCTTTTTATAAATATGTATTTATGTCTTTCTGATCATATATTGACAACTTGCTTTGTACCAGTACCATATTGTTTCCCTTATTTCCCTTCCTCACCAAAATCTGCTAGTACAAGTCACATTTTTTAACCATTCTAGTAGATATGAAATGGTATCTCATGATCTGTGTGTGTGTGTTTGTGTGTATGTGTGTGTGCTTATGTGTTTGTGTGTGTGTGTGTGTGTGTGTGTGTGCGCGCGCGCGCGCGTGAACTCAGGGTTTTGGGATCTTGCTAAGCTTTTTCCATCTCAAGACTAGTACTCTACTACTTGAGCCATGCCACTAGTTCTGGCCTTTCACTGGTTAAGGAGATAAGAGTCTCTTGGGCTGAAGTCATTCAGGTTAACTTCAAACTGCAATCCTCAGATCTAGCTAGCTGAGTAGATAGGATAAGAGACACGAGGGTCAGGCGCTTAATGGTATCTCATGATTTTAATTACAGTTGCCTGATGCACTGTTCTGTATACTTAATGGCTATTTATAAGTTATTTTGTTGCTTAATGCCTTCACAAGTAGTCTATATTGGAGATAATTTAATCTATTATTGAGAAGTATGTATATTCTATAGTGATTGGATATTGTATTCTATAAATACTAATAAGAAAAACTTGGTTGGTAGTTTTCCAAAGCTTCTACATTTTTTACTGAATTTTGTTCCATCTATTTATGTTATCATTCATGGAGGAAATGGTTCTAATGAATCTAGCAGGTTATTTCTTTGTAGATCATGTCCTTGGTATTGTACCTAAAAAGTCATTGAACTAGCTGATATGAAGTGTCCCACAAAAGGCTCACGTGTGAAAGCTGGGTTCCCAAATGATGGATCCAATCAAGGTAACTGGAACATGAGAGTCATGACCTAACCAACACAATCCTTTGATGGATTCATAACTTGAAAGCACTGTTGGGAGAGTGGAACCTTCAGTAGTGGAGCCTCATTGGAGGAAATAGGTCACGGAGGTATGATCTGAGGAAAAATAATATTGTGTCCAGATAGCCTTTGTCACTCTTTTACTTTTTCTTCCTGACTGCCAGGAGGTGCGCACTTTACTCCATCTTATTTTCCCATCATAGTGTTTTGCCTTCACCACACACCCAGAAACAATGCTGTCAACATTGGAGATGTTGGAGCCACAACATTTGTAACTGTGAGCTAAAAATGAAGTTTTCATACAAACACTGTTCAGTTTATGTGTTTATATATTGTCCACACATGGTTTGATAAAATACAAGAAACTATTTCAATTTATTTGTTTATGTTAAGACTTGCTGCTTTCATAGGCTGCTGAAATGTATGTGCATTCTGAATCTGTTATATGGAATATGCTGTACATGCTTGTTCAGTTTATTTTATTTAGAGTATTGATTAATTTTGGAATTTCTTTGATTGGGGGGGATCTGGATGGCCTATCTATTGATGAAAGTAGGGTATTAAAGTCATTATCATTTACTGTGTTGGGATCTACCTGTGCTTTTATGTGCAATAGTGACTATTTGGTTCTTGATATTGGGTGTGCAAGTATTCAATGCATATATGATTGCAATGATTATATCCTCCTGCCCCTTTTATTAATATGAAGTGACCTTCTTTGCATCCTTTAATGTTATCTTTTGTGTGTGTGTGAAAATGCCATACAGAGGAGTTACAATTACATGGGCAAGATAACGAGCACATTTCTTATCAAGCATTGTTGCCTCCTCTTTGTTTCCCCTTACCGTCCCTTCCCATACTCCCCACACCTCCCTCTACCCAATCCTCCCCACCCCCACCAAAGTTGTAAAGATCGATTTTCGACATACGACTTGTACATCTCATTGTTGCTCACTGCATCCCTAGTTAAAATATTTGTTTTTGCCCTTCCCCTCCACAAATTATAACAACATCAAATACAGTGAAAGTAGGGGTTATACTGTGGGGGAGGGACATACAAAGCAACATAAAAATCATCTTATAGAAATGTACTCATTATCTTGCCCATGTAATTGTAACCCCTCTGTAAATTATGTTCACAATAAAAAAAAATAAAAAAAGATAATAAAAATTAAAACACATGTATGTGCATATATGTGAATGTGAATGTAAAAAAAAAGAAATCATCTTATAAATATGTTAGAAACAATTGCATGAAAGAAATAAAAATCATTTGAGTACTTATCTTGGGGTTCATTTCACCTAACATCAACTTATCTGACCATTTCTGCTTGACTCAGACATATACTAGTTATTGCAAATAAGGTAAATCATGGGACCTATGCTTCTTTGGCCAGGCTTACTTCACTTAATATAATTTTTTCCAAGTCTTTAATGTTATCTTGAAGTCTGCTTTGGTAGATGTGAATATAGCCACCTCTTCTTCCTTTGAGGCTCCATTTGTTTACAATGTATTGGTCCATTCTTTTGCATTAAACCTGTGTTTCTCTTTGCCAGTGAGGTGTTTCTTGTAGACAAGTGACTATTGTCTTTTAATACAATATGCAACTTTATATCATTGGATTAGGGTATTGAAAGTGTGTGGCAATTCCTGCCCTTTGTTGTTACAATGTTGTTTGTTGTTCTGTTTGCATATCTACTTCTGTAATGAGATTTACTCTTCTCAGTACTTTCCTGGCTCCATTTATCTTCCTCTTATCTGTGTAAGATTCCTTAAAGTATGTTCTGTATGGCTATCTTAATGCTAATTAATTTTTAATGCTCATCAATAAATAAAATTTTGTTTATCACGGAAAGATTTTATTTAGCCTTCAATTATGGAGGATAACTTTGTTTGGGTACACATCTAGATGGGCAATTATTTAATTTCAGGGAATTTTTTTATTATTGGCAATTATTTATTTATTTCATTCCATGCTTTTCTTGTTTTTAAGTTTCTATTGGAAGTTTCTTTGAGAACTTTTTTAGTTTCTGTTCTTCTGCTGAATTTGCCTTTATAAACTTTAGGGCTTTCAATATTCTTTCCTACTGTATACCTAATGTTTTAAGTACAACACAAGGAAGTCCTGCTCTTATCTTTTCTGTTTGTTTCTCCAAAAGCCTTCTGTAATTGGATGGTGGTCTAATTCCAAAGATTTGGGGATTTTTCAGAAATTATTTTATTGCATTCATTTTCTATAACTTTAGCTTGCTCCTTTTTTCCTACTTCTATGCTCACTGTCCATAGGCTTAGTGTGTTATTCATAGATCTGGTCTGCTATGTTTGTACTTCCTTTAGTTTTTCCTTTTAATTTCCTGTATGTTTCCATCCATCTGCCTTGTCTTCACACCCTGATATTCTGTCTTTAACTTTACCCCAACTATTGGTGAGATTTACAAGGGAGTTTTTTTATTTGATTCATTGATTTTTCTCATTTCCAAGATTTCAATTTTATTTGTTTTATAATTTCTAGATCCATAACTAGTTGTAAAATGGTGAGAAGAATGACAGTATGAAAAACTTAATAATTAATTTTTGGACTCTTTTGCCTCAATTACAGAGGCAATTATTTTGTAATATACTTTTTTTTAAATACGTTCAACTTCACAATAACTTTCTTCAGGGCAAAAATCACATTTATTATGTCATTGTACATAGTGCAGATACAGTAGGTGGTAAGTAATTGATGACAGTTGCTGAGTTTCCCCTTTACATTTTAAAATGTATATAAATAATCATCTTTATCTTTATTTCCAGATAGTCTCTCATGAAATAAGCTCTGGTATATGTTTGAAGACATTCCCAATTATAAGAATTAAAACAAATAATAAAAATATTCACTGTTTTTTCTTATACAAATTTTATTGTGCTCTTGATGGTAAAATACTTCCATCTTTCAATAAATATATGGGATTTTAGTTGTTAAACTGGACCTGTTTGGGATAAACATGTTCTGATCTCTAAAACCTGTCTGAAATACCACATTTTCTTTCTCATAACATGCCATCTAATAAATGATATTTCATCCATTTAGGACTGCTGATTTGTACTTTATCTCATAAAATTTTGCATAAATTATTTAAACTTTGACGTAATAAAGACAATATTAAGATTAAAAGGATTTACTATTGAGTTAAAACCTTGATTTACCCTGATTTCAGCCTGGTTTTTTTAATTACATTTCAGGACATATTGAAATGTTGAAAACCTAAATCAAGGTAATGCTGCAAACTCACATGTTCCACGAAACTGTGACTAGACAAATTACATTGAGGTTGTATTGCTTACACTTTTGAAATTTTTATGAGATGCTTATTTGGGTAGAAAATACTTCTAAATATATGAAAAACTGGTTAATTGGAATTATTTTACTGGAAAGCTTTGGTATCCAGTAGTCCAGTCTTAGACCTAACTCTGAGTCACCATGCAGTCATGATGGGGTAACCTGTTACCTTACTATGACAACTTGTCCCTAACATGGTAGAGAATGCACATTTCTTTTGGCTGAAAATTACTCTGAGAACTCTCCTACTCCAACCTTGGAACAAGCCAAGAAATGCATCTTTTGAAGAAAAAAAATTCTTTACCATTCTTATTTGGGACAGTTCAGATCTGACATTTCTAAAGGAACAACCTGAGGGCTTTCCTCCACTTTTTAATGGTTACTTGCCTCATATATTTATCTGTAATTAAATCAGTTCAGTGTAACTAAAGAACAGATACTGATCAAGATTATGGCTTTAGTGTGAAGGCCAGATAGAACCTTTTCAAGCTGTAGACATTTCAGAGCTATACAATCTTTTACCCTCACTTTAAGTTTTCCCAACTTTGGGTACTTGCTTGATTTCTTTGTTTCTTAATTCTTTAATTTCCCAAAGGAGCGGCCAACTTCAAAAGTCTTTGAAAAAAGTTATGCATAGGTTTTTAAATATATCTTGTATAGAGAAGTTTAAATTGACTGAATTTTAATGAAATGGATTGGCTTAATATCAGCGCCATAAAATTTAGTTAACCTCAAAGTCACTAAATCCAATGCATAAAAGGAGTTAGCATAATTCTACATAAAAATTGTGTTTTACACCTCATTAGATTTCATTGATCTCGATCATAGTTACATATATGCTACAGATTAGCTCAAACAGGATTTATACTTTTAGATGATTCCAGTTTTATATTCCTTAGACTCTAGAATATTTTTATAATTATTTGCCTCCTGATAGATTAAAAATCATTGTTCATTAAAGAGATTTAATATCACTGTACTTTTGAAGAGATTAGGTTCTCTGTGAGAGAGAGGAAAAAATGTGTGATTAAAGAATAAAAGCTTATCACTATACTTGAAATGTAATCGTGTGTACAGAGTAGCGAGGCATAAGAACCTGAGACTAATGAATGTGCCCCTAATGATATTTTCTTGCATCCTATCAAGTTGGAAAATAGGACTTATTTTAACCTCCACATCTAGTTTTAGTGAGTTTGAATTGGATGTGGAAAGACTCTCAGAGTGAACCTCCAAACCATATTTTACTGCCTTTGAACTCAAGGCTTGAGAAAGACCCAGTTGGTCTATGTTTACCATAGTCTTATACTCTTAAGGCAGCCAGAGGAATTTCTTTCCACGGACACTACAATACCAACAACTTGGCCACTTTTTGTTTGGTGTCTTCACAGACCAGGAACCTAGCAAGAGCACACACCCATCCTATTTCTTCAGTGTATTGTCTTTTCTTTAGGAGTGGGTTACATCCCAGCATGAGTATTCATAAATTGACGCATTTTATTGTGTCCATCTATCTCAAATCCAGAGCTGTCTCGTCTCACTTTTCACAAAATCTAATAATATAGTATCCTTTGGTTATACTTTTTAAAAAAACAGAACAAGGATAGATTGCCAAGTTGGGAATCTATTTATTAAACTGTTTTTATTTTTTACCTTTCTTTGGAGACTTCATTCTTTGCATTGCTGTCACCTTTTTTCCAGTAATAGAAAGCACATACCTCAAAAAGTTAGATGCTTCTGAAGAAAATTAATGTTTTCATCCACAGATGTGTGTAACAAAGATTTTGCTATCCACAAATATGTATTTTCTCCTCTTTTTCTTTTGTGTGTGTGTGTGTGTGTGTGTGTGTGTGTGTGTGTGTGTGTGTGTGTGTGTGTGTGTTTTCTTGTTAGTACAGAGTCATACTGGTATTAGCCATACTGATATTGCTCTATCACTGAGCTGCAGTCTTGTTACATAGCCCAGGCTGTGTTCAGCCTTTAGAGTGCTGCAATTAGAGGTATGTACCACCATGCCTGGCTCATTCTCTTTTCCCATAGTAATAGATTTCCTGATTTTTTAAAATCTGGGAACAGGGCTACTCAGAACCAAGATGACTTTTCTTAGCCCCATTTGCATACAAATGTAGAAGCATTTGGGTTCTTCCTTAAAAGCAGCTAGTATGTACTTTTTCCTTTGTGTGTGGGGGGGAGGGGAAGGATTCCCTGAGTTTCTTTTGCTAGTACTCTACCACTTGAGCCACCGCTCTACTTCCAGATTTTTTTGTGTGATTGATTAAAGATAACATTAATTAGAGAAACATCATGGATGTTTCTGCCCAGGTTGGCTTTGAACTACAATCCTCAGATCTCAGCCTTCTAAGTAACTAGGATTACAGACTTGAACCACCAGCTCCCAGCTACTTTTTCCTTTTTCTTTATCTCTTCCTGACTTTTGTCCTGGAAACCAATGTGATGACTGGAGCTCATGCAGCCAAGATAGAACTTTGGGAATTGTACCTATTTCCCAGTGGATTCTTCCTGTATTTGGTTTCATTTTCTGTTTGGGGGAATATTCCCATTATTCAAAACCAGACTGAACTGAACCAAGTGTTCTTGGGATTTATTCTCTGTTATGGTTTAAGTCTAAGATATCCCTCCCACACACCATGTGTTTAAGGGCTTGGTTGCCCTGTGATGGGCTTTTAGAAAGGTGATTACATCATGCAGACACTATAGTACCTTATCAGTGACTAAACCACTGATGGGCTCATAATTTTATTCAGAATTTTATTATGCAGTAGTAGAAACTAGAAGATGAGGGCTCTTGAAGAAACCATGCCCTAGAAAGGCCTTTCTTTCCCCTCTCCTCTCTTTCTCTTACCTTTTCTCTTTCTCTTTCTTTATTTGCCCCTCTGTCTCTATCTCTCTGTCTCTCTGTCTCTGTCTCATCTCTCTGTCTCTCTCCATTTCTCTGTATGTTTCTCTGTGTGTTTCTCTCTCTCTGCCAAATACTAACTGGGCTAAAGACATAAAGAGAAACTTCTCTGAAGAGGAAGGAAGGATGGCCAATAGACACATGAAGAAATACTCAACCTCCCTAGTCATAAAAGAAATGCAAATCAAAACAACATTGAGATACCACCTTACCCCAATTAGAATGATTATAATCAAGAACTCTAATAACAACAGATGCTGGAGAGGATGTGGACAGAAGGGAACTTACTGCATTGTTGGTGGGAGTGTAAACTTGTTCAACCACTTTGGAAAGTAGTATGGAGGTTCCTCAAAGGACTCCACATAGAGCCCACCTATGACCCAGAAATCCCACTTTGGGGCATTTACCCAAATGATCACAAACAAGACCATACTAAAGCTACCAGCCCAACTATGTTTACTGCAGCATTATTTACCATAGCTAAGATATGAAACCAACCCAGATGTCCTCAGTAAATGAATGGATCAAGAAAATGTGAGATATATGCACAATGGAATTCTATGCCTCCATCAGAAAGAATGACATTGCCCCATTTGTTAGGAAATGGAAAGACTTGGAAAAAATTATAGTAAGTGAAATAAGCCAGGCCCAAAGGAAAATAGGTCCCATGGTTTCTCTGCTTGTCTGAGACAAGCAGAAAAGATCAGTAAGTTGATGTTGGTGAAATGAACCCCAAGATAAGGACAAAGGTTTTTTTCTTTCTTGCGATTGTTTCTAACATATTTATAAGATGATTTCTTTGTTGCTTTTTATGTCCCTCCCCCACGGTATAACCCCTGCTTTCACTGTATTTGATGTTGGTATAATTTGTGGAGGGGAAAGGCAAAAACAAATCATTTAAATAGGAATATAGGTGGACCCATTGCAACAATGAGATGTACAAGACGTTATGTCGAAAAATGAACTCTACAACTTTGGCTGGGGGAGGGTGGCTTGAGGCATGGGAGGGGGAGATGGAAAGGGATGGGAAGGGGGAAAACAAAGGAGGAGGCAACAATGCTTGATAAGAAATGTACTCATTACCATGCCCGTGTAATTGCAACCCCTTTGTATGGTATCTTCACAATTAAAAAGAAAAAAGAAAGCTGATTGACACTTTTTTGTGTGTATTATTCCTTCAACCTGGAATGACCTACATCCCCCTTGTCTCTAGTTAGACATCCTCAAGACACAGCTCAAAGATCAAGTTGAAACAAGTACTTCTTTCAATTTTTCCACTTATATCCTCCCAGGCTGAGTACCCATAGTACCTGGTCTGTATCTATATTAACATACTTCTTACATGATCTTATGATATGTGGTTTACCTTTTTTTCCCCCAACTACACTGTGGTTTCCATGGAATCTGAACATTCTCTTTCCAATGTCCACAAGTTTTCCTGGGATTATCACTGTGATCCCCATTGTCATGGAACATGAGCCAGGAGCCACTGACAGAAACGTGACATTGAATATCACATTCCTTAAATAATCAATTCCAGGGGAAAATGTATTAGAATATGCCAGAGGACCTAAAATGTCTTTCAGACATATGTTGACTCTTTTTAGAATAAAACAGCTCTAGCCAGGGGTCTCTAAGTTTGGATATATACAAGTTTTTACCTCTTACTTTGCTTTATATTGAGGATCGCAAGTATGTGTGCATATTTATACATTTCCATCATCTCCCAAGTGTTAATTCCCCTGAGCATCTCAAAATTCCTTCCATTTCAGTGGTCATTTTGTTTCTAATATTTTAGGGTATCTAAAATACTAGTTTCTAATATTTTAGAGTACTCTATGACTGAAAAAAATTCTGACACAAAATAACCAGATTTTGAGGATGGAAAGATTAAAAGAAAGCAGAAAGCAAAGGAGATTTCAGGGATCCAGAAAAATTACAGTAAAACCACTGCATCAGAAGGAAAATAGCAAGGAGTTTGGAGCCAATGCCCAGGATCTCCCGGCTGAGGGTGGGAGAAACAAAAAGAGCAATACCAGGTAAAATGAAATAGGCCTGCCAAAGGATTGCCAACATTGGCCTGAAGAAAGCACACACAATCCGCAAACCTAGGAACCTCAGCAAAGGAACCAGTTAAACAGTGATTAAGCCACTAGGAGAGATTAGACTGTGGAGCTAAGAAATTCTTTCCCTTACCCCCACATCTCAGGGAGTGACAGAGTCACTGTCTTCAGGAAGTTTCTTTGGAAGACCAGAGACAAGTAACAATCATGGATTACCCAACAAGACTCTGCCATAGAAGTTATGTTTAAATCCTTAATAAGAGGTTTGTGGAGAGTCTGGTGTATCTGACTAATTTTTTTATACTTACATCATTCTACCTTCCCACTAACCTCTCTTATAAAGCTTAGCTCCCACAAATACTATAATTCCAACAAGACTATATTCTATTTCCTTCCTACTACAGTACTTGTTTAGGATGGACTTCCTAGAGTCCACAGACTCTACTTGGATCTCCTATTCATCTTAAAAAAAAAAAAAACAGTATAGGTAATGGTCCTCACTAGAGATTGCCACAGAAAGGGTTGTGGTTTACCATCTTCTGAGTCAAGAAGTCTTCCATACATGGTGTTTACAACATTGAAACTAATTATTTGTCAAACAAGACTTACTCTTCCAATATGTACACTACCACCCAGCCATCATTTTGCCTATCTTTTTGGTGTTTTTATGATTCTTACTTCTTTCCTCTTTCTTCTTTGCTATTCTATTCTATAGTATTATTTCCTATATTCTTATGGTTTTAATTATCTTCTTCTGAGGGCAGTATGTCCTTAAGTATCATTTTGCAATACTGATTTAATAGGCATGAATTCCTTTAGTTTTGTTTATGGTGGGATGTTTTTTATTCCTCCATCAATTATTAAGGATAGCTTCACCAAGTACAGAAGGCTAAGTGGGGTTTTGTTGCATTTGAATTATGTCTTTGCATGCCTTTGTTGTATTTAGTTGTATTTAGTCTATGTTGAGGAATCTGCTATTATTTTAATGGACTTATCATTGTAAGTTACTTCTCTCCTCTCTTTTTGCAGCTCTCACTAACAAAACCAAACACAGATTTAGAGTAGTGTTAGATGGGAAAAAAAACATGCCAACCAAATGGGCCCTGAAAATAGCCAAACACAGTTTTAGGGTATTAGATGGAGAAAAAAAAGCCAAACAAATGGGCCCTGAAAGTAGGAACAAGTAGCCACCATCTTATCTGATAAAATAGATGTCAAACTAAACTCAGTCAGAAGAGACAAAGAAGGTCACATCATATTAATAAAAGGGAATGATCAATGAATCAAGGAAATTATAGTTGTTAAGGTATATAAACCAGAGAAGTGTACCCAAGTTCATTTAACAAACTTTCCTGGGGACTTATAAATATACGGTTAGACTCCTAGAACAATTATAATGACAGACTTCCACACTCACCAATAAAAAAACCTGAGGATTAAATAATACCATAGGCCAAATGGATTAACCATGCACAGAGTATTTTTTCCAGTAGGTGCACAATACCCATTCTTCTTAGCAGCCCAGGAAAATATCTCCAAAATAAATCATATGCTAGGACACGCAGCAAGTCTGGGAAAATACAAAAAAATTGAAATAACTCCTTGAATTCTATCAAGCCATAGTAGAATTCAACTAGCATTCTATGTAAAAGATACTACAGAAAATATTTCAAACACACACAGCCCAAACAACACATTGTTGAGTAATAAGTGTGTGGGAGTGAAGAAATAGAGAAATCAAAACATTCATAGACTCTAATGAAAATAAAAAACATATCCTACCAGAATCTCTGGGATATGGCAAAGGCAGTGTTGAGAGGAAAATTTATAGTCAAGCATGTCTACATTAAAAACAAAACAAAACAAAAACCATAAAGCACTTAAAAACACAGCCTTATGATGTAACTCAAACTTCTAGAAAAACAGAACACTTTCTTCTGGACTCTTTGTCCTCCATCTTCCATGCTCATAAAATGCTCTTACTGGGAAGACATGGAGTCTGTTCATTCCCTAGTGACTCACCAGCATATACTTGTGTGTGAAACACAGGTCTTACTGAGGTCTGAGGGAAGTATGGTAGAATATTCCAGGAAATAACTTCAAAGCTAGTATTAGACATGACTGTTGTAAAATGGCCAGTGTCATTTTCCTGCCAAGGGAATACCTTTGTGGCCAGAATTCCTTAGGTCAGAGTGTCCCATGTTCTTTCGTGGTTTGAAATGCTCCAGTTTCCTTTACTAGCTTCCAGCTTAGTTTTCCAATAGGTTTATATTTTGTACAGAAACATTTCACCTTCCTTTTTTTACCCATCTTCCTTAACCTGTACAATTTCAATGTGGTTTTAGTGTTTGATTTTTAATCTCTAAAATCTTTCAGGGAACAAAAGTGATCATATTTAGTATTCCTCAGCACAAGGAACAGACATAAACATTAACATTCTAATTTCTATTCTAATAGAATTAAATTCTTGGTTAAGACTCCTACTCTACAAATATATAAAAGAAGAACATATTTTTTTCCAACTATATGAAATGAATTCCCCAGGTCATGAATTAACATATGTGTACACTCCTCACACAATGTATTGTGGTTGCTTAAATATTTGATCAGGTTCTTATATCCATGATTCCTAAATCCTTCTAGTAATTCACAATCTGTATACTATTCACATTTAACCAACATAATCTCAGATTGAACGGAGAATTTTCTCAGCCAGGATCTGGAGCTGAAAATTACCTTGGCTTTTCAGTATAAGTGCATACACCACCAACCAATTCATGAGGGTATGAAAGATCCACCTCTTTGTGCTAGCTTTTCAACAGCCTCGAGAATACTATGAACATTCCCAAAGGCTTAGAATCAAGAGCAGCCTTGAATTCACCACAAAAGCGACATTGTGCCCTACTATTTTATACTAAAATGGTACGCTTGTCGAAGCTCTGAGGTACTACTGGAAAGGCCCAATAAATTTGGCTGCTTCAATTGTAGAACAGAAGAGTATTATCTGACAGCTTGTTCTCATTGTCATTTACTATGCAGTGTAAAACAAGGCAATCAATGAGCAAAACAATGATATTGTGCACCTCAGTATATTAATAACACAGATGATCTGACTGGGGTTTACCAGCAGGTATATATCCAGGCCAGCAGACAGAACTAATGAAGACAAGCCTCAGCTCTTTTCTTTTGAGGAGACCTATATCTAACACAAAAGCTTCAGCTGTTATTTAACATGTGCAAACCAACATTTATAAGATCTATTAACTCATCTATCACTTTTACATCTAATCAGCACTATGAAGCTTACAATATGAATCATTTTATTTAATCTATGTAGCATATAATTCACAGTTGAGGAAACGAGTTTTGTTATAGACAGCTTCTTGGTATTATGAAAAAGTATCTGAAATAATCCACTTTTCAGGAGGAAGATATTCTTCAAATCATGGTCTCAGAGTTTCATTCCGGGTCACTGTTAAGTTGTGGTAATACAGTACATCATGTCAGGGGTACCTGGTGAAGGAGGCTGCTCAGCTCATCGTGGTTGCACAACAAACATTATTAGAAGAAGGGATGAGATCTGGCCTGAATATCTCCTTCAGAGCCCATCTCCAATGACCTAACTTCCTGTACTAGGGCTCACCTACTGAAGGTTTTTACCACCTCCCAATAGTGTCACCTGCTGGGCACCGTACCTTCAATACATGGGCCTTAGGAGGCATTCATAATCCAAACTAATACAAATTTGGAGAATTAAGGGAATGTGTCACCAACCCATATAGCTGCTAGGGGATTTTGTATAGGCGAAAGAAACAAATAGGTGATATGAATCCATGTCTAGATTTTCTTTCATGTTGTTCTAGAACCAGGCTTATCCTCCATATGGCACCAAAAATTATGAATTGTATTCTCAACTAATGCCAAAAGTCTCCAGAAATTTCCACAAAAAATCTCCTAGGTTCAGTTCCTGGGTCAATCTCCTTCCCTCTTTTCCCCTCCGCGCCCTTCCCCTCCCCTACACTTTCCTTCCCTTCCCGCCTCCTCTCTCCTCATCTATTTGTCTCCTCTCTCTTGCTCTCTCTTCATAGTTCAAAAATCATTACATATATTGGAGGATTTTAAATAGATAAAGAGCATTTTAGTTTTAAATAAGGTAAAGATTTGTTGCTTCAGAGATAAGTTCAAATTGTTCTAGGTGAAGTCTCATTACCTATATAGGTCCATGCTAAAAAATAAAATAAATAAAACAGTCATTTCATCAACTTGAAGATTCCAAAGGAAGTAAAACAATAACAGCAAGGGCACCGCCTCTATTGAAGCTTAGGATTTTTGCTTTATGAATAACTGAAAAGAAATTGTCCTCTTTTGCACTTGAATCTAGGAACACTCGATCTTCTATATGTGGATAAAGTGGGAGGAAAAAAAGATCTCAGCTGTCTTCCTAAATCTCATCTTTTAAAATGAAATTATTGCAAAAGCAGTAATTTCACAGATAATGTTCTTTCATCTTTGCATATATTCAGTATGAGGAGTACCTTTCCTTTACTGTATAATTCTAGTTATTTTTAAAATACAGTCCTGGGTGGGGGTAATAGTTGTCTGAAACTCAAATTCACTTTGGTAAGAAATTCATCTCCACTGTTCTCCTCTGAGCACATTTGTTTTGTCTAATTTGTGGAGGGAAGGGGAATAACAAAATGCTGAAAGGACACAGGATGACCTATTGCAACAAAGATATCCACAGGACAGTATATTGGAAGTGAATTTTACAACTTAGGGCAGGGGTGGGGAGGAGTGAGAGAGGTGGGGGAGGGAAGGGATAGTGGGACAACAACAAGGGTAGGGGTAATAATGCTTGACAAGAAATGTAGTCATTGCCTTACTCATGTAACTGTAACCCCTCTGTTCAGCATCTTTACAATAAAATAAAAATTTTTTTAAAAAGTTAAATGAGGCAGGTTGGGGGTTCCTGTCTATTCTCTTTAACTTTGAGAGTGTAATAGCTCACAGCAATGAGACGCTCGTAAGGGGATGTGGGAGAAAGACAGAGACAGAGATAGAAACGGATGTAGAGATATTCCACCTTGGAGAATGAGAGGGAGAGAAATTAGAGCAGAGCAGGGGTGCTTTTTAAACCACAAGTCATAAGAACAGATTAACATTGAAGGACTTTCCTCTTTCCCAGCTTTGGTCCACTGCAGAAAACTAAGGACAGGGAATTTTCAAGTATTTGTGTGATGAACTGAAAGTCTACCCAAGGGTGGAAATGAAGACCTATTCTTAACCATTCTCTAGACTTAAACAGTGCATTAAACAGTGTATTCATAATTCAGGGCTGATAAAGATGAGGTCTATCAAATGTTGGGCTGCACATGTGCTTTTTCCCAGTCTTTGTTTGCCCGTATCACAGAAGAGTTACATGAATATAATATTTGCATTCTTTTTTATTTATTCAATATTTCTTTTGAGGCAGTATTTGAAGACATAAAGTTTGCCATTTCAATTAACTGATAAGAACCTAGTCTGTGGAGGCACAATACCTACTATACATAATGTTTCTACATCTTCCCTATCCCTAATAGTTTATGCAGTGCGACATAGCCCCACTAGGACAATAAACACATGCTTAAGGTACAGTAAATTAAAAGTGAAGTCCTTGGCCAACTTGGAAATTAGATAGATAGGTAGATGGATAGATAGATAGATAGATAGATAGATAGATAGATAGATAGATAGATAGATAGATAGATAGATAGATAGATAGATTGAATCTAGGAACGCTTGCATGGACAAGCATTCTACCTTTGAACCATATCCCTATTCCTGACTTTAATACCTTTTAAATTATTAAAGACCAATATGCACAATATACATATGTGTATATATATAAAAACTACAAATGATTAAAGAATGCAAATCAAAATCACAGTCACTGTAGATCCTATGGCTGTGGAAAGGATAACAGAGAAAGATTGAAAATTTCTGAGTCCATATGTCTGATAACTTAAATGAAATGGGCTGATTCCTTGAAAGACATATTTCAAGGAGAATTCATAAGAAAAAAAAATCAGAATAGGACTATGATAGCAAGAAAAATAAGTCAACAATAAACTTCCAAAAGCAAAAAGCACAATGGTAAGTCCACTAGCAAATTCTTCCAAATCTTAAAGGAAGAAATTATACCAACTCTCTAAATATTTTTATTATATTTTTTATTGTGAAGATATGTACAGAGGGGTTACAGATACATGAGTAAGGTAATAAGTGCATTTCCTATCAAGCATTGTTACTCCTCCTTTGTTTTTCCCCAAGTATCCCTTTCCTCCCCGACTCTTCCTTCCCCCTGCCAAAGTTGTAAAGATTATTTTTAACAAAATGTCTTATACATCTCATTGTTGCAATGGGTCAGCCTGTATTCTTGTTTCAGCATTTTTTTATTTCCCTTCCTCTCCCTAAATTAGAAAATGTATATACATGATGCAGGGCACCAGAATCAAATACAGTGAAAACAGGGGTTATACCATGGGGGAAGAACATACAAAAGAAACAAAGGAAATCACATAGTACATTATAAGTATATTAAAAACAACAGGGCTGGGAAGGCGGCTCAGTGGTCGAGTGCTTGCCTTGCATGCATGAGGCCCTGGGTTCGATTCCTCAGCACCACATAAGCAAAAAGAAAAAAAAGCCGGAAGTGGCGCTGTGGTTCAAGTGGTAGAGCGCTAGCCTTGAGCTGAGGAGCTGAGGGACAGCACCCAGGCCCAGAGTTCAGGCCCCACGACCGGACCCCTCCCCCCAAAAAACCCAGCAACAAAGATAAAACCTCTTGTGTCTCTATCTTGGGGTTCATTTCACTTAGCACCATCTTATATGGTCATATGGTCAAAAGGAAACCCTACTGCATTGTTGGTGGGAGTGTAAACTTGTTTATCTACTTTGGAAAGCAGATGGAGGTTCCTCAAAAGACTACACATAGAGTTCCCCTATGACCCAACAATCCCTCTTCTGGGCATTTACCCAAATGATCACAAACAAGTGTATACTAAAGCTACCAGCACAACTATGTTTATCACAGCACTATTCACCATAGCTAAGATATTGAACCAACCCAGATGCCCCTCAGTAGATGAATGAATCAAGAAAATGTCCAAATCTCTTTAAGAAGGTAAAAACACAAGGAATATTTTCTAGCTCTTTCTCTGAGTTCAATATTACCCTAATATAAAACCAAATAGATATTACAGGAAAAAGAATTAAAAAATTAATATATCTCATGATATTAATTTTTTATTACAGATGCAAAATTCCTCAACAAAATATTGGCAGAATCTGGAAATATATAAAAAGGATTATACTCTGCAAACACATAAAATTATTTCCCTGCAGGCAAGGAAGATTCAACAGTCAAAATTCAGTGAACCTATCATTCCAGTAAGCTAAAGAATTAAAGTTAAATAATTATATTCATAGGTGCTAAAAAAAAAAAAGCATTTGATAAAATTCAACACACATTCATGGAGCCATGACTCATTTGGTAGAAAGCTAGCCAATGAGTAAAAGCAGCAGGTACTGAGTTCAAATCCTATCTTGGATCTAAAAATTAAAACAATAAGCTTGGAATGGAGAGGGAAAATAGTCAAGTTGATAAACAATAGCCACAAAAATGTATAACCAAAATTATGTTTAAGATAGACAAAAACATACCCTTTTTATGGCCATATAATTTTTTATTGTGAAAATACTGTACAAAGGGGTTACAATTACATAGGCAAGATAGTGAGTACATTTCTTATCAAGCATTGTAGCCTCCTCCTTTGTTTACCCTTCCCATCCCTTCCCAGCCTACCCCACCCCCCCCACACCAAAGTTGTAAAGTTCCTTTTTGGACATAATGACTTGTACATCAAATACAGTGAAAGCAGGGGTTATACTGTGGGGGAGGGACATACAAAGCAACAAAGAAATAATCTTATAAATATAAAACATACCCTTTATATTAAGATCAAGATCAAGGCAAGGGTGTCATTTCTCAACATTTCTTTCCAACATCATATTAAAAGTTTTAGCTGATGCAATAAGACAATAAAATAAATAAAATGTAAGCAGATTGAGGACAAGAAATAAATTATCTTTGTGATCAGATGAGGTTATTGTTTATGTAAAAAAATCTGAACAAAATCAACAAAAAATCTGAAGTTACTAAGAAATGATAAGCCCTGAGAAGCAAGGTTAGAGAGTTATTGATTAACAAGTATGAGTTTCAGTTGGGAAAATTAACAAGATCTGAGAATGAATGGTGATGATAGTGGTACCACCAACAACTTATATATATATCAACAACCAAAAAAATAAAGTAGTAAAATCATCATGGAAAAACTATTTACTTATTTTATATTACTATATTATTATTTCATTTAAAGACAAGGTAAGGAACCTTATGTTTTCTGAGCCAAAGGGACCGAAGATTTTCATTGAAATCTGAGTACATCCAAGTTTTTCTGGATGAGTATAAGACTTGTTAATCCTATATTTTATGAGACCTTCTGTGCTTTTGCTTGAAGACTCACAGTAGGTGAGGGCAACATTAAATATTTGGATATTTTCTAACAGTCGATAGTTTAATAACTGTCATATTGGCGTCAGGACACTTTCTCTACTATTTACTCAAGCTATGAATTTGCAGAGACAGTGTGAGAAAAAAATAGACATAATGAGAGAAAATGGTTGGAGAATATAGTAAACACCCATTTGAGAGAGAAATTCAGAAAAACAAACTATACCAATGAAATACCTTTGCTGCTTGAGTGCTCTCTCACACACACACATACTCACTTACTTGCTTATTCTGAGGAGGTTTGAAAAAACTTGATAAATTTGAAGCTTGGAAATACCCACAAAAATACATAGATATGTAATATATGTAAAGAATTCTTAAAATATATGTGATGATGGCCTATTGTTATTATTTACATCATCAAAGGTACATGTCTGTTTAAAAAAGCTAAAATTTATGAAAATCCTACCCACCTAAACATAAACTATAATGGCACCAATTGCAGGTGAGAAAAATAAACCAAAGATGCAGTATTTGACTACAACAGCATGAAGTTAAACAAAATATATACCAATGAGGGCTTCATGCATGCTAGGCAAGCATTTTACCTCTAAACCACATTCCCAGCCCAGTAGTTCAATTTTTAAAAATCAAAGTTAGGTTTTTTGTTTGTTTGTTTTTTCAGATTCCAAATCTTTAACTCCCATTTCCTTCACGGGGAGCAGGATATGTTTCTTTTCCTCATTTCTTCCCCCATTGTACCCTGTTACACTAAAATAAATCCTTACTAAATCTTTTTGTAAAAGTTATTTGCGGGCTGGGAAGGTGGCTCAGTGGTAGAGCGCTTGCCTTGCATGCCTGAGGCCCTGGGTTCAATTCCTCAGCACCACATAAGCAAAAAGAAAAAAGCCGGAAGTGGTGCTATGGCTCAAGTGGTAGAGCGCTAGCCTTGAGCTGAAGAGCTGAGGGACAGCGCCCAGGCCCAGAGTTCAGGCCCCACGACCGGACCCAAAAAAAAAAAAAAAAAAGTTATTTGCAAAGCTGGTACCAGTGGCTCATGTCTGTAATCCTAGCTAACAAGAGGCAGAGATCTGAGGATTAGTTGTTTGAAGATAGCCTGGGCAGGAAAGTCCTTGAGACTATGATTCCAATTAGCCACCAAAGAGCCAGAAGTGGAGCCGTGGCTCTAGTGACAGAATGCTAGCCTTGAGCAAAAAAGCTCAATGACAAGTGCCTGGGCCATGAATTTAAGCCATGGGACTGGCACACACACACAAAAAAAAATTTTGCAGATTTTTCAACTATGTCAGGGATCAACCCCTATATCAGTTCAAATTGTGCAAAGGCCCATTGCTCTTGTAATTTCTATTTAAGGAAATTTATTTTTTTAATTCCAGGCAGAGTTGATATACATGTAGCGCTATCCATTTCAATTGCAGTTTTGTTTGCCATGGAGGGCACCCCAAACCTTCCATCTTTTTTCATAGTAAATGAGGGTAGGCTTCTGCCTTCTGTGATCCTGGCCAAAACAGAGACAGAAGCCTAGAAAACTTTTCTCCTTTACTTTTTTTTCTTGACTGATGCAAATCCGTTTGCCATTGGTCTCAGATTTAATTAAAAATAACTCTGGAAAATATCTCCAGGAAAATATCTCTACTCTAAAACAGATTAGATGCCTCTTCTAGGAATTTCCTAACACCTCAAACTTCATAAACTTTCCTATAACAATGACTCGGTCCTGGCACATTTATTACATATTATCACAAAACTTCTTTTAAAGATGTCAATTCAATGATGCTAGGCTAAGACCTGAGAAGTCATGTCTAATGTATACTTCTTATCACTAGGGAAGTAATTGCACTGCAATATAATTTCTTGTTTAATTGTCTCTTTCTGTGAAGAAATGACTCTTCAAGGGAACAGACTGATTTAGATGTCTTTGCAACCCTTTTACCAGCATCTACCACACATGAACACACTGTTGAATTAACTAAAATGGGCTCTGCCATTCAACCATTGGCTGATGACAAACATGGGATACCATCATCCACACACATCTAACCTCAGAGAGCCAACAGAGCAGAGACCTTGGGTTGATTCTGTAAGAGATGCATTTGAATCCAATAGAGAGGAATTACTTAGAATTAGTCATTTTTTCCCAGAGCCTTCCAAATTAGGCATATCCCCATGATCTTTGCTGTCAGAGTGTCTACTTGATAGCAAAACGAATCTCCAAATTTCTATATTTAACTTAAAAGATTCAATAATTTCTCCTTCAATATGTATGTATTCTTTCTGAACCCTAGGTTGCTTAATCAGAAAATCATTATTTTAAAGCAAAACAAGCCTGAGAAATGATGGCTACATTATGAAACAGTGCATGATAAACAATGTTTAAATGGTAGCCTCTTCTCTGATTTTGTACTTCTCTCTGTCTGTCTGTCTGTCTCTCTCCTTTTCTCCCTTGTAGTAGGGACTGAACTCAGAGTCTCAAACACTCTGAGAAAGCATTCCAACACTTCAGCCATCCCTAGCCCCTAGCCCTTTTATTTCTACTTTTTGATTTGTATTTTGATTGTATTTGTATTTTGTGTTGTATTTGTATTGTATTTGTAATCTTTAAGGTAGGATTTTTAATAACTTTCACTGGGCTAGCCTCAAAATTCAGATCTTCCTCCTCCACCACTTAGTTATAGAGGATTACAAGCATATGACATTATACCCTGGGGTTCATATCAACTTTATCAGCATCTTTTTCTCTACCACTCTCAGAGGCACTGACCTGATGGTGTCCTGCAGCTTCTCCCTTGATGTAGCCATATATTTTTCCTCTCTAATGCTCTCTGTTATGACTAAATGATGTTGAAGAATCAGATTTGAGCCTCAGAATGAATGTGTCATTATAAGGTTTAGAACGGAATAGAAACTCATTTAGGGTGGGGGCAATTAGATCATGAGATATAAAGTAGTTCAGAAATGATGTAAATCCAAGTCACACCTTTTGCCTGTTTGTGGGTCACCAGTGTGCAGTGGTACACTATTTGGGGAAAGTGATGTTCTGTACCAGTCAAATCATAGAGTTGTCAACAGAATTGGTTGAAGAACTAGGCTGAGCATAAAAAGAATTTGTTAAACTCACTGGAACTCTAGGAGTATGACATTCAGACTTAGAGAATGTACACCAAGAATTATGACCTAGCTCTGCTGAGCTTGAACCATGCCAGCAGACTCGCTGCTCCTGCCCCAGGGAGAAGCACACTGATTGTACCTTGAATGCTTTTCTGGAGCACTGGAAATGCTTCCCCAGTCTGTCTGATTAATGGCCTCCACCAGTGCTTTTATCAAAACAGATGTGTATAGTGCTCATAATTTCTCAACTATTTTTTTCTGAATTGAAGTTTTAATACATACATTGAATTGGCACCTGAGTTAGAAGATATTACAAATGGATTCTGATTTCTATCTCAGGGTATTAGGAGCCATAATATGGGAAACTGCCAAATATGTAAGGGTAGTAGATGAATATGTGCATGGTAGAAGGTTCTTCAATATAGTACAATGGACAACGCACTTAGGAGTTAGAGAGTGGTTCAAACCCTGCCTTTGTCTGTTTTTTCTTTTCTTTTTTTTCTTTTTTCTTCTTTTCTTTTTTTTTTTTCTCTAAGATTGACTGGGCAGGCATTTCAATTTAATTTCCTGGGGCTTAAACTCTGAGCCTAGTGGCTATCTCTGAGCTTCTTTTGTTCAAGGTGAGAGCTATATCACTTGAGCCACAGCACCACTTCTAGCTTTTCTGAGTAGTTTATAGGAGATAAGCATCTCATAGACCTTTCTGCTCAGGCTGGTTTCAAACCGTGATCTTCAGATCTCAGCCTCCTGAGTAACTAGAACTACAGACATGAGCCAGCAGCACCCAGCTTGCCTTTGTCATTTATGAGCTGTGTAATCTGAAAGAAGTTACATCTTCTGAATCTTATTTTTTCATGTGGCAAAATGATAGTATTATCCATTATCCACAAGATATTGTCTACCTCACTCTGAGACTACACAGGATTCTCTGGTCATCTTCAAGTAAACTCCCTTACAAAATATATTTCTTGTTCAGTCTTTTGATGTACCCCAGAGGCAATGAGTATGTCCCAGTGTGAAAACCTCAGTAATCAAGACTTTGGAGAAGATCAGACATGGAATATATGGTGGTCTTGGGAAAACTTTTGCCAGAAAATAAGGAAGCTATAGACACTTGATGAAGTTTCTACTGGCCAGAGTTTGGATTTGAAAATCAGAAGAAAGAAAGAAGGTAGATAATAATCTATGAATCTCCTATATGTATGGTAGAGAGAGAGAAAATAGAAAGAAAGAAAAATAAAAATAAGGAAGAGGAAGAGGAGGAGAGAGAATGATGAGGAAGAGAGAGAAGCAGAAGGAAGAAAGGGAGGAGGAGAGGAAGACAGAGAGGGAAATGGAAAAGGAGAAGGAGGAGGTAGGGGAGGAGGAAGAGGAAGAGGAGGAAGAAGAAGAGGAGGTTTTAAACCTTGGTTGGCACTTATAGATTATTAACAGGATCTCTCATTACTCTGAAGTTAACCTGAAGAACTTAGCATTCATTCACTGTGCTTTTAAAAAAAATAACAGTCACCAATCCCCATCTGATGAAAACTCTTCTTTATTGAAATTTCCCGGAAAACGTATGCCAAAGGATTGAGAGGACTAGAAAAATTATTATTTTTCTCAAGCAGGGTACATAGTGGATGCTGAAGCCATTCGGTCTGCAGTTGTTGAGAAGCAGAATGTGTTCTCATTGCCAAAACATTACTCCACAGGTGGTGTGCCAATAACATGAAAAACACTGTGTCTGCAATGGAGAGCCGAAGGTCACTACCTCAGTCCTGTCCTCAAACCGTGCATCATTCATTGGGACAGATCCTAATACTACAGCCCTCTGGAATAATGCATTGTGAAGAAAACAGACTGCTATGATGTGTTTTCACCCAAATAGATTTACCAGAGTCTACTCAAGACTTCGCACCAAGCATCCTTTATAGAAGAAATCCAACTTCCTTTATAGAAGAAGAAACACCTGCTTCTCCAAATTTGAGGGTGGCCTTTTGCCCAACAACTTCTCTAATGGTTCCAGTTAACTTCTGTGATGTTGGCTCATCCAAACTTCTGATGAGAAAAGCTGAGAATATCTTCCAAGCTCTTTATATTTTTCAAAGCAGAAAGCTTCACTATGTCAATGCAAGTTTATTCAGCATTGCTCCTAAAGGAAATAAAATCAGTGTTCTAGAAACCTGATTTTAATAGGCAGGTGATCTCTGAATTGAGTTATCTGCTAAACTGGTTTTGTGGTATGAATTCAGAGTGCCTTGGAAACTAGCTTTCAACAAAAATGTGTTTCTCTCTTGGCTAATTTGACCTCATTCTGTTCAGAGATATCATAATAAAAAGATAAAAGCATTGAGTTTTGAATCCAATCATATACACTATTGGCATCTAACAGCAAAAACATACCAGACCATCTCTTAACTCTCTGAGACTTAACTTCTTCATTAATTAAATTCATTGGCTGCGGGGATGGCATTTATTTTATGTTTTTCTCTTGAATGTCTAACACAAAACCTGGTATAGGGTAGACTTCACTGGAAATTGAATTGAAATGCCTGCCCAGTCAATCTCAGAGTGCTGTTATGAGGATTAAACAAAATATTGTACATGAAAGCTCTTTGCAAACTTCAAAGAGCCTTACAAAGGCTGCTCTTTTATTTATTTATCAGCCATCAATCTTGAATGCATGTCTGGATGTAAGCATTTCTGTAGAGGTTTTTGTTTATTTGGGGGTTTGCTTTTTTTGACCTTATGCACATAAGGAGGAAGGCAATCCTAAAGAGTTAATTTTTACTCAAATTGTAGATTGATTTTAGTTATAGTAACAAGACTATACATTCCTCAAGTAGTCCAATTTTAAAAAACCTGGCAAGTGTTTTGATACCTGACAGCTCTGCTGTGAAGCAACTCTCTTCTACAATTATTCGTACCATAGCCATTTCTTCAAGTACTGCCATAATACAATGGCGTCATTATATGCGTGTGCATAGTACCCTTGTATACAAGTTAAAAAGAGGGAACACAAATAAATATTAGAAATGATTTACTTCCCTACATTTGTATCACCAGGATTTGTTGTGAGATTTCCTCTATTTCAATGGAATTAGCTGCTCCTATTTGAGCTAAACACAACTGCTCAGATGTAGTTTTCTATTTTTTTGAGGTGTTTTTAGGTATGCTGCAAATGACTGAGATCTTTTAATGATTGAATATCAGCTCCTGGGTTTTGATTGCTGTTTTGTCTGGATCAGTGTTAGACACAACTGCAGCTCTGACTCCCCCTTCCTGCTCCCCCTGCCAGTGACTTCCTGCAGCAAATGAGTTTGCCACAAATCAAGATGCTTGAAACAAACATCTCTATGAGCTTGTTCCATCTCTCCTTGGCAACTTGCCACTTTGCCTCTCCCTTAATACTAAAATCTCTGCATTCACCAAATGGCTTGGTTTCCTAGTAAATTAACCATTTAATGGGAATTTCACTCTTCACCAGAATTATACATTCCCCTTGTAGACATCTTACTTTTTAAGCATTTTCACACACATGGAACAAACACAACTATCACTGTTTTTCATTAGGATCATTTTTTTTCTTTACATGAATAATTCACCAAGCAATGAAATCAGATATTACATTAAAAAAAACCTCTAGATAAGGTCAAAAGCTATGTACATATGACTATATAAGATGATGCTAAGCAAAATAAAACCCAAGATAAGGACACAAGAGGTTTTATCTTTGTTGCTGTTGTTTTTAATGTACTATGTGATTTTTGTTTCTTTTTTATGTTCTTCCCCCATGGTACAAGCCCTTTTTTCACTGTATTTGATTCCAGTGCCCTGCATCTTGTATATACATTTTTTCTAATTTGGGGAGGGGAAGAGAAATAACAAAATGCTGAAACAAGCATACAGGTTGACCCATTGTAACAATGAGATGTACAAGGCACTATGTTAAAAATGAACTTAACAACTTCAGGGGCAGGGAGGAGGGAGGAGTTGGGGAGGTGAGGAGGGAAGGGATGGTAGGGGAAAAACAAAGAGGTAACAATGCTTGATAGGAAATGTACTCATTATCTTACTCATGTAACTGTAACCCCTCTCTGTACAGTATCTTTACAATACAAAATATATAAAGAACATCTAGAAATTACTGATATATTGGCCCCCCAAATTATGTAAAGCCTCTACATGCCTATGGGGTTTGTACATGTATATATATGTATATACATATGTACAAATATATGTATATATTCACATGCATACATATATATGTTTATATGTATACACAAACACATCACCCACATACCTTTTGCCTTAGGAAGCAATCATAGCTCCTTTCATTGCTGACATTTTTTCCAATTTTTATCTTTATGTATTTCCATGTTGGACTATCATTGCTGATACTTTACACAAGTACATAATTATACGTAGGAAGTATGCAGTGAATTGCTATGAATTGTTCAAGAAGAATGCGATCAGACATCTTATAAACACTTTCATTTTAATGACTAACGAAGATCACCAGATGAAAGGTACACTTTATATGCATTCAGCCCTGCTGTCATTTAGAGAAGCAGGTGGGTATGTAAGTTGTTGAGTAAACATAATCCAGGACACAATGACTAAGTGCATGAGGAAGGAAAAGTGGCCAAGCCTAAGAGTAGCTATGAAGTAAATCAAGATTTTCAAGTTCTTGATTTGTTCCCCCATTGACTCATGGGCTGATTATAAATCTACATTGATATTTCTTTGTAAGTAAAATTGATAGCTTTTTAAATCTAAAAATGGCAGAAATATGTGACATAATTTCATGCTAAAAGATGGCTGGCACTGAATTTGTCAAAAGTGAAGTGAGATCCATGTTACCCTGGCACAGTAGCCAGAGAGGTTTACAATATGGTAATGTCAGAAGATAATCACAACTCTGGGTTAGAGTATTCTCTTTTTTTTCTTTTTGTGCCTGTTGTGGGCCTGAACTCTGGGCCTGGGCACTGACTCAGCTCTTCAGCTCAAGGCTAGAGCCCTACCACTTGAGCCACAACACCACTTTCAGCTTTTTCTGCTTATGTGGTGCTGAGGAATCGAACCCAAGGCCTCATGCATACAAGGCAAGCACTCTACCACTGAATTACCTTCCCAGCCCTAGAGTATTCTTTTTTAAATTATCTTTAAGTAGTTGTACATAGGGATTACTACTCAACATGTCAGTTTATGAGTAAAATGTATCTTGATCAATATTACCCCGTTCAGCATTCTCCCTCATTCCTTCTAACCTTATCCCTCCCCAGTGATGTAAAAATCAGTGTTTCTTTAGACTTTCTATCAAAGCGGACAAAATGAAATTTCCCACTTGCAGTTTTGTTTCAATTTCTCTTGTCACCAGCAAAAGTGACTTCAGTTGAATAGTAACTGTACTTTGCACTCAAGGAATAGAGAAAATTGAAGAACATATCTCAAGGATTGAGTTGACACACACTACTAGATAGCACTAACACCATTAGTAATTTATTAAGATAATGCACAAATTAGATATAAAGTCTGCATTCACCCTCCTAGCTAGTCCTCTATCAGGGATGGGATGAAATCTAGCTTTTCAAATTAAAGCCTCAGGGTAATAAATAAATCACTGCACCCAGGAAATGCAAAACTTAAGTTTATTCTACTCATACAACTTTTGTGAATCTGAGCTTTCTCATCTGTACAATAAGAAGCCCAATGTCTACCCATGTAAAAGAAACACCTACCACTTTTTCACCTCTACCTTGTGCTGGACACTGAAGAAGTTTGCATTTCTGATCTCCACAAGCAACTCTATTCTGTAACCTATGAGTCTGCCAGTATACAGGTGATAAATCTCAGGCAACAGGTAACTAGTCTCCCCCAAGGGACAGAACTAGATAATGGAATACCTAAGATTAGAACCAAGGTCTGCCAAAGCCAAACCACCCGTCTACCCTATGAGATTAAAATGTGGCACATATTGATAAAATTAGCATACCATGTGTGCATATCATAAACAGGATTTCTGAAACTTCAAGTGCTCTCAACTTTCATGACTTTTGCTACACCTGCGTACTACATATGTTATGTATTTAACATTTTCTGCAAGTCAATTCACATTTTTTTTACTAGAAACTTCTCTTCCTTTAAAAAGATATTGTACTGACCTAAAATGCAAACAAAATGTCATTAGGAGCAAGAAAAAAATGTGTAAATAAATAAGACCAAAATAATATAATATAAAATTAGTTTAATTACATATCCTCTGAGATTGAAAGTTAGATTTGCTCTTTTTTGTAAGTAAGTCCTATCAACAACAGTAGAAAAATTTGAAAAAACACAGTGTCATAACTAGAATAATGAGCATAACTTTTAATAATATAGTCAGGACTGAAAGTTGAAATGAAGATGTATTACTCAACATGGCTTCAGGGTTATATACTGTTACAAGCCAACTTAAATCATCCTGGGTGTTGGCAAAGGGCCCCATCTTTAAGAATGAAAGCCACACATTAAAAAGAAAAAGAAAAACAAAACGCATTAATTGTAAAAATACCTGGTTCTCAGACGTTTTCCACTAACATTGAAAGAGGCCAAATGGTATTTGCTGGCTGTGGTTTGTTCTCTCATTGGTTACACTAAAGATTTCTTTTAATAATGTGATAATCCTTAATAGATTTCTATCTGCTTAAACCAGCTCTAGTGGGATCTGGTATTGCAACTAAGGATCTCACAGGCACAAACAAGTAGAGTGAAATATCCCATACTTTCAGAGAGTCTGTCTTTTCTTTACTACTTTAGGATGCCCAGAAAAGAACACAAATACTTGAGACCAAAATATCATTTCCTCAATTAGATTAAATATGCAGGTGAACCATGAAATTATTAAATAATTTTTTTCTTCAGACCACTTATGAATTGCAGACCTTCAACTGTAGAGCAGTGATTTAATATAAAAGGTTGGAGGGAGGAAAATAGGTTGAAAACAATAATAACAACAATAACCAAACATTGTTCCAGGATGTGCTAATTTGAATCTTAATAGTGGAGATATAAATAAGTTCCTATGTGCAAAATAATACCACTAATTAATAATATTAACTCAGTTCTTTCTGTTATGTTCATAAGGAAAAGTACACAACTATTCTATACATAAGACTATGTAAGAGTAGGCAATAATGTGAAAAGAAATATATATGTATATATGCCATTGTACTTATATTGACATTTATAGTAGTAATATGAATATCATAGTAATAGTTCTAAGATGAGTTTAATCTGATAGACATATGGTATAGTTTTAAAGAGAAACATTTAAAGAAAGGAGAAAAGAATCTTTTCTCTAACACAGAACAGTGAAACAGCACCATATTTTCTCCAGTTCAATAGACTGTAAAGTAATTAACACTTAAATTCTCTCTCTGTGTCTGTCTCTCTCTTCATTAAGACATATTTCTTTCTGAATTGTTCTTTTCAATAATCCTTTTGAAATACTTCTGCAAAAAGACAATCAGTATGACTGAAAAGTTATAACCCACTTCCTTCAAGTTTATAACTCAATTTCTATCATCTAAAAGATCAACATGCAGAGAGATTAAAGCAATAATTCTCATGTGCTTCTTTTTGTCTAAAATGTCTTTTAGTTTCTGATTCTTCTATTCCATATATGATTCTTGGGTAGTCTAAAGTATTGATCAAATGTACTATTCACCACTGGTGGATTCAGAGATCTTGTTTCCTTGGAACTTTTTCATTAGGATATTACTTCTTCTCAGTTCTAGCTCTCAGATCTAGCTCTCTTTATACCACACCACACTGTGAATTCTAGGAAGAAGTTGGTTTGGCTTTGTTGTTTTTTGTGGGGGGGGACGGAGTGGGGATGTATTTATGTTCCTTTTTCCCCTTGATGTTTTCTTTTAAATTTTATTTTATTTTATTGTAAAGGTGATGGACAGAGGAGTTACAGTTACAAGAGTAAGGTAATGAGTACACTTCTTATCGAACATTGTTACCCACTCCCTCATTTTCTCCCACTTTCCCTCCTCCCAACTTGTAAAGTTCCTTTTCAACATAGTGTCTTCTGAGTGTCACTGTTGCACTGGTTCAACTTTGTCCTTTGTCTCACCATTTTGTTATTCCCCTTCTGTTCCCCCAAATCAGATAAACATATATACAAGACATAGGGTACCAAAACCAAAAACAATGACAACAGGGGATAAACAAAGAAAACAAGTAAAAGAAATAACTTCACACAGTATGTAAAAGAAAAACAGCAACAAAAATTCCACCCCTTTGTTTCCATATCTTGGAGTACATTTCAATAATCATCATTTTATATGGTCATATGTACATAGCTATTAAACTATTGTGATCTTCTGCTATGACTATGTTAGACATATATTATTACAAATGAGGGAAACCATGGAACCTGTTTCTTGGGGTCTGACTTACTTCACTTAAGTCATTATGAGACTTCTTTTCTGTTATAAGACTAAAGACATAGCCAGTATAAACACTGCACATATCTTCTTAATAGCTCAGTATTAGGACAGAAAAGGCTGTTTCCTTGGTGATTCGGTCAAGTAATAAATTTTCTATTTCTATGTATTTTGTTACTTTAGGATTCTTAGCATACCTGAAGAGTTCACTTGATATTTCTTTTGGCTAGCTATTCTTCTCTAAAAAATCCAGCCTTTAGCAAAGAACAGGCTAGAGACCTGAAAGAGTTAATATTGCTTCCAAAGGTGAATTTATAACCTAGAAATAATTTAGGCAGCAAGAGAAAATGTCTCACTTCAAAGATGGGAATGCTGAACCATGCATACAAATGTGACTGCTAACTCGTGTGTGACTCAAACTCAGTAACCATGGATTTTAGGGGTTTAAAAGGACTTCTAGAAGGCATCTGGTTCACCTGTAATTTCCTATACATGAAGTGTTCATGTTGAAAATGTGGCACTGGAACCCAGAAATGCTAAGTAACCTGGTGGTAGAAAGGTTGGAGTCAGAGAAAAGAAGCTTAGAATCCAGACACATAGCTCCCTTGTTACAATGCATTGCTTTACTATGCACACATCTCTTAGGCGGCATAATTCTTTTTAAGAAAGAGGGAGAGGACAATATATCAAATGGATTAGATGGTCAAATAAGATCAGGCCCTAAGGATCATGAAATTTAGTCTTATAGAATACTTTAGTGACCTCAGTTGAACACAGTTTCACTAAAAGAAACTGGGAAAAAGAAGCCAGAATTGACTGTTACAGACAATGCTTTAAAGCATCAGCATGGAAGGTAAAAGAAGGGAAGGGAACAGAAGCTAGAGGAAGATGTGAGGTCTGGAGAGGTTTGTTTGAAGGGTTTGTTTGGATTTCAGGGAAAGGAGGAGGAATTAGCTCCTTAAGATTGAAATCTCTGTGGTATTTTTAAATACTACTGGGAAGAGTTTGGTAAAGAGAAAAAATAAAGATCAAAGATACATGTAAAAGACAGAAATTGAGTTCCTAAGAAAGAAAGTATATGTAGGGTCCAGAGATAATATAAGAGGTTAGAATGTCTCCTGAATTGATAGAAGGGGAGAAAGGAGATGAAACACCTCATAGATACAGCTGTAGTTCTGATGGGTAGTAAGTTAGGGAAGGCTGTACCTCAAAGATTCTACTTGATGATATAGAAGACAATGCCATACTTAGAGTTGTAGGTATTTTATGAGGTAAGATTTGAGTAGAATAAAATGAGTAAAAGGAATAGTAGACAAGTGTTGCCAGGTGATATAAGAAGCCCAGTGTAAGGTGAAGATCATGAATACATAATGATATTTCCACCTTCAATTGCCAGGGCATGTGATGTATGTGAGTTCCTTAAATTGCTTTAAAATAAAAAAGAGGTGAGTATGGAAAAAGAACAATGCATGGGAAATTATAATACATAAAAATTATTGTTTCTCACTCCATAGGACAAAGAACCTGAACCAGAGAAAAAGGAAAGTGAAGACAGGAAGAGGTTGGAAGATCAAGACTATATGGTTATTAGTACTTGGGAAGTCCTGATGAGGTGGAATATGACTTGGAAAGAAATGTTTACCAAGCAAACAGGAAGGTTAGGAAGTTGTGACTGAGGGGAGTGTTCACACCAGCCATTTCAGAGGCCATGCAATAGTGTTGTCAAGTTCCAAAGGGTGGTTTTGGAAGAAGTAACTGGAGAGGAATAGAGGAAATAGGAATTGACGATGAAGAGTGAATCAGAGACAAAGAGGATGAGTAAATTGTCTGAATGAAGAACAATTTGAGGCAAGAAAGACAGAGTGGTGGATGTTTCAAGAATAAAGAGATAAAAGCTGTTAGAGATGAAGGTTTGGCAGGGTGTGAGGGTCAAATGATCCAACTCCAAATCAGTTGTTTATGAACAGAAGAGTAGATATCTAGTCTGGAGGATGAAGCTTTGGTAAAGTAAAGGCCGTGACAGAGAAAACAGAGTTCTGAGTTTATCCTAATGGATGTGGCTTGTGTACAGATAAGAAATTTTGATCTGAGGAAGTGGCGCTGTAGCTCAAGTGGTAGAGCGCTTGCCTTGAGCTGAAGAGCTGAGGGACAACGCCCAGGCCCAGAGTTCAAGCCCCACGACCGACAAAAAAAAAAAAAAAAAAAAAAAAGAAATTTTGATCTGAGAGGGGAAGAGCAGGAGATAGAGTCATATTATAGAGAAGGTAAATCAAAGAGAGCGTAGGGATATAGCAGAATTTGCTGATCATGAATGTCTACCGCAGTGAAGGGTTTCAGATGAAGAGGCAGAAAGGCTAGGTCAGAGGGAGATGCACCAAGATCTACTGCAGAACAGGTTTCCTCACAGCTCACTGCCTGCAGCAGTTCACCAAACCCTACTCCACCGCTCGGCCCAGAAGAACTCAGCTTCCTTCTCTGTCTATTTGTACCTGTCAATTTATTCTCTCTTCATATCAGATTTGCTCAGAAAGAAAATTTCCTAATTGAGCTTCACTCATTGGCCCAGAGCCCATCTGTGCCTTAGTTCCCCAGAGTAGACAATCATAGAAAATTCCTTGGCATGAATCCCATAAAGGAAACTTGGAAAAACTGAAACTCTTGTATTTTACTGATCAGAGACTGGAAAATGGAGCAGCTACTTTGAGAAACAGTTTGATAGTTTCTTATCATGTTGAACATTTAATTTTCATGTACCCAATAATTCTCTTCCTAGCCACCAACAAAAGAGAAGTAAGAATATGTACTCTACAAAGACTTGTTCATGAATGCCTATTCATACACTGAGTGTTCATAATAAATCAATAACTGGAGATGATCTACATGTCCATCATTATAAAATAAACAAAATTATATATAATTATATATTATATAACATTATATATAAAGCCTTCAATTATATATAATATATAATTATATGGACAGTATATAATTATATATAATTTTGCACATATATAATTGAATACTACTCAGCAATAAAAGGTTCAGCATAGTTGAGCCTCAAAAATTTTAAAAGGAGCCAGATAGAAAAACTACCTATTTTATAATTCCATTTGTGTGAAATTTCTAGAAATGCAAATCTACAGAAACAAAGTAAACTCTGTTTTCCTGGAACTGGAAGTGAGTGTGGTGATATGCAAATGTGTAGATGAAAACTTGTCATTGTAATGGAAATATCAAAGCTGAATGTGGTGTTGATCTCAGAACTCTATAAATTAATTACAATCATCCCATTAATCTATATACTAGTAATGGGTGAGTTTTGTGATATGTAAATTATACCTAAGAAGTTGTTTAAATTTTAAAAGAATTATTTAAATAGGTAAATGATTTAAGCAGATAATTCATCAAAGTATTATTGGGATGTCATATAAGCACATGAAAAATATTTAAGATCATTAGTAATGATCATATGATCCTCAGCCATGTACTGGAATAGTTCAAATACAACAGACAAAGCCAAATGCTGGGTTATTAGTTACTATTCTCATTGCTGTGAAAAAGTGCCTGACAAAACAATCTAAGGAAAGAATGATTTTTGTTTTGGCTCATGATTTTAGAGGGTTTCATCCATGCTCACTTGGGCAAAACATGATAGTGCCAGGGGTCTATAGTGGTGGAGAAAGGTATTCTTCACTTGATGGTGGACAGGAAACAAGGAAACTGGAGAGGAGGGACAAAGGACAAGATATCCACAACGGTTCCCCCAGGGCCCTACTTTTTCCAGAAAGATCCTACATCTCATAAGCTCCCAAACTTCCCAAAATAATGCCACCAGCTGGGAACCAAGTGTTCAAAATATGAGCCGGTGGGGGACTTTTCACATTTAAAATGTAACAGCTTGTAAGGAGGAGTAATAGCTAGAACTTTTATATGCTGCTAGTGAGAATTAATAGTATAATAAGCAGATTAAATCCTGTCAGTAATTTCTTAAAACACCAAATAGAGCATCCACTATATAACATACTGATCTCATGCCTCTCATTCTGATATACTCTCATATATATGTCGGGGTGGGGGTTCAGTGTGAAAGACAAAGAGAGAGAAATGAAAGCATGAATCCCAAAACCTGTATATGAATGGTCTTATAACTATAACTGTAATTCAAAGGTCTTTCAACAGGTAAAATGAAAAACAAATTATAGTGCATTTATACTTTATACAATGAAATAGTTTGAGTGTGCATGTATGTGGGAGAGACAGATAACTTTTTATATACTTGATATAATAGCTGAATCACAAAGTAATTATGCTCAGTAAAAAGATCAATATCCCAAATAAATAATAAATGAGTAAAAAGAAGATAATTCTATGTATATGAAATCTGATCATTGTTTATCTGGAGAGGAGAGTAGGAGTTTAGGATATGGAGGAAGAGATCACAAGGAAAACTGGGGAGTGATCAGTCTGTTTATAATTTTTATTTTGGTGATGAATTCATAGATGCATTAACATTTAAAAAGTCATCGAGTTGTACATCATAATCTGTGTATAATCTCTGTATAATCCGTATAGCCCAATAAATGTTTGAATTTTAAAACTGCCGTAACCTTTCCTGTCAACTGACATTCACTACGGTACCACAGAATCTAAAGAACCCTTCCTTAAAGTGTTCCCCAACCATGTGTTAAAATATCTAAAGCCTACCACAGATCTGTCACTCCCTTTGAGATAATTCCTAAAGCAGGATTCATGGCTGCATCTTTCCATCCCAATTTGAAGCATAACTGCAACTATTTTGCATTAAAAGAAGGATTTTATGGACCAAACCAAAGAAAGATCAGGTTTGGAAATGGTGCCATGTGTACAGTCATGTTTGCATTTGATTCTAACTTGCCTGAGTTTTCTTACCATCTCCCACCCATACCTCCCTCTCTACATTTTTATTGTTCTATTTTGACTTTCCTCCCCTCACAGACCAGAAGGAAGGCCCCAATTAAGCTCTAGCTAACTTCTTTAAGCTTCATAGCCAAAGAGAGCTGGCTTTCCACACAGCTCCAGGTCAAAAGCTATACCCCAGCTTCAATCCCAGGCTTGCAGTCAATCTATAAAGGGGGTATACACCCTGTGACTAGGAGAATGGTCCTTGAGAATCCTGCAGTGTGTTTGTGAGGAGCTACATAGGACAAGTTTTCTTCATCCAAATCTCAGCTTGAATCCCAAACTGTCAAGATACATAAGCTGTTGGGGGGAGGGCACAGTGTCTCAAGTCTATAATCCAGCTACTTGTGGAACAGAGACTTGGGGGTCACCACTGGAGGCCAGGCAAGACATAAAAAGTGAGACTCTACCTTGAAAATAATCAATGTTAAAAGGGGATGGAAGGATAGCTCAAGTGGTGGAGTACCTGCCTTCCAAGCAGGTAGGTCCTGAGTTCAATCCCCACTATTGGGGAAAAAAGGAGTCATTTTTGTTACCTTGTTATTTTCATTGTCCATGCCATCAAACATGCTTTCCTTTTCCAAAAGTGCCTTATCAAGTAAGCAACTCTACTAATGTGCCCATGAGATCCCCTCTCTGTCCATCTACAAGTCTTCCCTTTTTTTCCCTGTAATACTTATACTTCCCAACTTACTACAAAATAGTAGTTCTAATTTTTCTTTATCTTCTTACCCCATTTATCTGACAGAGTTTTCACAAACTCTCTCAGATGAAGGCAAGGCTGTTTACACATAGGAAGTGAGTCTTGGCAGAAGGATGCCTGATTTTATGCCTTACAAACAAGCTCCCTAATCACAGAGCATAAGATCCATTCCTGTGGGTGAAGTTAGTCAACAAGAAGTTACTGGATGTGCCTAGGCTTCATTGCTCAATAACAATGAAAATTATGCAAACTCATATTATATTCCCAAATGTTGTATTAGGAAAAGGGCACTAGTTAGGATCAAGCTACAAAGCTTATTTCATTTTATATATTTCAAAAATTATACATTGCAGGCTTTGTTTGATTTGGACATAAGTAGAGCTGAAATTTACTGTTTATTTAATTTACTTACCATATTCTCAACAGAAGCACAGAAAAAAATCACCTGTAATCTTTTTTCACTTTTAATTTTTATTTACTTACTTTTATTTATTTATTTATTTAATTTACTTACCATATTCTCATCAGAAGCACAGAAAAAATCCGTAATCTTTTTTCACTTTTTAATTTTTAAACTTGCTTATCTCTAAAAACAGTTGTGAAAATAAACATCATTTTTTTATTGTGAAAATACTTTACAGAGGGGTTACAATTACATGGGCAAGATAGTGAGTACATTTCTTATCAAGTATTGTAGCCTCCTCCTTTGTTTACCCTTCCCATCCCTTCTCAGCCTCCCCCTGCCCCCCCACCCGATCCTTTCCCACCCCACCAAAGTTGTAAAGTTCGTTTTTTGACATGACAACTTGTACTTCTCATTGTTGCAACGGGTCCACCTGTATCCTTATTTAAGCGACTTGTTTTTCCCCTTCCCCTCCACAAATTATACCGACATCAAATACAGTGAAAGCAGGGGTTATACTGTGGGGGAGGGACATACAAAGCAACAAAGAAATAATCTTATAAATGCATTAGAAACAAATGCATGAAAGAAAAAAAACATTTAAATACATATCTTAGGGTTCATTTTCCTAACATCACCTTATCTGACCTTTTCTGCTTGACTTGTACATATACTAGATATTGCAAATAAGGGAAACCATGGGACCTATGTTTCTTTGGGCTTGGCTTACTTCACTTAATATAATTTTTTCCAAGTCCTTGTCTAAGTCACCACTTTCAAGATGACATTCTTCATAAATGATTTTTCAGTATTTCTGAATTCATTCCAAAAAGTCAGGCTAATATTTAAGAGTGTTTTTCCCCCGAAGTCTTAGACATTACCACACACACAATTTTGACCTCCTCATAAGCATTCCTTCTGTGGGCCAATTGGGAATTGTATTAGAAGATTTCAAGTTACTTGTTCTGGATTATATCTACCAACATTTCTTGAAATCATCACACTTGAGCACATACATTCTGATATGGCCCTATCATTTCTAAGCCATAGAACATTAAAAAAGTGTGTTGCACAATTTGGCTTTTAAATATTTACAGTTATCTAAACCACTGTGCCCCAAAGGAGCAAACAACTGTAATCCACATAGGTGATAGCAAGACCTCCAAGACAGTAATACATCTTTTCCAATTTCACAAAGACCAGAGGCAGTAAAAGCTTAAACTTTTTTTTCTTTTACTCATTTATGCTCTTGTTATTATTGTTACCAGAAGAAATCGCAATTTTAAAACCTTTAGAAATTTTTATCAGTCGTGTAACAGACATTTCTTAAAGACTGAAGAAGGAATGTATCCTCTCTGATCTCCACACTTCTCAGTTTCTCAGCTCAACTCACTGGAGATAACTACATTTTATTCTCTTATATAATTTGTCAGTGGCTCCTTTCTTATTCCCAAATAATATGTATATGCTGCTAACCCTCAGTTTGTCACTTTTAGATATCGATTTCCTTTTAGGAAAAACAAGAATTTTGCTCTTTTAACCCAGTATTTTCAATAGATTTAGAGAGCTATTTTCAGATACATTTTATGACTATGTAAATAGTATTTTTAAAAGTTTTTCCAAAAGTTATCATAGTGCCTTTAATCTGTTTATCTTGTTTTTGTTTTTCTAAGTGACCTCTTTTATCAGATGGTCCTTTTCCTGGTGACCTCCACTTGGTACCCTCTGTCCTCTGGCTGAGACATTTCTTTCCTGTGCTCGGGGCTTTGATGTACTACTTTCTGGATCCCTCTTGCTTGGTTTTCCTGTTCTTTTAAGTGGAACCTACTTAGCTTCTCAAGAAAGAGATACAGGAAATAAATTTTCTGAGTCCCAACCTGTCAGGAAACGTCCTTTCCTGTTCTCACATTTGATTAATAGTAGTCTGGCTGGATATTACATTCCAAGTTGATGATCACGATCTCTCTGATTTTCTTAAGTCATTGCTCCATTCTTGGTTCACAGCCAGTGGTGATGTTGAGAATTCCAGTCTGAATTTATTACACAAATATGTATCAATATCAATTCCTTACAAAAGACCAAGTACTTCTGGAAACACAGCAAAAAAAAAAAAAAAACTCCATTTCAAGCTTAGAGTTGTCAGTAGGAAAAATAACCAAAAAAAGTAATAGATAAATGAGAACCTTATGTATTATAAAGTCTATGGGGAAATGCAACAGTGTAAAGAGGCAAGAGATATAGGATCAGAGGTGCCACTGACCTGAAACTTGTACAACACCAGAGAGCTCTAGGGCACAATCTAGAACCAAGGAAATACAAGACATGTGGGTCATAGTGGAATCAGCCTGTCAGATTTGAAGTGGCTACAGGAAGTGGGGCCTTGTGAAGAAGTGGTGGGAGATCAACTCACAGAGTAGGCCCTGTCCTACTTTCATTCATGAATCTTCCTGCACAATATGAATTCCTATTTTTTTACTTGTTGCAGTGGGAAAACCATAGGAAGATAGTTTTCATTTAATGTTAAAATAAGGTAATGAGGCACACTGATTTAAGTTTATAGAAGATCATTGTGCTGAATAGAGAACTGACTCTCACAGTTTAAGCAGAGTTATGAAACTCTTGCTGAGGTATCTAGGAGAGGTAACAGACAATAGCTTGGAAAATGGCAATACCAGTGGGACTTTGGGACATATTTATGAAATGAATCCAACAAGTACTTCTAAAATTAGCATGTGAAATATGAGATATTTTATCTTTTTACAAGTGTATCCAGACTGAATAGAAGAAGAAATTAATATGCTCATTTGATGTCTGTGTCATATGTGATCCTGGTCATTTGTTGCAATTTTCTGTGATTTTTTTTAAAGATAGTCAAGGCTCTGTATTTGTGATTAAGACATGTAGACTGACAGCTACACTGTGGAGATACTCAGCAGAGTCAGATAGAACAGGTCACCTGAGTTCTATCTGCAAATGTTCCACTGGGCCTCCATATTCAGCCTTATGTCTCTTTTGAGTCTCAAGCCTCTCCCTTTCCAGATGTCTTGAGCATAGATTTTATGGAGCCTGCATTTTTACGATGTAGAATCATCTTAAAAAAGAAATGAAGTAAAATCATAAGTCTAAATTTGGTATAAAAGTGACTATAAGAAAAAAGTTATAATAAACAGCACATTTGAAAATTCCAAAAATGTAATAAAAATCCAGGAAAATGACATTTTTAAAATCACTTTGTAGTTAAACATCAATTCACCTATTTTATTCCTTATTTTCCCTTTGTTGCTACTGTGTATAACAGTCTTTTTTCCTCTTTTGTTGCTTCTTCATATAACAGTCTTTTAATATCAGATACTATACAGATACCCCTTCAAATATCAGCTTTTCCTCTAGTTTGATTGAACCTTTAAAAGTATGTCAGTAGGTTACATATTTCTTTCAGCTTTACAACTCATTGGTAATGTTATGTAAATTATCATTTCTGTCAAATTTGCAAAGCCCTCTATTATATGCATTCCAGAATAAACCCAATATTTCAGGGCATTTCAAGGTGTCATGTGTAAAGTCATAAATAATATTCAAATTGATGATATTTGCTAACCAGCTTGTCATTGATGTATTCATCAAGGTGGCTTCATGTTAGCTTTGTAATGTCAACACTTCATCATGATCAGTAAGAAATCGAAGTTGCTTTGTTTATGTCCATGTGAATCTCACCTCTTAATTAATTGGGTTTCAAATTATCCCAAATCCTACTCACTATTTTCAGTTTTAAAATGTTTCAGAAATTAATGACCTGGGATACCCTGAAAACTGGCTCTCAAGTTGCTTTTTTATCTTAGGATAATTTATTTTCAGTTGTCATTGTTACCACTTTTGTTTCAAGTTCTTTTAAACTTTTATCTAAATTTTATTCATTTCATAATACACATACTATATACTTTACCTTATTCTTCTCTCCATATAAAGTAGGATTCTTTCACACACACACACACACACACACACACACACACACACACACACACACACACACACACCACAGACTATCCCTTGAAGACGTGTTTATGTTCCCAATAGCAGGAATTCTGATTTACTCCATTTTTGTGTACTTTCTATAAAAATATCTATGACACATTTTTAATCGTATATACCACATTACAAAATATGTTTCTGACAAAAGAGAATTTCCCTTTTGATCAAAGATTGATGGAAAAAAAATCATTTGCTTATTATTTATAAACCTGATGATGGGAAGAATTTCCCCAGGCTAGCTTGTTTATTCTTCATAGCCCACACATTCCCCAAAGTGAGTACCATGGGATACCCATTTCACATCATTATGGAGCTTTTATCCTTGCACTCTGGGGCCACAATGTAGTTAGTACTATGGATAGTCTCTTCTGCCTGGGAATAACTATCAATGCTAGGGGAAAAAGTTACCTTTATTGAAATCATCTCAATCATGCCTGTGTGTTCAAATAATGACTCTAAATCTCTAACACTATTTTTCTTCTTTATTTTGTTCTCTGAAGAACTTGTGCTAAATGCTATTATGAGTCAGACATGCAAAACAGAAACTTGTGTTTGAAAAAATCAAATAAGTATACTAGTTATTTCAAATAAGGGAAACCATGGGGCCTCTGTTTCTTTGGGCCTGACTTACTTCACTTAATATAATTTTTTCCAAGCCTTTCCATTTCCTAACAAATGGAGCAATGTCATTCTTTCTGATGGAGGCATAGAACTCCATTGTGCATATATACCACATTTTCTTGATCCATTTATCTACTGAGGGGCATCTGGGTTGGTTCAATATCTTAGCTATGGTAAATAATGCTGCAATAAACATAATTGTGCTGGTAGGTAGCTTTAGTATGGGCTTGTTTGTGATTGTTCGGGTAAATCCCCAAAACTGGGATTGCTGGATCATAGGGGACCTTTATGTAAAGTCTATGTACATATGAACATATAAGATGATGCTAAGCAAAATTAACTCCAAGATAGGGACACAAGAGGTTTTATCTTCATTGCTGTTGTTTTTAATATACTTACAATATACTATGTGATTTTTTTCATTTGTATGATTTTCCCCCATGGTATAAGCCCCGTTTTCAATGTATTTGATTCTGGTGTCCTGCATCTTGTATATACATTTTTCTAATTTGGGGAGGGGAAGGGAAATAACAAAATGCTCAAACAAGCCATACAGGACGACCCACTGGAACAATGAGATGTACAAGACATTACGTTGAAAATAAAGTTTACAACTTTGGCAGGGGGGAGGGAGGATTTGGGGAGGTGGGAGGGAAGGGATGGTAGGAGGAAAGCAAAAAAGGAGGTAACAATGCTTGATAGGAAATGTACTCATTACCTTCTCATGTAACTTTAACCCCTCTGTACAGTATCTTTACAATAAAACTATATATTAAAAATCAAATAAGGCTCATGGGATGTGGGTCAGTTCATAACTTTCTTTTTTTATGGTGCTGGGGCTTGAACTCAGGACTTCACACTCTTGCTTAACTTGATTACCTTGCTTAACTCTTGTTTAACTCATGGCTGACATTCTACCACTGAGCTTCACCTCCAGTTCCAACTTTTTGCTGGTTAATTGGACATAAGTCACATAGATTTGTCTGTCCAGACTGGTGACAAATCTCAATTTTCAGAGCTCAGTCTCAGCCTCCTGAGTAGCTCAGAATATAGGTGTGAACCTCTGGTGTTTGGCTAGCTCCCAGCTTTTGTTTTTGTTTCTGTTTTTTTTAATTTTATTGTCAACTTGTTACCCTGTCCCTCATTGTCTCCCTCTTCCCCTCCCCACCAAGTTGTACAAATCATTTCCAACATCTTGTCTTGTGTGTATCACTGTTGCATTGGCTCCCCCTTTGTCCTTTGTCTCATCATTTTGTTGCTCCCTTTCCTTCCCTAGTTCAGATAAATGTATATGCAATATCCAAGGTACCAAAATCGAATGCAGTGACAACAGAGGATAATCCATAGAGGGGAAAAACACAAAAGAAAAAAGAAATCATGTAGTACATTGAGAACAACAACAAAGAAAAACCTTTTGTGTCCATGTCTTGGGGTTCACTTTGCTTAGCATTATTTTATATGGTCATATGTACATAGTTATTGAGCTATTCTGCTCATCTGCTAAGATTACCCTAGATTTATACTAATTATTACAAATAATAATGACCACAAACAAGGCCACACTAAAGCTACCAACACAACTATGTTTATCACAGCATTATTTACCATAGCTAAGATACAGAATCAGCCCAAATGCCCCTGAGTAGGTGAATGGATCAAGAAAATGTGATACAATGGAATTCTATGCTTCCATAAGAAAGAATGGCAAGGCCCCATTTGTAAGGAAATGGAAGGACTTAGAATAAATCATATTAAGTGAAGTGAAGAAACACAGGTCCCATCACAGCTTTTTTTAAAGAGGCCCTTAATCAGTAACCAAATGAGCTCCCTAATGACCAAATAATTCCACTGCTCACTTTCCATGGTGGTTAATCTACCTACTCGTATCCACTTTTCTATGAATTCTCTATCATTCACTGGCCTTGACTTTAAAAGAGAACCTGAGAGGAGGTTAGATCTCACAACTGGGCAAATGAACCTGGTAAGAAACCAAAGGCTAAATGTCTGTTCAAGATTGGGTTAACTAGATGTTTAGCTTTTGGTAGACAAAACACTGAGATGGGTAAGGTGCTTTGGAACCTCAGGAACTGTCCTAATCTCTCAAAATTTGGATTTATCCCTGAAAACCGCGAGAAGAAACAGCATTTATCTACGTTTACTGTATACTGTTGTTACACTAATTAAATGCTTTGAAAAATTTCTGTCTCTAAATATGCTACCTAAATTCAAAGGTTCCACCCAATTATTTGCTTGCGTTAGATTTGTTTTTACATTATTAGCGGCCATGAGAACATATCAAAATAGTTCTTCTCATAGGCTTAAATACTGTTATGTAAAAATCTACTGTCTGTGCTGGGCACCGGTGGCTCACACCTGTAATCCTAACTACAGAGGAGGCTGAGATCTGAGGATCACAGTTCAAAGCCAGACCGGGCAGAAAAGTACGTGAGACTCTTACCTCCAATTAATCACCAGGAAACCGGAAGTGGTGCTGTGGCTTAAGCGGTAGAGTGCTTGCCTTGAGCTGAAGAGCGCAGGGATAGTGCCCAATCCAATCCCAGAGTTCAAGGCCCATGACTGACCCCCACCCCCAAAAAAAATCTACTGTCTGTGTAAAATACAGTGTACACTTTGATGGGCATACTTGGTTTTCCAAGAACTGAAAAACTAATAGTAAAAATTCTCTCTATTCATCCCTCCGGGTCAGAAGTAAGGACCTAAAATTTATTGTGGTATCAGCTTTGGGCACGTTCTTACTTTCTCAGATAAATTACACCATGACCATTTTCTGTAGAATTGAATAAAAGTTTCTTGTACCCCTCTTCTTTTATGGTGCTGGGGATTAAACCCAGGGCCACATGTTAGGCAAATACTAACTACGCTGAACTACACCCCCAACTTTCCCGTGCCACTTTAATTCAAGTTCATAGCTGTAAAGTTGCCTTCACTGATTCATTTCAACAGATGTTTTTAAAAGCCTATTGTATGCCAGAAATTAGATTATCATGTCTACGAGATCATAAAAATGAGGGGCTTTGTGTTGAACCCCATTATATTTCTAGCATTGGGAACAATACCCAGCTCAGGAGAGTGTACAATATATAATTATTGTTGAATAGAAAATTGAATAAGAAATAACTGAGAGGGCATAAATAAACACAATAACATAGAAGAGGCCATTTGCATTCCTTGTTTGTAGCCTCATCCTCTGCCTTTGATGTCGGCTGGTGCATATACTTTTCTTCCCACTCTATAATCTCTCTTATTCTGACCCTCCACCTAATGACTGTCTGTGTCTACATTTTGTATGGCACATAATTCAGGGTAATTTTTTTTCTCGGGCTCTTCAACTAAATCACATCTACAAAACATCTTTCACCATGTAATGTTCTCATGAATGGTTGGGGTTTGAATGTAGACATCTTTGGGAGCCATTATTCTGTCTACTGCACCTAATGAGTTACAGAAGAAAAAAGGTTTTACCCTTATCAATAAAAACAGAAACAGGTTTGAAGAGGTTATTATTGATGCAATCCTAGAAACACAAACAGATAAGAAAAAAGGAAACAGCATGAGCACAAACAAAAAAATCAAAAAATAAAAGCAGGAAAGAGTATATCTTGCCTAGTGATCTCCAGAGGTTTGGTAGGATTTGAGTTCAGAATAAACTGGTTACTGGGAAATCAGAAACTGAACATCAAATGGTGGAAATGTTTGTAGTGATTATTTATTGGAGAGTTTTGTAGAACTTGCTTAGGAGTTTGGACTTATAAGCAAGTTGAACCAATGGAGAATTTTAGACAGTTTAAATTTTTCAGTGATGTCTCATAGTTCTTGGGATAAACTTCACTGTCCTTACTTTACACAATGATATGTTGGTTCCTTTTGGGAACTTCTGTAAAAACTTATGAGACCCTTTTCAGGTATTATTTTGGTAGTACTTGGGTTTGAATTCAGGGCATTGTACATGCTCAGCTTGCTCTCTAGGCTACTCACTCTACAACTTGAGCCCTTGTTCCAGCCCTGGTTTTCACTGGTTATTTTCAAGCTGGAGTCTTGCAGACTTTTCTGTTTGAGCTGGCCTCAAACCACAACCCTCAGGATTTCAGCTTTTCAAGCAGCTAAGATTATAGATGTGAACCACTGTTGTTCTGCTAAGAATAATATTTTTAATTATGTAAGGTTACAAAGAAAATGAATATTGAACTAATTAGTTCTATAACCAGCCCATTGAAATCTCAAGAATCTGACTGCTCAAGTTTTTATGTCTCCCATCTTGAGCTCAGAGCTCAAGGACTAATGGTTTGGACTCCCACCAAGATGCTAGGACCCTGTTGCCTTAGATCCTTGACACATACAATTCCTTTGGTTTTTAGTGTTTCCCTTCTCATTCATACCTAAATAACTACTAATTGTTCAAATGCCACTTTATTTAGGAAAGCTTAATGACCTCTACAGGAGTTTTTCCTCTGCATGAATATTATATTTGGCAATTTTCTTTTATAAAATAAATAATATTTTCAGCATGGTATATAATGCTTATCCTATCAACCAGATAATAATCCTTCTCACGACAGAGTAGAGTTTGTTGTTTATATGTCCAATATCTGCACATAACAGACAATTTTTTATTTTTATTTTATTTTTTTTTAATTTTTTTTTGGGGGGTACAGTAATGGGGCCTGAACTCTGGGCCTGGGCGCTGTCCCTCAGCTCTTCAGCTCAAGGCTAGAGCTCTACCACTTGAGCCACAGCGCCACCTCCGGCTTTTTTCTTTTTTTTTTGCTTATGTGGTGCTGAGGAATCGAACCCAGGGCCTCATGCATGCAAGGCAAGCACTCTACCACTGAGCCATCTTCCCAGCCCCAACAGACAATTTTTTAAAGTAATGTTTTACTTTAAAGTTGTTTTAGATTTACAGAAATATTGTGAAGATAATATTGAGAATTATCATATATTCATTCCAGTTTCTCCTCTTATTATCATGGGTTTTAGCATGTTTTTTCTTCATAATAAACAGCAATATATACCTAGATTATTTTAGTTAAAGCTCTTATTTCAACCATATTTCCTTAATTTTTGCCTAATGTAGTTTTTTTCCACTCCAGAATCCTATCTGGAATATCATCTTATGTTTGTGTTTCCTTAGGCTTCTACAAACTGAGGCCATTTTTTTACTTTTCTTTGTTGTTGTTTTCTTTTTCTTTCTTTCTTGACCATGTTGAGAAATATTGGTCAGATGTTTTGTTAAACTTCAGTTGATTGGTATGCTGCCATTCCTCTGATGGTTAGAAGATGACTAGTTTGGAGCAAGGAGAACCACAAGAGTAATTTCATTCACAGCATATTAAGTTAAGGATACATTCTGTCTGTATGAGCTATCATGGTTGATTTTAACCTTGCCCACCTGTCTGGGGTAGTGATTGTCAGGTTTCTCCAGGTTAAGTTGTTCTTTTTCTATACTTTTTGGATAGAAGATAACAACCTACACTTAAGGAGTCCAGAATAGTGCTCTATCTTCTTAAGGGTGAGTATGGACACAAATTCTTTGCAATTTTTCTGGGAGGTATATTTGTCTGCTATTGCCACTTTTTAAACTTATATTTTTCTTTATAGCAGAGTAAACTCTTAAGCTTTGTGTCATCCTAGATTGCTTTATGTACCGCTTTGTGCAAATTTTTCCAGTATTGGTCTTTTGGAGCTCAATCAGCAACTATGTCCTTTTGGCACATTCACATCACTGAGTGTGAGTGTGTAGATGTGTGTGCATGTGCACATTCACAAATGCAACTTTCTTCTTGCACTTCTATATTTCCTTTCTCTGAGATGATATTCCATCCCAGAATTGGCCACTTTCCAAGGAGTCTTGGTTAGTTTTGTTGGAGAATCAGTTAGAAACCAAGATATGAGCACCAGATGTGCTCACTTCTACTGAGAGGACAGAGTCATGCTTGTAGGCCTTTTCAGCTCAAAGAACAAGGAAAAATGTTGTTATCCCATGTATAAATGCAAATATAAGTACATCCATAAATATTTCTATATGTGACCTTCTGTAGCTATATGAAATTTAACAGAGTTGCCAGCTTGAAGCCATTACTACATGATTATTCTAGCCTCCTTCCCCTCATTTGTCTGCAAGTTCTCACCACAAAATTGCAGAACCTTCTTCTCTCCACTTGCTCAGATATTCAGTTCCATTACTCATGTATAGTGTTTTCACAATTTTTTCCACCTAAGGTAAACTTAACTAAGTTAGTGTTCATGTAATGTTTCTTTTTCCTATAGTCTTACAGACTTTACTCATTTCTAAAACCACTTATGTCAGCAGCTTTTTCCTTTGTCCCCTTCAGTGAGGTTGTTTCATATATTCATAATATGACTAAATTTTTGTCATTTATTCCATTCATCCTGAGACCTCCCTGACCTCCTTTAATGATTTTTAATTTGCATACTTTAATATTCACTCACTGTAGATTTCCATTGGTTTTGACGAATGCATAGTGTCATGTGTCTACCATTCAGTACCATACAGAACACTTTCACCCTCCTAAAACATAACCAATACTTCTTCCATGTGATTTTTTTCTTCCCTTTCCCTACATCCCTAACAAGCACTGTTTGACAGCTCTATAATTTTGCCTTTTCAAGAATATTATGGACATGGAATCATACAATGTGCAACTATTTCGAGAGTTGTCTTTTACCTAACAAAAGGCATTTGCAACTCCTGTCTTTGCATAGGGTGTGAGGGTGTTCCTTTTTATTGCTGAATACTATTTTATTATATTAGTGCATCACAGTTTTCTATCAGTTCACCTCTTCAGGGATATCTTGCTTGCTTCCAGGTTTTTTTTGCTGTCTTCTTTTTGTGCTGATACTAGGGCCTAAACTTGGGGCCTGACTGCTATTCCTTAGCTTTTCACTCAAAGCTAGCATTCTACCACTTGAGCCACAGCTCCACTTCCAGCATTTTTCTGGTTAACTGAAGTCTCATAGACTTTAGTGTCCAGACTAGATATGAAGTGTGATCCTCAGATCTCAGCCTCTTGAATAGCTAGGATTACAGGCATGAGCCCTGATACCTGGTAGCTTCAATCTTTTATGATTGTAAATAAAGCTACTATAAACATTCTTGGGCAAGGTTTTGTGTGGACATATTTTTTAAGCAATTACATAGATACTGCGATCCAGCCTGATTGCTGGATCACATGCTAGCACTACATTCTACTAGATAGATAGATAGATAGATAGATAGATAGATAGATAGATAGATAGATAGATAGATAGAATATATATATATATATATATATATATATATATATAAATCTACTACTGAAAGTGCCCATGTCAATGCATTATTTTTGTTGGTCATGGGGCTTGATCTCTGGGCCTGAGCGTTGTCCCTCAGTTCTTCAGCTCAAGGCGAATACTCTACCACTTGAGCCACAGTACCATTTCCAGTTTTCTGGTGATTTATTGGAGATTAGAGTCTCACGGACTTTCCTGCCCAGGATGGCTTTCAACCATGATCCTCAGATCTCAGCCTCCTGAGTAGCTAGGATTATAGACGTGAACCACCAGCACCCAGAGTCAAGGCATTTTTAAGTGAATTTAAAATATATTTGTCTGGTGGCACGATGCAGGTTGATGAAGGGATAAAAACTTCAAAGTCAGGTTCACTATTACTCAAGTTCTGGCCAGAGATACTGAACGTTTGGAATAAGGGTAGATGACCCCCAAGCTCTCAATTGTTCATTGATTTGAAGCATTAAAGGGTCTAACTTCCAGTTTGATTGAAATCACAATACTGCATGGTGGTCACCAGGCAAGTAGGCCTGGTAACCTAGAAAATTGGAGAGAGAACTTTGGGAGCCATGGGGAATTGGGGAACACTTCAATCACATGAATCTGAGGTGCTACCACATGTGGAACCTGCTGGGGAATTATCAGTAGATAATTGTACATGTGAGTCCTGAGCTCAGAAACAAATCTATTTATCAAGCTAGAAAAAAAAATAAAATTACTTGCAGTTGTAAATAGGCATATGGTAACTTTTTACTTAGTAAATTGTTCATTTTAGTTTAAGAACCACAGTTGCCATTAGATGTTAACCTTTCCAGGCATTTGTGTGTTAGGTGCCAGGGGTTTCACAATGAAGATATATAACCATATCTGTATCCTTCTATGTCTGCTTGCTATATTATTCTACCTGCCAGCCCAGATAATTCAACCTCCATTCACCCACTATATTCTGAACAGCCCCTTAAATTACTGATCTTGTTGTGTTGCAGAGCCAAGAGAAAGCTTGGAGATCATCTGATTCAGCCACTTATTCTTGAGGATGAACTTAATTGTGTGTGTAGTTGAACCTAATCAATTCAATTACTGTCGTTTTACTATACTTACATGGCTCTTATTCAATCAACTAGTTCTTCTTAAAGAAAAAGTAACATTTATATTGCAGTCCATAGGAATAAGTTGTTTTGAGCTCTGAGAAGAAGGTAATGTTACATTCCTTTAGTTTTCTAAATCAAATCCAATATAGCTCCAATTCTCTGCTCATCAAAATTGGTAAGAAATTTAATTATTTTTCTGGATGCACTTTCTTTTCCTTGGGCATATGAGGTCCTACAAAACAGGAACAGATTTGGTCTCAGGCTGCTATTGCTACTGTGCTTTGCAAGCCATGAAAGGTTGGAAAAGGAGGATAGCTCTTGCAGTGGCTCCAGTCCTTGTGGTAAGCTTGATCACTAAAGACTCTTACCAAGGCAGTGCAGCTAGTTCTCAAGGCTCATTGGCTCTTACTGCTTTCACATCTTGGTACCACAGACAATTGCCTCTCAGGAAGCTCTTCATCACCTTCCCCTGGTTGCTACTCAATTCCTGAAAGATACAACTCCACCAAAGCCCATTACTCCTTCTTTGTTTTCCAAGCATAAAACCCTATTCCACCTGCCTTCCTAGACCTTCTTCAAATAAAAATATTATTTTTCTATTGACTAGACAGGAAAATAAGTGAATAAAGAAGACTAGATATAAGATTAACAGGTTAGGGACTGCACATACTATGTGTACTGAATAGTCTACAACAATACCAAATCTTTGAATTCAATGAAGGCAAATGGTGTGCTCTTCTAAGGAAATTTTCTCAAATTTCAAAAAAGTGGTAGTTACCATTTCAAAATGCTGTTCAGACCACATCCAAAAAGCTTATAACCAATGGGCTACAATTTTCGAAGCTTTCAGCTAACTTTTATGAATACACATGTGTTAGGTAATTATTAAGCTGAACATGGTGGTACATGACTCAACCCCATACTCAGGAGGCTGAGGCCTGAGAATCACAAGTTCCAGGTCAATTTAGACTACAGAGCAAAACCCTGACTCAAATAGTCAAATACACAAACAAAAAATTGAGTTATCTATGGTAAATGCTAAGTTCTAGTCCTAGAATTGACAATAACACAAGTAATAATTCACAATTGCAATTAAGGGGGAAATCATTGCACCTCAGGAACACAAGCTGAGTAGTGAGTCATGAGATATAGAGATAAAATCCTGTTCTAATGAGTTTACAATGGAAACATTTATTTGAAAGTTAAAATTTCAATCTTGATACATAACACTTTCAGAGCTTCACATACATGAGATTTGCATATGTGAATGATAAGTACATAACATAGACAAAGCCCTTTGGAGGAAAATATTATTCTCTGGTCTCTCTTCTATTGACTTTCCAGTGCTATTATTGATAGATTAGTAGAGAGAATGAAGTATATATACCGAGTATGAAGTATATAGACTGAAGCAGTTTTACAATGTAGTTATGTTTGATACCATATATTTTTTCCTAATGATGTGTGAGAGAATTTGGCCACAACTATGGAAGCATTGTATGAAAATCATTTAGAGACATGATTTTAATCCATCTACAGGATTCATATAGAAAAGTAAAGATGTATTTCTTATGAAATAAGAAGTAATGGATTCCTACTTTCCAACTTTGATTTGGAAAAGCTTAGCTTTTAACTTACTGAAACGAATAAGTATTTTCATGGCTTGCATTTCCAGAAAGCAAAAACTCATTAACATTTGCCACAATAATAAAGATACACACAGCAAATCACTATGCACCCTTGTCTCCTTGAAATACAAATGCACCGATTTAGAACAATGCTGAGCACTGGGAGAACCACCCAGTGCCATCCTCAGAGGCCTCCTTAAGTCAGTACACAGCACATTCATTTGCTTGGCACCTAAACAGCTCTCTTAAAATCTTGCCCTGCTTTACCTCTGTAATATTCTTCTCCCAAACCATTCTCATTCTAATTCTAAGAAAAATATCAACCTCAACTAAAATGGCACCCTACAAAATACAACCAGTACTGTTAAGGTCATAAAAAACAAAGGAAAATGGAACAACTCTCAAAGACCAGAAGAGACTAATGTAATGTAATATGATAGCTGGGTGCCAGTGGCTTATGCCTGTAATCCTAGTTACTTGTAAAGTTAAGATGTAAGAATTGTGGTTCAAAGCCAGTCTGAGCAGACAAACCCAACAGACTTATCTTCAATTAATTGGCAGAAAGTGTAGAGATGTGGTTCAAGTGGTAAGGCCATAAGAAAATGAGCAAAGTAAAAGGTCACGAGTCAAGCCACCCCCACCACCCACAACAAAAAGGAAGGAATGCCACATGGTATCTTAGACAGGATCCCAGAACAGAAGAATAACCTTGATGGGATGAAGTGTGAAAAATGATGAAATACAACAGTTTGATCAATAGTAACTTACCACTGTTCCAAAAAATGTACCATGGTCATATAAGATATAGTAGGAGAAACTGGCAATGGAATATGAAAACTCTAATGCTTTTTCAACTTTTTCCAAATACACAATTATTTTAAAAGAAAATTATTTGAAATGAAGGAGGAAAATTATTTTTTAAATTGTCCTAAGGTTAATTCTAACTTGGCTTCCCCAGTGCAGCAATGTAGTATCAGGATTTTGATATCCTCATATAACCCCAGACATTTTTCCTTTTCTTGGAGGCCTTAAGGGTTTGTCTTGGGGTGAACCTCTCAGTCAGGAAGGAATCTTCTTATTTTCAAGTGATAGTAGTTCCAACTCAAAGTAACAAGCATGATGAGAATTTCTTGGTTTGTGTAACTGAAAGTACCCCATAGGCTGGCTCCAGAAAAAGAGGAATGAATGTCATTAGTTCTTCCTAATCTGATTGCCTGGTCTTTGATTCTTTTTGCTCCACTCTGAAGCCTGCAGCCTTGACCCTCTGCAAATTCAGACTCACATTCATCAGAAAAGAGAGTGTGGTTCTCTTTCCAATAATCACAGTAAAATTTAATTGCTTCTCATTGATTCTCATTGAATCGTGTGCCTAACCATGAACAAATCATTGAGAATGCATACAGAATGCAATGGTCTGATTGTCAAGTGTGAGCTCTGGTCCACTCTTGAGTTTAGGGTGGAGGAAACTCCAATAGAAACTCATTAGCTAATAATTGAAGGGAAAATCAAGCATTTTAATAATTGGTTATAGAATATCAAAATGAATATTCCTACTTTCCTTCAAAGTACTATTGTCCTCAATTATTCCACCCCCAACTTACAGACAATACTTTTCTTTAGGGAGAGAGCTTTCTTTAGATAGGGCATTGTCTGTCTTTAGAAAGATAGTCTGCTTCTCCTGAGCTTCCTTTTACTCATCTGTAACTTACACACGATATTCCAGGTTGCCCAGGATGTTAGATAAATGTGTTCTTCTGTTCTGGGAGATGTAAACTACAAGTTAAACCTTCCTTAGCTAGGCATAGTGGCATATGTCTTTAATCTTAGTGCCTTGGAGTTGAAAGCATGAAGATTGTAAATTCCAGACTATTCCTACCTTTCCCTACTTCTTATGTTTGCTTGTTAACCCATTTGTAAGATTTGGAGCTAGCGTTACATGCAGTAATGTCCAACCTACATAGATTTAATTCCATAGACTCCCCGCTTTGGCTATTTTTCTATAGTGGCTCCATCCGTTCTATAGAAAAACTGCAACTACTTTCTAATTCTATTTTTGCTCTCAGTTTTGGATTACAGGAGGAAAATTGATATAATTTCCCACTTCTTTCTGTTAAGAAGTTGTTGGTGTTTGTTGTTTCAACTTTTGATGTTGGTGTTTCAGCTTAAAGGATTTCTTCAGCATGCAATTTTGACTTGAACTCACTTTAGTTACTTGGGCATGATCGTGTATTATTGATTAAAATCACAGTGGGGGCTGGGGAAGCAAGTACAGGGATCATGTCTGTCACATGTAAAGCCACTAGTCAATGTCTTTACCTCAACCACATCCTTTGGTCACTGTCTAGTCCTGTTGCTTCCACTGAATTTGAAATTCTCTTCCAGAATTTCTTGACAACAGAAAGATATTTGGCTCATATTTGTTGTTGGCCGGAAAATGTCAGAAAAGTAATGCTCTTAGGAATCTGCCTGAAAAAGTCAGGGAGTTGATAAATATATATTATGGGTCTGTTTTGTCTTTTGGTTGTTTCTTTCTCTCACTTTCTCTGTATCTCTGTGTCTCTGTGTCTCTCTGTTTCTCTGTGTCTCTGCCTTACTCTCTCTTTCTCCCTCTATCTCTCTATCTTTCACTCCCTCCCTCTCTCTCTCCCTCTCTCTCTCTCTCTCTCTCTCTCTCTCTCTCTCTCTCTCTCTCTCTCTCTCTCATTTCAATGAAGAAAATGTATTAAGCCCCTTGAGAGGAAAGAAAACCCTCTTATTACCAGGTTTCAGGGAAAATGTCATTCCTTCTATGGATAAGAAAACATCAAGCCTGTCTCCCTCTGGAGAGGGGTGAGCACTGACATAGATCTGTTAATGCTAAAGGGATGTTTAAACAGAGCCTCTCTGCTCCTGAGGGCCACAGTGAGGTGAAGAGCCTGTGCTAAAAAGCAGAAACAGGGTGCCCACTTTGGCAGCACATATACTAAAATTGGAACTATATAGATATTAGCATGGCCCCTGTGTAAGGATGACACACAAATTCATGAAGCATTCCATATTTTTAAATCATGTAACACATGGAGACTGAACAACACACTGTTGAATTACCCATGGATTGTGGAAGAGATTAGAAAGGAAATTCAAATATTCATGATATTTAACAAAAATGAACATACAAATTACCAGCTCCTCTCGGACACAGCAAAGGCAGTTTTCAGAGGAAAATTTATAGCTCTTAGTTCCTACACCAACAAATTGGAGAGACCTCAAACCAACAATTTAATGATGTACCTGAAGCTCCTTGAAAAATAACAAAAAGTCAAACCCAATCGAGTAGACAGAAACAAATAATTAAAATTAAATCAAAATTAAATTAATTCAAGTCCAAAAAATAGAAAGAATCAGCATAAAAGGAGTTGTTTAAAAAAATTGACAGACTCTTAGCAAGTTTTACCAGAAAAAGAAGAGAACACACCCAAATAAACAAAATCAAAGATGAGAATGGAAACATGACCACAAGAAACAACCAAGATTCAAAACATTATAAAGGAATATTTCTCAAACATTTATGCTAAAAAAAGATGAGAATCTGGAAGAAATGGAAGAATTTCTAGCAAATATTGATATGCCCAAACTAAACCAAGATGATTTAAATCAATTTAACAGACCCATATCAAGCACCAAAATAGAAACAACAATAAGAGACCTCCTACCCAAGAAAAGCCCAAGACAGATGGATTTACAGCTGAATTCTACAAGACCTTCAAAGCAGAACTCACACCGATACTCCTACAACTCTTCGATGAAATTGAAAGTGAAAGTTCACACCAAACTCTTTCTATGAAGCCACCAGGCAGGGACTCAACAAAGAAAGAGAACTATAGACTACTTTTGGATGAATATTGATGTGAAACTTCACAACAAAATTCTGGACAGTCGACTTCAATGATTCAACAAAAAAATCATACACTATGATCAAACCGGATTCATTCCAAGGATGCAAAGCTGGATCAATATAAGCAAATCAATTAATGTAATTCATCACATCAACAAGAGCAAGGATAAGAACCACATGATTATCTCAATAAACACAGAAAAAGCATTTGACGAGAGTTAAGACCCATTTATGATAAAAGCTCTGGAGAAACTAGGAATCCAGGGAACATTCTTCAATAAAATAAAGGCTGTATATGACAAACCTCCAGCCAGCATTATACTTAATGACAAAAAGCTAAAGCCATTTCCTCTAAATTCAGGAATGAGACAAGACTGTCTACTTTCTCCACTTCTCTTCAATTTAGTATTAGAATGCCTTAGCTAAAGCAATAAGACAAGATGCAAACCAAAAGAAGATCCAAATAGGGAAAAATGAAGTAAAACTCTCCCTCTTTGCAGATGACATGATCTTGTATTTAAAGAAACTCAGAAACTCATGGACTCCACTCCAAAGTTACTCAAGCTGATCAGAAACTTTGGCACAGTAGTAGGGTATAAAATTAATCCCCCAAAATCAATGGTGTACTAACGAGAAGAGAGCAGCTGAAATCCGGAAAGCAACTCTTTTTGTAATAGCTCCACAAAAATAAAATACCTAGGAATTAACTTGACTACAGAAGTGAAGGACCTCTATGTTGAAAACTCTAAAAACCTGAAAAAGGGAATTAAAGCAGAAGTAAGGAGGTGGAAAGCCTTTCCATGCTCCTGGATTGAGAGGATTAGCATGGTGAAAATGGTAATACTGCCAAAGGCTATACAATGGAATTCAATGCCTTCATTTGCAAAAATGACACTGCCTCATTTCTTAGGATATGGAAAGACTTGGAAAAAATTATATTAAGTGAAGTAAGCCAGGCCCAAAGAAACATAGGTCCCATGGTTTCCCTTATTTGCAATAAAGTATACGTCTAGGATAATCTAACCAGACAAGCAGAAAAGCTCAAAAGCTATTTACATATGACCATATAAGATGATACTAAGTGAAATGAACCCCAAGATAGGGACACAGAGATTTTATCTTTGTCGCGGTTGTATTGAATGATTTTTTTTTGTTTCTTTTATATGTTCTTCCCCCATGGTACAACCCTCATTGTCACTGTATTTGATTCTCATGCCCTACATCTTGTATATACATTTTTCTAATTTGGGGATGGGAAGGGAAATAACAAAATGCTCAAACAAGCATATAGGATGATCCACTATAACAATGAGATGTATAAGACATTATGTTGAAAATGAACTTTACAACTTTGGGAAGAGGGGAAGGGGGAGTTGAGGATGTGGGGAGGGAAAGGATAGTAGGGGAAAAACAAAGGAGGGGGTAACAATGCTCAATAGGAAATGTACTCACTGCCTCGGTCATGTAACTGTAACCCCTCTGTACAGTATCTTTACAATAAAAACAATGTTTAAAAATCAATGGCATTTCTGTACGCCAATGATGAGAAGAGTGCAGCTGAAATCAGAAAAGCAACTCTTATTATAATAGCCCTACAAAAAATAAAATACCTAGGAATTAAGTTAACTAAAGAAGTGAAGGGCCCTATGATGAAAACTTTAAAGACCCAAAAAAGGAAATTAAAGTAGAATTAAGGAAGTGGAAAAACCTCCCATGCTCCTGGATTGGGAGGATTAACATTGTTAAAATGGCAATACTGCCAAAGGCTATCTGTAAATTCAATGCAATACCCATCAATATCCCAACCTAATTATTCAATGAAATAGAAGAAGCAACCCAAAAATTCATATGGAACAATAAAAGACCCCAAATATCAAACAAACATCCTTAACAGAAAGAACAGTGCTGGAGGAATATCAATATCAAACTTCAAACTACACTACAAAGCCACAGTAACTAAAACAGCTTAGTACTGACACAGAACAGACCTGATGACCAATAGAATAGAACTAAAGACCCAGAAATGAACCCACAGACAAAGACAGACTCTTCAGGAAATGGTGCTGGCAAAATTGGTTAAACACCTGTAGAAAACTAAAGCTAGGTCCTTATCTATCACCCTGCACCAGAATCAACTCCAACTGGATCAAAGACCTCAAAATAAAAGCAGACATCCTGAAAACATTACAGGAAGGAATAGGAGAAACTCTAGGGCTTCTTGGCAGAGGCTAAAGTTTTCTTAATAGAGATCCAGAAACACAACAAATCAAAGAAATGTTGGACAAATGGAATTGCATGAAACTGCAGAGCTTCTTCATGGCAAAGGACATAGCAAGCAAGGTCAATAGAAAGCCCATGGATTGGGAGAAGATCTTTACTAGCCATACAAATGACAAGGGTTTCATATCTAAAATATACTTGGAACTCAAAAAATTAAACCCCCAACAACAAATCCTCAAAGAAACCACCCCATTAATGAGTGGGCTAAAGACTTAAAGAGAGACTTCTTTGAAGTAGAAATAAGAATGGCTAATGGACACATGAAGAAATGCTCAATTTTCCTGGCCATAAAAGAAATGCAAATCAAAACAACATTGAGATTCCACCTCACCCCACAGCTATGTTTATCACAGCATTATTCATGATAACTAAGATATGGATCCAACTCAGGTACCCCTCAGTAGATGAATGGATCAAGAAAATCTTGGTATATATGTATATATACAATGAAATTACACACACACACACACACACACACACACACACACACACACACACACACACACATACACACTCAATGGAATTATATACTTCTATCAGAACTAATATCACAGCCCCATTTGTTAGGAAATGGAAGGACTTGAAAAAAATTATATTAAGTGAAATTAGCCAGATCCAAAGAAATATAGGTCCTTTGGTTTCTTTTATTTGCAATAATTAGTATACATCTAGAATAATCTTATCAGATGAGCAGAAAAGCTCAAAAACCATCTACATATGACCATATACGATGGTGCTAAGCAAAATGAGCCCAAGATATGAACACAAGAGTTTTTTCTTTGTTTTTTCTTAATGTACTATGTGATTTTTTTTGTTTCTTTTACATGTTCCTCCCTCTATGGTTTATACCACGTTGTCACTTTATTTGATTTTGGTACCTTGCATCTTGTATATATATTTATCTAATTTGGGGAGTGGAAGGGGAATAACAAAATTTGAAACAAGGACACAGGATGCCCCATTGCGGCAATGGTACTCACAAGACACTATGCTGGACATGAAATTTACAATTTTTGGGGTGAGGGAGGTGGCAGAAAGAAGGGATAGTAGGAAAAAAACAAATGAGGGGTAACAGTGTTTGGAAAGAAATGTATTCATTACTTTACTCATGTAACTTTAACCCCTCTGTACAGCATCGTTACAATAAAATAAAATGAAAAAAAAAACAAAAATAGCAGAAACAGGCATAAAACTATATTTCACTCAAGGCCAACCATAGAAGCAAGGCGGCAACAGGAAAGTGAGGCAGGAATACCGAAAAAGCACTACCCACCACAAGGAAAATGTATAAAAGACCTACTTGAGATTCAGGAGTAAGTCCCTCCTTTCCACTGAGCATCATGCAATAGCAATCAACCCTGTGGGAAGGGACATTGAGAGGGGCTTTATTCTTGGTAAAGGCAGGAAGGTTATTAAAAACAGAGTACCAAAAGAGCACAGAGGAAAAGTTCCTCGGCACATTTGGCACCATTTAAGTATGAGGGGACTATGAGCCAAACAGTGGATATATTTCAAGGGTATGGTGAATCTAAATTAAAATAGTAACAACAAAATCCAAACTCAGTGCAAATCCTTACTTATTTGACTCAATCCCCTATGCTAGGGGACTGATAATTTTCTTCATACAGATAATGGACAAAATTAACTCATTCTCTCTAGTTATAAACATTATGCCTGGTATTTAAGTTTAAAAAGTTAACTTTAACAATTAAGAGAAAAAAAAATCAATCAATGGAGCTAGATTCATTTTGACACCACCAACCAGAAACTTTGAAACAAATATAATTAATATGTACAAATGTGAACTTTCATGAACATATGGAAAAATTTTGCCAAGTGCTAAAACCTATATAATAACATATGCAAATTGAAATATTAACAATAAAAAATATTCTATCAAGGGTAAGAAAATCTTTGACATTAGCAGACTAGATAAAACAAAAGTAAGTCAATGTGGATCAAGATTCATTGCATTCATATGCTACGTTGTTGAAAACAACTCCTGTATACAACTATGTAAAGATTAAAATAAACTGTAAAAAAGTAAAACAAACCACAACTTGTGGGTGGGAGGAGAGACTGGGAGAGAATGAGGGATCAGAAAACACTGTATGAAAGAAAATGCACTCATTATCTGACTCATGTAGTTGTAATCCCTCTGTACATCAGCTCTATGATAAAAATAAAATAAATTAATAGAAAATGTAAATCAATGAACTTGAAATTACAGCAGAAGAAATTATCTTAAAGGAATAATGGTAAGCAAAAAAGAATCATTAAAAGAAAAGGAACACACAGTGTCTGAAAGCCATGGCTCAATATTAAAGCTTTAAGATATATTAAAATAGAATCTCAAAAGTATGCACAGAAAAATGGAGAAGAAAAACTTGAAGAGATAATGTCTGTAAATTTTCCAAAATCAAAATTTTCCAAAATCAAAGAATACAAAAATCAGGACCAACACAAATAAACACACCAATAATGCTAAATACAGAGAAAATTATTTCAGATGATAGAAACATGGTATGTTTGGGGAGGGGGGAGGAGGAATATTGCAGATTAATTAAGAATTACAGCAGACTACTCATCAGAGACCTTGCAAGTCAGAGGACAATTAACCAATTTTTTCAATGAGGTCCTGTCTGAAAACATAATTTAAAGAATTAAAATTCATACAAAGCATGTTTTCTGACCACAATAGAAACATAAAACATCCTGGAAAACTCTAACTATGTGGAAATTAAACTACATGGTTTGATATAACATATTAGTCAAAGAGAAAAATATTAAACATATTAGAAAATATTTTAGCTGAATCAAATTAAGGCAAATTATAATAAAAAGCTGATATAAAATTTTTTATTGTGAAAATACTGTACAGAGGGGTTACAATTATATAGGCAAGATAACGAGTACATTTCTTATCAAGCATTGTAGCCTCCTCCTTTGTTTCCCCTTCCCATCCCTTCCCATCTTCCCCACGCCCTCCCCAACCCAATCCTCCTCCCCCCCCTCCAAAGTTGTAAAGTTCCTTTACGACATTACTACTTGTACATCTCATTGTTGCAATGGGTCCACCTGTATCCCTATTTAAAAGATTTGTTTTTTCCCTTCCCCCCCACAAATTATACCAACATCAAATACAGTGAAAGCAGGGATTATACCGTGGGGGAGGGACATACAAAGCAACAAAGAAATACTCTTATAAATGTGTTAGAAACAATCGCATGAAAGCAATAAACATTTGAATACCTATCTTAGGGTTCATTTCCCTAACATCAACTTATCTGACCATTTTTGCTTGACTCAGACATATACTAGTTATTGCAAATAAGGGAAACCATGGGACCTATGTTTCTTTGGGTCTGGCTTACTTCACTTAATATAATTTTTGATATATAAACCAAGCACTGTTTTTAGATGCTTGTTAAAAAATAAATAAATAATAAAGTAAAAATCTTTTTCCTTCGTCGTTTATATTCTAGAAAAGGTTGTTAAGACCATAAACAATAAAGATATTAACTAAAAAATTCACAATGTTATTATATAACATATATTTTGAACAAGTCAAAAAAGGTCAGAGTAAGTAATTGGGGAGATATCAGATGTTTAAAGTAGGCATCTTTTTAAAAAAATTTATTGTAAAGGTGATATACAGAGGGGCTATAATTACATAAATAAGGTAATGAATAAGTTTCTTTTTGAACAGTTACCCTCTCCCTTGTTTTCTCCTGCTTTCCTTCCCTTCGTACTACCCTACCCCCCCCCAAGTTGTAAGGTTCATTTCCAATCTAGTGTCTAGTGATCATCGCTGTATCATCAGTTCACCCTTAGTAGGCATCTTTTTGAAGGGAAGTTTTGAGCCAAGACTAAAGTACTAAAGGAGTTATACAAATAAAGAGGAGGGAACATTCAAAGAATGAGAACAACTAGGTTCAGCTCCCTGAAGTAAGAGGATGTCTAGCACATTCTAGGAACAGCCAACACATCTATGTGGCTGGAAGAGAGTGAGACAGAGGAATAGAAAGAAAAGTAGGGCCATATTCAGCAATGGTTTCTTTTTATGGCCTTGAAGATGATTGGAGGAATTTTAACTTTTACTTTTGATTTAGGATTTACTGAGGGATTTGGGGCAGGGTGGGACCTGTCCTGTTCTGGAATCAAGCATAGGGATATAGGTGGAGAGAGGAAAACCAATGAAGAAGCTGCAGAGTAATGCCAAGTGTTTACTGCAATCAATGATTTGGTTTGGCCCAGGGGATTAAGAGTTCAGGTTAAGATGAAACTGGGCACTAGTTGCTCACTCCAGAATCCTCACTCAACAGAAGGCTGAGAACTGAGGGTTGTGGCTGAAAGCCTGCCCACGCAGGAAAGTCCATGAGACTCTTCTCTCCAAATTAACCATTTTCTAAGTGAAAGCGAGCCTTGAGTGGGAAAATGCCAAGTGAGAAGAATAATATTGGAGTTCAAGTCCCCACACTGTCACACACACACAAACAATAAAAGGCTGCAGGTAATGACAATTGTTGAAATCCCAGATAGACTTAGAAGAAAGAGCCCATTGATTGTCTATATGTATTAAAAGAAACATTGAAAGAAAACAAAGAAGAGAAGAATGACTCTAAATAACTAGAAGGATAGAGTTGTCAGCAATCAGATGGTAAAGGCTGCAGGTAGAATAGGTTTGGAATTAAAATACTGAGTCCAGGTTTGGTTATTAAGATGTGTAGAAGGTAGCTTGTACTCAGAAAGGTGAGATCTAGACTGAAGAACTTGGGAATGTCAGCATGTAGACTGTATATCAGTCAATGACCCAGAAGGAAACAGAGAATATATTCAAAGAAAGGATATGAGAACAGACCTGTTACAAAGGTGAAGGCAGCATTCTGGAAATCCAACCAGGAATAGTAGAGTATTCCAGAGTTTCTACCATCCCTGTGTTTTCACAACACAGGGCCATAGCTCTCATAAGACCTGAAGAGGGGGGGTGGTATGGAGACGGCCTGCCAGAGATGTGGCAGGAAAGTGCAATCCATGACAGAGTAAACACTTCAACCTTCCTTCTCTCCTACCTTCCTGCCAGAGCCTCCCATGAGTCCAACTCAGTGATATTCAAGATCAGACAGCACATTGCTACGCTTCCCTTAATGAAAGAGTGGAAATGAGTGGGGAGTGACTACAGAGAAACTGGACGAAAAGGGAAAGCATAAATAATGCCCGAAGCCCCCAAATCTGGATGAAGCCAGTGAAGAAGTATACATAGACGGAGAACGGGAAGACTCAAGACTGAGCCCTAGGGCATCCCAACCTCTTGAAGAGCAGCTAAGGAGCAGGGTTTCCAGGAAACGGAGGCAACTCTAGAACGTGGTTCTGGAAATGTGGTGATGCAAGGAGGAAGAAGTGAATTTGTCCAAAAAAAAAAAAAAAAAGTTCAGGACATGGTGGTTCATACCATCCAAGCTACTTGAAAGTTAAGTTTGGGAGGATTATGGTTCAAGACTAGCCCAAGCAAAAAGTCGATTATAGTTTGAGGCCAACCCAGGAAGAAAATTAGCAAGGCCTCATTGCAACAAATAAGCTGAGTATAGTGATTTGCACCTTTGATTCCTAGCCATGTGAAAAATATACAAAGGACAATCATGTTCCCTAGTTTGAGGAAAATCATGAGACCCTAGCGAAAAACAAACAAACCTTAAAACAAAAAAGGGCTAAGGATGTAGCTCAAGTAGTAGAGAGTCTGCTTGGCAAATATAAATTCATAAGTTCAAACACCAGTAATATAAAAATATGCACAGACACACACACACACACACACACACACACACACACACACACACACACACACACAGAGCTACCCGTAGGTTAAGGAAGATGAAGATTGAAAACTGTCCAGTGACTCCAGTAACATAGGAGTTCCAAGGTGACCAGAACAAAAGCAGTTTGGTGTAAGAAGAAAGCAAACACCTGGGTGGAGACAGTTTAAAAAAAAACAATATGAAAAGAATCAAATCATCTGAACTAAATGCTACTTTATGGTGTCTTTCTACAAAGAAGAACAAAAAAGGGACTGATAACCTATTTGGAAAGAATTCAGGCTTTGTTGTTGCTGTGGTTATGTTTTGTCTTTTAGAAGGAAAGAATTAGCACAATGTTTGCCTTTTGCTGGGCATGAACAAACAGACAGCTAAATGATTGCTGATGTAGGAGAGAGAAAAGAAATGTGAGCCAGATGTCCTCCCATAGGAGAGAGAGGTATGGAACAAAAGCTCACATTGAGAAAGGATTTGTACAGAACTCACAAACCTGCTGTAAGGAGTCAAAGAAACAATACATTTAAAAAAAACATCGTTCTTGGAAAGTAGAGAGTACTTAGCAAATGGTAGCTGTGACATATTACTATTAATTTTTCTAGGCCTCATTTTTCTTGTTCATAAAAGGAGTCTGGCATACACTTCTAAATGCTTTCTAGTTTAAAAAAAAAACAAAAACTTCACAGTTGTGTTAAGAGAACCTGTCTGGTTCATATGGGGTCGTGTAATATTTACAATGAGGCCAATATGCAATTGAAATATACACAGCTGTAAGTAAAAACTGGACAATGTTCACCAAGAGGCATCAAAATGGACCGAGCTGTTGCTACACAACAGCAGGCAAACAGTTAAGGAGAAGTCTCCCAAGCTCTGAGTCTCTAACACTCTAAAAGCAATTGAGTCTGTAACTCCAATTGTAGACTCGGTTGCTATGTAAACCGTGCTTCATAAGGCATTTAAAGACTTAGTGCAAGTGGCTTGTGGTTTAATCTTTTAATTCCATTGCTCCATAAGTTCCTTGTAGGTTCAGTGAACAAGGAATTCAGACAGAATATTAGAAACCCATTTTCAGGAAAGGGATTAGGCATGGGGGGAAAAAAGAGTGCCTCATTTTAGTGCACAAAACAGACTCCAGACTAATCTCTAGATTTACTTAGTCTGAGGGTAATTCTAGTGCAGAGATCTTGCTGGAAAGGCACAGTAAATTGTCTGAGGTGTATTACCAGTGGCAAGCCTTCCCTTCACCTCCATCAGTACCACCAGAGGCCTCCTTTTCTCCAGAGTTTGTGTGGTTGGCCGTATGTTCACGAACATGACAATTTGAGCTATTTCCTCCCAGATCAAAGGCTCAGTTCACTGTGAAATGTTGTGTGTCATTTACGTTCTTGGGGACATTTGCACTTTAGGGCAGTAGAAATAGTCAGATGGTTGCGTTATCAAGCACAGTGTGAATATTCCAGTCACTTGTCACCTATCCAAGCAGAATGAAAGCTACCAGCTCTCCCAAGGTGCCCCTGATACCCCAGGTGCGCGCGTGTGCGTGTGCACGCACGCACCCACACACACACACACACACACACACACACACACACACACACACACACACACAGCCCTGGATGTCATGCTGCTCCATGTCTGGTGGAAACACACCAGGAGTTTAAGCGATTGTCTGATGACCTTGGAGATGGATGGCATGAAGACTACTTTAAGTCATGACTCACCAAGGTAAACAACCTCATGTAGATGACATTTAAGAGCTATCTTACATACTGAATCTGAATATAGGTCCAATAGCAGCCCTGGAATAGATGGAGAAATAGTGTCAGGAAAAAATCACAGTATATCCAGCCTGTAGCCCAGTTCTCATTTATATTCATCAGATTTTATTTTATTTTTTACAAGTCACTTGAGGGCAAGGCGCACTTACTACTCAAGGTTTGAAGAATTGCTGAGCATGCTCTTTTCTTCCCCCACTCCTTGGGAATGTACTACATGACTAGATAGTCTTGACACTCCTTGACACTTTCTAAAATAACCTACTATAATTCTCTTCAGTTTTGTGTTTTTTAAAAAAATTTGACTCATTTAACCATTTAGTAAATCTGAGTACAGAATTTCAGAAGCTGAGCTCTGTGAGTTTGTTGCTGGGTAGAGAGGTTGTAGTAAGCATGTGAGCTTGTTTTGACTTACTAGGTCATTATCAGAAACTACATTTTTCTATCTATCCAATATAGACAATGACAGTCAGTCCCTTCAAAGGAGGGTTGTGAGAATCAGTACAATGTTAGAACATGTGTTAATATTTCTAGACAATAGATTCTACCCCAATTAATATTATCATAAATATTGGCTTTCATCTGGATAATAAATTGTCAAGAATTTTTCTTTACTACTTATTCTAGGTAAAACTTAGTTTCTTGTTTTAGAAAAACTCTGAGATCACAAGCATTTGTGGCGTAGTACTAACAATTTTACCAAGAATGTCATCAGGTATAAAAGAGAGTGAGAAAATGTGCAATTCCAGATAATTAAGCCAATTTTCACCATTGCTTATAAAAGTTCAACCCAAATAATAACATTGCCTTAAAGTTTTATATCAGAAATTTATGGTACATGATCTGTTAAGGCAAAAAAATTGGACTTTTTGCTTCTATTTTTCTCAAAGTGGTATTGAGACTTGCATAATTTTGGTAAACAAACATACTAAAGTTGTCAGATTCCTCAGATAAAAATAAAAGACAGCCAATTAAACTCAAATGTCAGGAAATAAATAATTTTTATCTAATGATGAAATTCAAGTTGAACTGGACATCTATTTTATGCACCAACCTTAAGCATGCTGGGATTTTCGAGTAGGTACATGGTGGGCACAAGTTAGCTGGGTTTGTCAGAGTTAAAAGAAACTAAGGCTGGATAATGCCCAAGAACCTCAAGTCTCAACATGTAGAGGTTATAGCCAAACATGGTGAAACCTGACTTGTTATCAAAAATGTCAGAGTTGGCAAAGAAGTTGTGGCATGAGGTGGGGCAAGAATGTCTACAGTCAGTAGGTAACCACAGCATTCCTGGGATGTATGTAAGATTAATGCTGGAATCCAGAAAATAGCAGTCAGGGACTCACAAGCAAACTACATCACTGAGAAAGGTTATCTCTTAATTTGTTTTCTACCCCTGTTTTTTCTTATGAGCACTTGGACTAGGCTGTTATAGACTAACTGGAAATTAAATATGAGCTCTGCTTGAGTTGATTGGTATGTTGGCAATACTTGGCTTTAGAAATTCACCCAAAGTTTACCCTATTTCTTCTTTATCATTTCCATCACAGTTACCTCTTCCTCCTGGGTTCTGAAAAAGGTGAAATAATTCATGCTTTCTCATACTGAGAACTCAGCCCTCCTATAGATTTAAGAAAAAATATGGGTTTTAAGACTTTCTGTTTGGTTAGGTTTGGTTTCAGTCCATTAAGACAGAAGCAAATTCCTTCATAATTTTTTACATTCTAAGTCGAAGCAACCCTCTCTTTTACAAAGACTTTAGAATTTTTGCTCTTTATATGGAGCAAATCTATGGAAACTGGGACATTACAGTAACAAGGAAAGCAACCAGGTTGTTGATTGCATTTATTTTATTTGAAGGAAATGTATTAGTCAAGTAACTCCAGAGAAACAGAGCTAATAGGTATGTGTCTGTACATTCCTTATAATAAACTTCTACATACTTGCTGAAAAGAAAAAGGAAATAGTTCATACAATTTTGGAGTCCAGAAAGTTCCAGGAGTGCAGGGTTTGTTATCAAACTGGAGACCCAGGATGGGTGTATTTCAGTTTAAGCTCAAAGTCAGGAAAAAGCTTATGTTTCAGTTGGAAGTCAGTCAGACAAAAAAAATTCTGACTTTGAGGAGATTGCAATGTCAGGCTTTTTATTCTATTCTAGACTTCAACTTATTAGATGAGGATCATGCACATTAGGATAGTCAATCTTATTTACTTAGTCTCAGTTCAAACACCACCTTAAGCAAACTCAAAGTAAAATATAACCAAATGTCATGGCATAGTCAATGTAAAACCATCATAGTATGGAGTAAACCATTGGCTTATTTCAATGTATGGGGCAATTTTGTCTTTGAGACTTGTTATTCTTTTGATCAAAGAGCTTATGGTAAAGTCCTATTTGGGTAAGTGTGTGTGTGTGTGTGTGTGTGTGCATGTGTGTGTGTGTGTGTGTTTGTGTGTATGTTGATGCATGTATAATTCATAACATTCATGTGCACACATGCTTATGACAAGAAACACAATATCTCTGAGTCAGAGAACAGCATATTATTACCTCAACACCTTACTCTTTAGCCTTAATCTACACGTGGCCATTCACTTGCATCATCCTGCATGTATATTTGTCCTATAGGAGAAGGGCCCTCCAATTATGAATCTCAGAGCATATATAAGCTGCTGACAAATCTGCTCATCTCTACTCTGGAAGAGGAGGAGGAGGAAGGGAAGGAGGAGAGAGACAGACAGACAGATAGACAGACAGAGACCTTCCCCTTCCCTTTGGAATATAAACTTGGAAGAGAGAGAAAGGCTCTACCTTTCTTTCATCATTTTAGAATATAAGCAAAGGGGTCAAAAGTAATGAATCTAGAAATCTCTGAAGAGAACTAAACTGTCCTTAAGTTCCAAGTATATTTGCCATATCGATGCTAAATGAAATGATCTTTCATTATATCCTCAGTGATTATTCATTGGGCCAAAATAATCAATTGTAAGGTGCCAGAAGACCTCTATAAAATCATAAATAAATATCACTTTTTCTCCTTAGTCCAGTTTCCTAATTCTTTTCAACTTTGACAAACAAGAAATGTAGCTCTCCTTAGGGTTTCACCCCAAGTTTGTTTTCATACTTTAGTCAAGAGTTGGGTTAATGAGACTTAACTAGTATCCAGAAAGATAGAAAAACTTTTAGCCTACTGTCAACATTCTTGGACAGCTAGGGAGTTCTTCAAGTCCAATGTGCCTACCTCTAGGGTTTTTCTTTTTTATTATATATATATATATATATATTATTTTAAAAATACTGTACAGAGGGGTTACAGTTACATGAGTAGGGTAACAAGTACATTTCCTATCAAGCATTGTTACCTCCTCGTTTGATTTTTCCCTATCATCCTTCCCTCCCCACCTCCCCTATTTTTATTTTTAATATGGTTTTATTGTAAAAAATACTGTACAGAGGGGTTACAGTAACATGAGAAAGGTAATGAGTACATTTCCTATCAAGCATTGTTACCTCCTCCTTTGTTTTTCCCCTATGATCCCTTCCCTCCCTACTGGGTTTTTCTTTTATCGATAGATACTTGATATATTTATTGTAACTTAGGAAAACTAGATATTGCCATCCTTTCCTATCTAACCCACAAGTAGGTACTACAGTGTACATCTGAGCCTCAGTCATGTTCTTGGAGTGCTCTCTGATGGCTGGACAATGCAGGTTCTTCTCTGCTAGGAACTTGTCTGTGATGGATCTGAATGTACTGTGGAACAACTAAAATGTCAAGGGATTACATGTACTTTGCTAGTTTTCTGTGTTGAAGATTTTCCCCATCAACATAACTTTCTATTTACATGTGTAGTATAAAACCTTGACCATCCCACCTGGCAGTAAACAGTGCAAGTTTCTGTTTTCAAAAGACAAAATGGATTATTTAAAAAATTTTCCTAATTCATTTTCCTAGAGGTTTGCAGTTTTCCTGCAATCAGTCCCTCCTGTTCAATTTCTTCCAGCTGAAACAATCTCATTCTACTTATCCTACATGGAAGTAATAAAATTACTGTTCTCCCTGCTATTCTCATTGAAATACTTTATTTAGCATTCATCCTTTTTTAGAAAGTTCTGTGTGATTTAATCCTTTTGATCATCTAATTTTATGAGGTATAATTTTTTGAAGTATCAAGTTTTTCTTCCTTATGATTACAATTATTGACTATCTAGAGGGGCAATAAATAACAGAGACACACATCCCTGCCTCCCTATGTCAGGCTTAATAGTCATTTACAATGAAAACATACTTAAAATGCTAATGTGCTCCATGAGCACATTATAAGAAGTATGCTCATAATCATATCTACCTAGTAGAAAAGAGGAAGGTATATATTTCATCTTCCATTCAAAACTTTAGATACAACTTTTTTTTCTTCTACAGAAGGAATATTTATCAGACTTCTCCATAATGGCAGCCAAAGCAAAAGGACTAGCTTTCTGCAGCCATTCTACCTGGGGATGTGCCCAATCTTGTCTGATCTAGGAAGTTGAGCAGGGTCAGGCCTAGATAATCTTTGGATGCAGAGAAGGAGAATAACAGGTGCAGAGGCAACCACTAAGGCTAGCTAACTTAGGTCCAAGGCAGCTTTCCCTAGACTATAGGACACTCACACAAAGAAACAGATGTACCTAAAAACAATCTTCCAAATGGAAAGGAAATCTGTGGTTGAGCCTCAGAAATGTATGTTCCGTTCTCTTTGCAGTACATCTGAGGAAAGCACTGCCCTTTTAGCACTGGGATTCAGCTTTGGGACATGTTATTCCTGACCAGTGCCCAGTACATAATAAAGTGACAGCCACATGGTTTTCTTTATTAAATGCCAGTTGAATACATAAGTGAAAATCTAAGCCTGAGAAAATAGCTCAAGAGTGTCCAATTCTATTGGTGTCTACTCTGTAATGAAGATCAGTCCACATTCCTGCCTCTTTTTGGCTATTCGCTGTGCAGTGTCATACCTAGTGATATGGAAAGCATCACCATCCACCTGCTTTTCAAAGAAAATGGCTAATAACTCATGACTAATCTCTTTTACTAGCCCAGGACCAAGGGCAGAAATAATATGAATTGATGCCTTCTAGGAAGGCCCCATCTTATACTCATGTACCAAGGGTTTACAATAAGCAGAACTCTTTATAAATTTGGAGGAATACTTGGCCCTGCCTAAGCCTCTGTTGCCATGGTAGAGGCATTATTATACTAAGATGAAACTAGGGCCTTGGTAGTCCTAAGACTGGCATGCTACTTGGTGACCAAATAAGCCACTGAATGTTTAGTGCCTTCCTAAAGAAGCTTCCCAACCACCATAAGGAGCCAGTTCTGCCCTCTCCCTCTAGCACACAATGCTATGCCTCAGAAAAATGAAGCAGGCCAGAATGTGTGGCTGTCATTCCTCCTGTTCCCATTCAGTTGCAAACCATACTATTCACTACCTTTCTAATAGCACTAATGTCTTCCAGTTTAAAATCTATATTACCTGCAAACTAAGTGCCAAGCACAATTGTAGACTGTTTCCAAGCAATACTAAACCTAATAAACCTAATATAGTGGAGCATATAACCCCATACATAGATAAATGTAATCATATGAGATAATGAGACCGTCTAGGTAGAAAATGAAAAAGGGAATAGTAATGGGCTAGAGAAAAGGGTGTTCCTGATTAGATGGCCCCAGCAGTGGTAATTGGGCACATAGGCTTCAGGGCCCTCTGACTCCGGCCAAGGCCTCCATATGTTATAGGCAAGACAGTCTCTGACTAGGACAGCTCAAGTTCCTGGGCTCCAGTGGTTCCTACTGGAATTTGTGTCTAATTTCTCTTACCTCTGAATCTCTCCTAGCAGACCATCTCCTCAAAGAAGGGATACTGACTACAGTTTCTGCATTCTAGATTTGTAAATTCTTATCTGTCTTGGCCTACCTAAATCCTTATCATTATTACATCATTTAAACCAACTGTTTTCCAGCAGTGAGAATTGCTTACCACAGAGAGAAATGAGCACTGGTTGTCTTCCCATGTTCTTTCCTTTTTTGTTTTGTTTTGTTTTGTTTTGCGTGAGAAACTGGTTCCAGCCTCATTTCACTGGAACTAAGAATTGCTGAAAAGTGCTAGGACAGAGAGCAAAGGAAATGGGTGAACTGGATGAGAGGGTGTGTGAAGAGAATATTTCATGGAAATGATGTTTTAACTGGATCTCTTGCGAAGAAAGGGTACTCATGGAGAGGGAGAGGCGCATCCCAGACCATGGGATGGCAGGTATAGGCAGTATATCCATGAAGACCATCAGTAGACCAGTTGTAGAAGACATAGGAATGGAGCAAGGAAGAGACAATGAGTTTTAGGGTAGGGGAGGTCAAGTGTATGCAGCAAAAAAGGCTCTTATTACATATCAAAATGAAATCTGAAACAAATATAAATATATCGATATGGGTGTTCTATAATACTAGTCCCTCTACTTTTCCAATAATATTTTTGCAAAGATTTTAGTCCAGAGTAAAATGCATTTTGCACGGAGGGGTATAATTTGATATTTTATTTTTGCATTTTTTATTGTTATCCTAAAGGTGATGTATGTGGCTTACATACATACATATGGGTGGCATAAGTCAGATGAGTACATTTCTTTTTTAACAATGTTACGCCTTCCCTACCTCTCTCTCAATCTTTCCCTTCCATCCCCACCCACAAGTTGTAAAGTTCATTTTCAACATAGAGTCCAGTGAGTATCCCTGCTGCATTTGTTCACCCTTTATCCCACCATTTCCACATTTCCAGGAAAAAAATCATTGGTGAGTAAGCAAAACAAGTTTCTCAGATAATTAATAGCACAGTGACTTTTAGGGAATAAATATTCTTCCAAGTTTTAGCATTTTTCTCTTTTTTGGGGTCAAAAGGACATACCAGAAAACCAGAATATTTGTTTTTAACCTCAAGTTTTATGCCACTGGTTCTTGTTCTCCATGGATAGTTCCAGCTTCCCTGGGAAGGCTGTACTAATCTGGGCTGTATTTTGGAAGTCTAAGTAGAACAGGGGGAAGAAAATGCTATTCTTTCCCTCATTTTAAACATGAGTTGTGGTATCTACTCTTTGGAATTAGGAACTTTCTCTCCCACCATCTGCCATTTGCATTCTTGCATTTTTTTTTAACTCTCTTATCTTCTCTCATCCTGATCATCTTTTCTCTTGCCTTGGGCAAGACAGAAAGGGTAAATAGGTATATTTACTATGGGAATATGAAAATTTTACTTTAACATTTCTCTTCTTTCCAAAACACTGACTTTAAAAAATAATTATTCATTTACTTTACTGTTATCATAGGGGTGATGTACAGAAGGATTACAATTACATGAGTCAGGTAATTAGTACATTTCTCATTATACAGTATCTTCTGTTCTCCTACTCATTCCCAGTCCTCCCTTCCATCTCCACCCACGAATTGTATAGTTCACTTTAATCAGTGTCCAGTGAGTTCTACTGTTGCACTTTTTCATACTTTCCCTTGATTCCTGTACCCTTCCCCGACCCCTCCAAAGATATACACTTGAATACACCGTATATAAGGAAAAGAGGACAGAATCATCAAAAAAGAAAAAAGAAAGAAATAGAAAAGAGATGCCTCTTTTTTTATGTCTGGGAATTCATTTTTATATGTATATTATTTTCTATAAATACGAAGAGGCACTCAGCCATTGCACCTTTGTGTTTCTCTCCTAAGTGTATACATGCCTAGAATCCTGTACAATTTAATTTAATTTCCACATGTTAGAGAGAGAACACGCACCATTTGTCTCTCTGAGCTTGGCTTACCTCATTTAACATACATTGTTCTAGTTCCATCCATTTCCTTGCAAATGACATTATTTTATTATTTCTAATGGCAGTGTAAAATTCCATTGTGCACAGATACCATGTTATTTGGATCCACTCATCTATTCTGGGGCATCTGGACTCAAAACATTGACCTTTGTTTTCTCACTTCACTTTATGTAGTAGAAACCAGACTTGGTCATCTTCTTTTGCTTGTTCATGAATTACACAGTGAGTACATTGTGTAGGAGTGAAAAGTCAAGCTACTTTCTCTCACCCCTCATAAGCAGCTCAGCTGACACTTACATAACATAACACAGTAAATGTCAGGAAAAAAAACAACAAACTATGAAATGAGAGCTTCAGAAGGAAGGACCAAAGACTCAAAGGCCCAGGAAAATCTATTTTCATGCTTCCATTTGGTGAAGAATGGGAAAGATGGGTAAGAAACTGAGGAGGCAGTCCAGCAAGCCTATCGGTTGGGATTTTTCTAGGCCTTCTTGGATTTTCTGTGGTATGAGACAGGACCCCTTCTGGAATGAAGGTCTATATGAGCTATTATTAGACAAAGCATGACAGAAAGTGTCTTTTTGGCCAGCTGTAACACAGCAGATAAAGGAAAAGTAAAAATGGTACTTTTAGGTTTTATGGCTGGCTTGTGAGGAGAGGTATTTTAGTTTCTATAAGCCACCTTGAGGAAGAAGAATTCTAGTTTCTATGGCTTGCCTTAGAGAAGAAAAGGGAGGAGGAGAAAAAGGGGACAGAAATAGGTCAGTAAGAGAGTTTGCCTTGAAGACCTTCCAGGATCCTCTGGTTCAAAATACTCAGCAAGCTAAAGTACCATATTTTAGGGTATCATTTTTTTGAGCCTCAACAATTTAGACCTGTTACATTAGGCTTACTTTTGATCTCTTTTGGTTACAATTATCTTGAGAAATAATCTCTATTTCTTAAAATTGGCTGTAAAACTCTAGTACCACTGATGGCCCTTGGATTTGAGTTTAAAGTTTCAGCATCATGAAAGCAATGTTTGATGCTTGAAGATGCCACAAGTATTTCATAGGTTCATTCTCATTCATCATTGTCAACTCTTTATTGAACACTAGATTCATAATATTGTTCAATGGACTCTAGTACAGGAACTTGAGCAAAATATGTCTGAGTCAAGCAGAAAAGGTCAGATAAGTTGATGTTAGGGAAAGGAACCCTAAGATATGTATTCAAATGTTTTTTTTTCTTTCATGCAATTGTTTCTAACGCATTTATAAGATTATTTCTTTGTTGCTTTGTATGTCCCTCCCCCACAGTATAACCCCTGCTTTCACTGTATTTGATGTCGGTATAATTTGTGGAGGGGAAGGGGAAAGACAAGTCGTTTAAATAGGGATACAGGTGGGCCCGTTGCAGCAATGAGATGTACAAGTTGTTATGTCGAAAATGAACTTTACAACTTTGGTGGGGGGGGGGGAGGCGGGGAGGATTGGGTGGTGGGGCGGGGGAGGCTTGGAAGGGATGGGAAGGGGAAACAAAGGAGGAGGTTACAATGCTTGATAAGAAATGTACTCATTATCTTGCTCATATAATTGTAACCCCTCTGTACAGTATTTTCACAATAAAAAATAAAATAAAAAAGATATGTTAGGGCTGGGAAGGTGGCTCAGTGGTAGAGTGCTTGCCTTGCATGCATGAGGCCCTGGGTTCAATTCCTTAGCACCACATAAGCAAAAAGGAAAAAGCCGGGAGTGGCGCTGTAGCTCAAGCGGTAGAGCGCTAGCCTTGAGCTGAAGAGCTGAGGGACAGCGCCCAGGCCCAGAGTTCAGGCCCCACGACTGGACCCAAAAAAAAAAAAAAAAAAAAAAAGATATGTTAAATTCACATAGTTTTTAAAGGAGTGACTCACAAGCTATCATGTGTTAGGAAAAGGCAAAGACCTAAAGTACTTTTTTTTTCTCTGAATTAGTCCATGGCAACTATCTCAAGTGGCATCGTAATTATAACATTAATTTGTGATGCTGCTGTTTTTAAGTCAATTCTCATCTTATAAATCGCACCTTCAGTAGTAGGTGTAGTTCATTTAGGGATAGAGATGGAGATAGGTGTGAAAAGCAGGAGAAAATCGGCTGAAAAAGAAAACCTCAACTGACACAGGTGAGAATAGAATTAAGGCCCCTACATTTACTTTTTAAAAGGTCATTAAACCCTCATTTGAGATGAGTTGGAAATTAGTTAATTCTGCCAGCAGTTAAAAGTTTAAAGCCCTAAAGCCATTTTATTTAACATATCTATTTAAAGAGGCAGGTTGGAACTGCCTAGATTTAAATCCATTTAGAAAAACCTCTTACGTAGCTTGGGCTCTATGTGCTTCGAGGGTTGTAGAAGATAGACATCCAAATTTATTTTATAATTAACAAGGTTAAACTAAGCCTTTTGAATCACTAATTGTGGGTTTCCTGCATCAAATGCAGGCCTCCATTGGGGGTAGGGCTTTGAAGGGTAGGAGATTAAATTCTTTTTTGGGGGGGGGGGATCCGGTCGTGGGGCCTGAACTCTGGGTCTGGGTGCTGTCCCTCAGCTCTTCAGCTCAAGGCTAGTGCTCTACCACTTGAGCCACAGCGCCACTTCCGGCTTTTTTCTTTTTGCTTATGTGGTGCTGAGGAATCGATCCCAGGGCCTCAGGCATGCAAGGCTAGCGCTCTACCACTGAGCTACCTCCCCAGCCCCTAGATGAAATTCTTTAATGGCCTTGTAATGGGGTTGGGAGTGTTGTAAGTGTTCAAGAAAGATTGGAGGGTTACCTGTCCTAGAGCGTGTAGACAGGCTATATGACCTGGATGAACTTGAAGTCTGGAAGTCTTGTGTTCTTTACACTGTATATTATACTGTAAAACCAAGCCAAGAAACTAATTTTAGTGCTTCCCAGACCAGGGTCTTTTTCATAAACCACAGAATAGAAACAAAGACACAGGCAATGGTGGATTCCATGTTCATAGGATTCCCACAGTTCCCAGTTTCACCTCCTCTTAGCACCTACTTCCCTTTCTCAACTGGACATTTTATGTGCATACAAGAGAAGACATAGAATGAAAAATATCTGAATTTCTTTGTAAACTCTAGTTGGAGGCATCTAATTACGGTAAATGTTCAGTCTTACTAGAGAGCTATAACTTGTGCTCAAAGTATATCTTAATGTGGTTATCAGAATAATAGTCTGGTATGATAAAATAATCTGAATTCACAATAAAACTGTCTGTGTGTGGTACATTGTTTGAAAAATATTGCTTCTCTAGGTAGAATTCCCAGCATCTCAATTTTCTGTCTTTTAAATTGTGTCTAATTAAAGGATTTCACATTCCTTCATAATTGCCTTCTCAAGCAGAAAAAAATGACAGAACCACCTTTGTGTTTTTCTTATGAAAGACATTTTGTTAATATTTGGGTGGGTTATTTCACCTGAAATGAGTTAATTACATTAATTAGGCTCCCTTCACGAACAATATCCAGGAGTTGGTGGAATGAGCCTGAGCTAGATCACTGTCAACCCAAGTTCCCATCTTCCTCTCTAACTTTCCTTTCACCTTCCTCACTATAAAAACAACAGTGCTTGGAATCCTGTGCTATTTCTGAATAATATAGAAGCATAGATGCTTAAAAATCATTTTCAATAGTTTTATTAATCTCATAAAAAAGTGATAAGAGCACGTCAGGAATCCTGCACTCATAATGAGCAAGGCCAAGTAGTCTTCTCATGTGCATGCACTCCCCCAAATATGTTTTTGTTGGTTAACCTGATAAGGAAAGAAAAGTCTAAATAAGACTCACTGTGGGGATTGTACATAGGTCACTCAGCTACTCAGCTTTCAACAACCTTCATTGATGCAGAAAAGACTGTAGGCTAAATTCCCTTCCCAGACATCAACCACCATTTTCTGGAAACTAAAAAAGGATTAATGATTTTTTTTTTTTTGCACCTTGACTTCACATAGAAAAAATACTTACAAAATCCTGAAATGAAGAACTGGCTGATGTGCAGTTTGCCATCACATCTGCATCAGCCTGCCCTATAGACTTTGTCCCTACCTCCTAATAAAGCAACCAAAAAACACATCTCTCTCAAACTTTTCAAAGATTGTGTAACATCATTCTCATTCTCAGCTCTCAATGAGAGGGTGAGATTGTATTTTATCCTCTTACAGACTCAAGGGATCTGTCCATTTCTGCATCTCATACTATAATGTACTCCAAAATCATTGCAAGATCCTGTTCTAAAATACAGATTCTAATTCATTAGGCTGAACTTGGAACTTGCAGTTCTGTACTCTCAACAAGCTTCCCACAGACCGCTGTTGGCCAATAGATCAATAGAGCTTTGAGTACGGGTCTGAGATAGAAGCTTTCAAGATATGTGGATTATGACCCACAATGAAAATTGGCATTTTGTTTTATGCACTATATTTAGACACATATGTAATATACATGCAAATGTGGATATAAGTGAATGTGAACCCTAATTTTATATACATGCATGTAATATATATGTGAATAAGATACCAATGAAACTGAATAGTTTAATGAAACCATTTTTATTTATTTCTGTCATATTGTCTGAACATATTTTATTTGTCAGCACTCTGGTTTAGGTGACAAATCTATGCATGTGAAAAAAAATGTTATAGATCCATACAAAAACATGCACCTAATGAGTGCATAAATGTACATGATGACAGGTTTTGTTATTGCACTAAAGTTAGGCATAATGTTGGAAGTGGGGGAGATAAAGAGTAGGTATGTTTCCTCTGTATATTTCTCTGCAAATTCCTGTCCATTTTCACTAATTTCAAAATAGAAGGGGAAACATAAGTGAATTGGGACCTGTAAAACTGGTTTTAAGACTACTACTGCCGGGCACCGGTGGCTCAGGACTGTAATCCTGGTTACTCAGGAGGCTGAGATTGAGGATCTCTGGTTCAAAGCCAGCCCAGGCAGGAAAGTCCGTGAGACTCTTATCTCCAATAAATCACTCAGAAAACCAGAAGTGGCACCGTGGCTCAAGTGCTAGAGTGTTAGCCTTGAGCTGAAGAGCTGAGGGACAGCGCCCAGGCCCAGAGTTCAAGCCCCACCACAGACAAAAAAAGAAAGAAAGAAAGAAAGAAAGAAAGAAAGAAAGAAAGAAAGAAAGAAAGAAAGAAAGAAAGAAAGAAAGAAAGAAAGAAAGAAAGAGAAAAGACTACTACTGTTCAGAGAATAGGAGTGTATAAAACATTTGTCCAGGATATTAAAACCTTGATGGGTAGCTTTTCTCAACAGGATAGCCCACATGTTGAAGAAAAGAGGAAACTGTTAGCTGTTGGAAATGATAGATATATTATAATCACCCTTTATCTGACCATTACATATTGTATTCATGTATAGAAATTTCATGCTGTGTCCATAGTTATAACACATCAATGAAAGTTCAGAAATTTGTCTTCTAATACTTCCAACTTTTCAGAAGGGAACCCACTGAGTTCTGGTTTTGTGGAGAGTGTGTGTGTGTGTGTGTGTGTGTGTGTGTGTGTGTGTGTACTTTAGAGTCTGTGAAAATGCAGTCTAAATCCAGGACACAAGAAGACTTGCTGGAAGTATTAAGTAAAGAACGAGTTTGGGAGAATGAGGGAAATTTTTGGTAGAGGTGAGCCTGGCAAAAGGTCAAAGCTTCGCTTAGCATCATCTTATATGGTCACGTGTACATAGCTTTTGACCTTTTCTGCTTGTCTGGTAAGATTATCTTAGACATATAATAGTTATTGCAAATAAGGGAAACTATGGAACCTGTGTTTCTTTGGGTCTGGCTTAATTCACTTAATAATTTTTTCCAAGTCTTTCCATTTCCTAACAAATAGGTGGTATCATTCTTTCTGATGGAGGCATAGAATTCCATTGTGCATATATACCACATTTTCTTGATCCATTCATTTACTGAGGGGCATCTGGGTTGGTTCCATATCTTAGTTATGGTGAACAATGCTACAATAAACATAGTTGGGCTGATAGCTTTAGTGTGGCCTTGTTTGGGTAAATGCCCAGAAGTGGGATTGCTGGGTCATAGGGGAGCTCTATATGGAGTCTTTTGAGGAACCTCCATATTGCTTTCCAGAGTGTCTGAACAAGTTTATACTCCCACCAACAATGAAGTAAGGTTCCCTTCTGTCCACATCCCCTCCAGCACCTGTTGTTTTTAGATTATAGCCATTCTAACTGGGGTGAGGTGGAATTTCAATGTTGTTTTGATTTGCATTTCTTTTACGGCCAGGAAAGTTGAGCATTTCTTCATGTGTCTATTGGCCATCCTTCTTTCCTCTTCAGAGAAGTTTCTCTTTAAGTCTTTAGCCCACTTATTAAGGGGGTGGTTTCTTTGAGGATTTGTTGTTGGGGATTTAATTTTTTGAGTTCTAAGTATATTTTAGATATGAGACCCTTGTCTGTTGTATAGCTAGTGAAGATCTTCTCCCAATCCGTGGGCTTTCTATTGATCTTGCTAGCTATGTCCTTTGCCATGCAGAAGCTCTGCAGTTTCATGCAATTTCATTTGTCCAACCTTTCTTTGATTTTCTGAGTTTCTGGTTCTTTATTTAGAAATTTTCAGCTTGTGCCAAGGAGACCTAGAGTTTCTTCTATTCCGTCCTGTAATGTTTTATTTCAAGGCCTTTGATCCATTTGGAGTTGATTCTGGTGCAGAGTGATAGATAAGGATCTAGCTTTATTTTTATACAGGTGTTTAACCAATTTTGCCAACACCATTTACTGAAGAGGCTGCCTTTCTTCCATTCTACTTTTTTAGCTTCCTTATCAAAGATTAGTCGGCTATTGGTCTTTGGGTTCATTTCTAGGTCTTCAGTTCTATTCCATTGGTCTTCAGGCCTGTTCTTGTGCCAGTACTAAGCTGTTTTGATTACTATGGCTTTGTAGTAGAGTTTGAAATTTGGTATTGATATTCCTCCAGCACTGTTCTTTCTGCTAAGGATTGTTTTTGCTATTCGGGGACTTTTATTATACCGTATGAGTTTTTGGTTTGCTTCTTCTATTTCATTGAAGAATTAGATTGGGGTATTGATAGGCATTGCATTGAAATTGTAGATAGCCTTTCTTTGTTGCTGTTGTTTTTAATGTAATATGTGATTTTTTTTGTTTCTTTTGTATGTTCTTCCCCCTCTGGTATAACCCCTGTTGTCACCGCATTTGATTTTAGTGCCCTGCATCTTGTATATACATTTTTCTAATTTGGGGAAGGGAAATACCAAAATGCTGAAACAAGGATACAGGTTGACCCATTGTAACAATGAGATGTACAAGACACTATGTTGAAAATGAACTTTACAACTTTAGTGGGGAGAGGGAGAAGTTAGGAAGATGAGGAGGCAAGGGATAGTAGGGGAAAAACAAAAGGAGGGGGTAACAATGCTCAATAGGAAATGAACTCATTACCTTACTCATGTAACTGTAACCCCTCTGTATAGTATCTTTACAATAAAAAAATTTTAAAGTTCAAAGCTTGGAAATAGCCATGAGTTTTAGCCCTTAGTTTACACTACAGGGTTCAGAAGGCAATTTTATATGTTTGCTTGTTAGGTATTGTGATGGAGCAACTGTACCATTCAAACCACAAAATTGTAAGACCTTATTCCCAATCATATAAATCACAAGATAAATATAGAGTAAGGAGAAAAAGCAGGTGAATTCTGTCATAAAATTCAATTGCATATACATTGAAATGGAGCTAGTTAAATTGAAGGGATAATTGGGGTTGAGAGAGATGGGAGAGAACAATGGAAATGTGACATTGAACAAGATGTATTATACTCATAAACTGATAAGTGAAACTAAAACCCCTCCATGCAACTAAAGATAATTTTTAAAATTTTAACTATATATAGAGAAGATGGAAAAGCACATTCATTGGCCAGTTGATTATGGATATATAGTGCAAATGTCACAAGTTGCTAAAAGATACAGATAATAGCACAGTTGTTTCATACTTATACCTGGTTTGTGAACTGATCTACAAAGAATAAATTTCACTGGGTGCCAATGGCTCATGCCTGTTATCCTAGAATCTATAATCAGAAGGATGAGGGTTTGAAGCCAATCAGACAGAAAAGTCCTTCATGAGATTCCATCTCCTAAATAACTAGCAAAATGCTGGACTAGAGATGTAGCTCAAGTGGTAAAGTGCCAGCAAAGCAAACAGGCCAACCAAGTATGAGGCCCTAAGTTCAAAGCCCAGTACTACCAACACACAACACCAAGAGAGATAGAAAGACAGAGGAGAGAGAGAGAAGAGAAAAGAGAAGCAATTTATACCATTTTTCTTAAAGTTTCATTTCTTGTCATTCTCTTCATTTCTGCTAAAATACATCTTCCTTTCCTAACTAAATAATTTTTAAACATTATTTTGCTTTCATAATCTTATTGCAGGTAAATCAGAAATCTCTGCAATGTCTAATTTAGAATAGAAGAGGGCTTTTTCTGCATGGTATAATAATTCATTTCAATTAGCATGATGAAACAAACTGAAGAGCCATTTTTCACAGAAAATATTATAGAGGAGTTCAGGGAAATATTAAAGATGTTTCTAGAAGCATAAAACAAGCTTACACATGCACTTAGTTGCCCTAAGGATAAAAAGAAGATTGCAAATTATCTTATCACACAGATAAGAATGCTCAGTTCTCTTCAGCACTTGAGGTGAAACAGGATCATATCTGACTTATTTATACTCACTCAATATATAGTCTCAGGGTATGTCCCATTAAAAATATCTCATTTATTTGCATTATCCCTTTCTAATGCACTTTTCAAAGGAAAAGATAGAATTGAGTCTATTGTGAGTTTTAATAAAAACATTATGGAGAAATACCCATAGGAACAAACATTCTTCCAGGAATTGAATGATACGGAATAAAACTGATATCATTAAGGCTTACCAAGACATTTCTGCTACAAGCTTAAGGGAGTTTCAAATTTTGTGAACAAACTTTGTAGAAAAGCACATGTATTTAAGACAGAGTTTGTTTTTGTCTGTTTATGTGAGTGCTTGGGGAGGTTGTCCATGGATGGCCAGCTGACTTGTGATATATTAATGAATAGAGAAATAAGGGAGGTTAAAAAAATCTATTAAACTGATTGGGGTTTAATGCATTTGGGCTGCATTTAATTTTCTGTGTGAAGAAAGAGATCAGGATTGCAATAAAGTCAATGACAACTGGAATGAAACACAGTGGAAAAAAAGGGAGACAGCAAAAATGGCCAACATTGAAAGGTCAGAGAACATCCTAGAGACAGGAAATAAACTTTAAGCAAAATAGAAGGCAGAATTTCTGTGTGTGAGAATAAGAGCCACTGTGGGAAAAGGTGACATAAATCATCAGGTGTTACCTGAATGCAAGTTAGCATGAGTATAGATATCTTATTTATTAGAAATATCAGCAGTGTAGATGTTTTGCATGGATCTATACAATAAATATTTTAATTCACAACAAAAGCAATATCCTATTTACCAAAGTTTACTTCCTATTTTATTATAAGGCCTTTTCTTGAATGGAAATAAATAACCTGCCTTTTCTGTCCTAAGAAACCTTCATTTATAAGTATGAAATCAAATAAGCAATTTCCTTCTTTTGTTAAATTTCCTTTTGCTGCTTCCAGTCAAAACCATTTGGAATCAGCATTTTATATGCAATATTGTATATAGGGAAAAATGTCATTGCAAGGTTAGTTGAAGTCTAACATAACCAACGTCTTTAGCTAAATGTACATCAGTTAGGTACCCAATATCTTGAGCAGCAGCCTTGAATAATGCAAATTCTGAATTAGCATCCAAATGCTTTTAATAGTGGAATTGTAGCAAATTGTCAGATCCAAGGGTATCTTTGGATTCTACAAAGCCTCATTCACAGAACTCAAATGTCCATGGATTTGTTGAAAGTTAATAATCATGAAAATGAGCATTTGTTAAATTGGCTCCTCTCCTGAAGTACATGTTTGTAACTGTCCTATTAGTGCCCTCTTCCCTTGCCTTTCTGCCTGATGCTGGGAGATTCTGAGACAGACCAGATGATGTACTGGAATGATGCTGGGGTAACAGACAGAATAAACAGGCTTGTATAACTCACACAGGTCACCAGCAAGCCTGCTGCTGTCTAGAGCTTCCAGTAACATTCACATTCTCTTTTTTCTCCTCAAGCATTCTGTTTAGTTTTTCTCATATATCACTATGATATGTAAATATTTAGACTGGCCCTTCCTGGCACTATACACCTATGTTATGTTTTTGAAATTGTGACTCGTCCTCTTCCACCCACTTGTGGGAAAGACTGTTTTGCCTACATATTTTTCCCCAGTCACATGTATTCTGCATTTTTTTTGGCAGTGCCACTTGGCTCTGAGAAGGAGTGTTAGTTAACAGGGCTTTCTTCCTCCTCTTGTTAAGTAAAGGAATGAGCTGGAATCTGTTCCATTTTGCTGTCATGGGCAGAGATGGGGAGGACCCAAAAGGAACCCTGTGTGCTCTTTACTCCTGCTTGGGGTGCTCCTAACCCTGCTTCCAGAGACTAAATGGAAGTTGGAATAAGTCATCACTTCTATCATCCAATGGTCCTGATACCTCTCTATGAAGGACATAGGAAAACTTTCCATAGGAGCTAAAGGGCAGCAATCCAATTGTCAAGGGGACTAGGAGACTGGACTTGAAACTGTATATGTCCCACAGATGTACTTTTTCCATTTGATTGTGTGTTTATTGGAGGAGAATGATGAGGTTTATGGGGGAGGATTACAGTTCCCTCCCTTCCACCACCATTACCCTGCATTTAGCCTTCACAAAAGCCTGCTGACAGGTACCTCTTTTCAAGGCACTTGAACCATGGAAGTGCAATATATGTTTACAAACTATATATGCTTTTCTCTTAGGTGCTTTGTTAAGCACATGAATGGCAAACAGAAAGAACTTATCTCAAAAATCAGCAGGGTAGCACTAACTGGAATGTAATTTTACAAAAGCTGGCTATCTTTCAACAAGAGTGGGTGGATTTTTAGCACTACAAATGTTTGTGTATTTTAAAGTATTTGCCATGGAGACAAAGCTGGGAGAAACATCCCATTAGCCACAGACGGCTACAGACTGTTCTGATTATCCACGTCCAAAACTGAGCTGGCTAGAGCTCTGTGTTGTTTGCAAGATTTATAAGTGCTCCATTTTCTAGCATACTAACCTAGAACTTAGAAATTTTGGATCTATGTAATCATGTCATTTAGAGTTACATTTAAATTGGTTCTTAGGGCTTGTGGATGTAACCTTTGTGTAGGTTTGTGTGTGTGTGTGTGTATGTGTGTGTGTGTGTGTGTATGTGTATGTTAAGTCTAACATATACATACTTATAGTGTTAACAAAGAAAGAAATGAAATACTTGTAAGAAGTATCCTAGAACACTGGTTAAAAATCAAAATGGTCATGCATAGAAAATGCAAGAAAGGAGCAATGAATTGTCTACCCTAAGTTATTGGCAGGGAATTATGATTCTTTATTTTAGTTTTAAAAGTCATAGCCTCTATTTTTAAAAGTGACTTTTATTTCAAGTGCAAGGAGAAAAACATGAATTATAAATAGCCAACAGAAAATATACCACTGCATAAAAATAATCCATTTTTTTGTCTTACCAATATTTTCCCGCTAAAGAAAATAGAAGAAAAATTTGGGAGGAATATTCATAAGCAAATGCTTTAGGTAGTCACACAATAAAAACCCTAACATCAGACAGAGTTGCTTTGAAGTTATCCATGGCTGAGCAAGGTAGTAGCAGTTGGGCAGAATAAGGGAAAAGACAAAAAAAAATAAAATAAAATAAAAAAGCTTTAAGGTCATATAAAGGTGAAAGAAAATAGGTCACAGAAAATTAATCCTTATCATCTGAGCAGCACTGCTGCTAAATTGAACCACAGTGGAAGTTGGAACTGCCAGAAAATTTAGTGAAAAAGACCTCGCACAATCCGGTCTACAACTACATTTTAAACTGCTTTCTCTGGATGAATTTTAGTGGAGATAATACCAACTATTTTTTTTCTCAAACTATGAAAGATTCTAATTGACTTGTTTATTGTTTGCTCTTTGGGGGCAGGTAGTATAGCAGATCATTTTAATAAAAAGAACTGGGATGAGAAACATTTTAATGAGGAAATGAAATGCCTGGTATAGATATTCTAAGCAAATAAAATTTTGCTGACTCCTTCCAAAATTGTACTTTCCTGGCTCATTTTGGGAAAAAAAATACTAGTAATTCAAGTGCATATTTGTGGAAACTAAAGTTATTTAAATAACTATAATGAGGTTCTCATATGCCTTAAATGTATTTCTGTTCAAAAGAGGACCTGCAGATATATTTATTACACAATTTGGAAACAGGGGAAATAGAGAAATTTTAAAGCATTCTAAAGTTTTATTTGTAGGATTTTAAATTTGTATTAAGTACCACTAATAGTTCTAATTCTAAAGCCAACATTTTGACTAGTGATTCTAATAGCAGTTCTGTTTGCTCTTGCCCGTCAACTCATTAGCTAAGGTACTGAATGTATATTGAAGACTTCCAAACCTAAATTAGCCCAAGTCAGCAACATTAGCCCAACAAACCAACTTCAGTGACCAATGAACAGAGAAAATAGGACATCAGCATCTGGGGAAATACTTTGCTGAAGGAATAACATTGAATATCCACCATCATTATTTATTTCCAGCCCACATTGCTACTGACTTCAATACAGCATTTTCCAAAAGATAATCTGGACTGCTGCCTTCCAAATTTGAGCTGAGATGTTTATCAGGGATCTCTCTATTATATTTTGCTCATAACTAAGTAAAACTAGACAGACATAAAAAGCTAAATTCATGACACCTCTCAAATAATGGCCAATCTTCATATGTAAAGAATGCTTTGGATTTATTTGTGTTTCAATGGAGGCCTACACATCTGTTACTTATTTTGGAGCAACAGCTATCACATATGCCAGCATCTTTTGCAGTTAAATTGCTGCATTTCCATCTAAAATTACATGAGAAGAATCCAATTCTTTAGAAGCAAATTCCTTTATAACAAAAGGATCTTCCTCACAAGGGTGCCAGGCAGCACACTGCATGTGCATAACTATATGATCAGCTTCTGCTGTCACTGGTATAGTAACAGCATGCTTACTTTCCTTACTTGAGAGGATAAACCCAGAGCAACATCCATTAAGGGTTCAGGTGCCTTCCATTTCCTCGACAATTGAGGCCAAGTATTTACTCAGGTTCTGATTAGAAGAATGATTTGAGTTATACCACCTCATCCCAAACATTCTGTCCCAAGACTTGACTTCATTCGGCCCACCTGTTTCTTTGCCCCTCTACCCTCAATAAGCACAGTTCTGTATGTATACCATGTATACAGTTCTGTATGTATAACATTTTCATCTCCAAGAAAATGTTTTAAACATTGGAGGAAATATGACTTGAGGAGTACTTCTATCCCTTCTCACTACTAATAGGACTTACTTGATTGACATGACTCTATACATGGTTTAAGAAGGAATACAAAGCCATGCCCCAACAGGGAATCTATTCTCATTGTCTATATCTAAACCTGACTGACCATATTCTCCTTTTTGCTTCTTCTGTTTCTTGAGCAAACAAGAACAGCTGCTTTGTCCATTTCCAGAAAGGCTAACTCGAGAGGGAAAAGCATATTGGCTTTAGATCCAAGCTACATTCTTCAGTACAAGCCTGGCAAAGAATCTACTTTTAATTCCTATCTGACCTCTTTTATTCACTCCTCAAATAGTTGAGAATTCAGAGAGAAGAGGTAAGTCATGTGGGTACTTGAAAATATCACTTCCATGACAGCCATTATCTTACTAAGTTTTAATGTTTTCTTGGCTGAGGCCTTCATGCCAGACCCTAGGCCACCTGACAGCAAGATCTATTTCTTTCACTTTTGCAAGCCCTGAGCTAATGTACAATGCAATACTCAATGCTATTTGTATTCATAAATTTATTATAACACTGACACCTACTAAAATAATAAAATGATAACCTTGTTTAAAAAGACTTCATTTGACCCAGTATGGTGGTTCATACTTGTAATTCCAGCTACTGGGAAGGTGGAGATAGCAAGACCACAGTCCTAGGCCAGCCTAGGGATAAAAGCATAAGGTCTTATCTGACCAAAAAAAAAAGCAAAAGCAAAAAGCTCATGTAGCAAGTTTTAAGAAGTAGAGTGCTTGCTTAGCAAGTGCAAGGTGCTGAGTTCAAACCCTAGTACTATCAAAAAAACAAAACAAATGCAAACAATTTCACTTGAGCAAAATAATTACCTGAGTGGCATTAATAACTATAACACCATTATCTGGGGGAAAAGTATCATACTGATTTGTTCTAATGAATATTAAAAGCACTAACATGTGAACATTAAATGGGCAGCTTATAAATAGCAAAAGTTTATTTCTCAAAGTGCTGGAGGCTAGAAATCTGAGATCAGGGTAAAACATAGTCAGGGTTTAATGAGATCTCTCTTTTGGATTGTAAACTGCCAGCTTTTTGTACCCTCACATGACAGAATGAGGGCTCCCTGAGGCTCATTTTGTTTAAAATTTATTTTTAAGTAGTTGTACAGAGGGGTTTTAATTCAATATGTCAGCTTGTGAGTACAGTACATCTTAATCCATAGTTCTTCTCCATCTCTCCCAAACCCACACATCTCCTCAAGTTAGCTGGTTCAATTTTCATATATGTACGTTTAATATTATGACTGCAATTTGCCTTCCTCCCTCCATTTGTCTACTCCCTCTGTATTTCCCCAGCTAGATTCATGTCTTTTTTTTCCTTTTCCAATTTTATTTTAGTTTTAAAATTACAACAACAGCAAACACTTGTTTAAAAAGGGAAGGGAGGAAGAGTACACAAGTAAGTGATTTTCTTATTTAAAAATTAAAGGAAGAGAGCTGTACAGAATTTTTTTCTTCTAGCTCCTGATATAAGGAGTATGGACTTGCTCTAGCCATGAATATACACATATAGACACATGCACCAGACATAAAACTACTCAGCAAATTCCATCAACTACTTATGTCCAATTCTCCTCACTCCCTACTACTAGCAAAGACTCAGAAGCAAAAAGATTGAGAAGCTTTTAAAGTGGTGGGGCTGAAGCCACAGCAGACTAGAGAAAGCCACCCTGTACACAGGAGGAACAGAGAAGGATACAATCTACTGATTGGGTGGAAAAACCCCAAATTCAACAGGGCACACTGAAGCACGTGGTTGATAATTCCCCCCCCCCAGCCCCTTTCCCTTACAAATTTCTACTACCAGTTATCGAGAAACTTTTGTCTAAGCCAGAGAAAGCTCCCTGCTCCCATGGAAAAGTTCCAAGCTGACTGAGAGGAGCTACATCTTCTGCAGAAGTCTCCCTCCTCTCCCTAAAACAACAAAGAGGCTACAGAGCAGAGTAACAAGAAGTGAAGAGAAAATTGGCCTTGACACCCCTACTTCCACTACCTGGTGGTCAATTTTCCACCCTCTCTTCCCCACTAAAAGCTGAAACTCCCTGAGTACCCCACTTAAGAGTTCCTGGGGCCCCTCTCAATAAACAGAACAAACTTGCAGATGTCTTCCTCATCTGCCTCAAGCCACTCACTAAATCCAAAAGCCTACACAAGATCCTAACCCCAGAAGAGTGACAGCAAATGGCCAGAACATAGAAGTACATTCTTGCATTACTTGTTAAAGAAAACCAAGAATTAGACCACAATTTCTTGAAGTATCAGAATTCTGTGTCTTAAAAAGTCAAACTAGAATGGGCAAAGGGTTGCAGGTGAGGATTAAGAGAAAAGAAAGGAGAAAGTATTTACAGAAAAAAAGGAGAGAGAAAAGAGTGTGTGTCATATCTCCTTGCCCACCCCCTTCACACTGAACTTGGCTTTGGGCTTCACTGGTTTGGACACCTAAGGCTTGGATGCTTTGTCAGGTTGGATTTGACAACCTTGAGGGTTGTTTTGTTTTTTCATTTTGTTTTTTTAAACTTTCTTGGGTATGGCAACTGGCTTCTTCTTAGCTGTCTTTACTGCAATGATTTGGGGCTTCTTGCTAGGCTTGATGTTAGGGAGCAGCAGCCAATGAGTCCCTCATGGACTGCCACACTGGAGGTGGGCTCCAAGCCAGGGCTCTGGCTGGAGTAGGCTCAGGCCTGGCCTCTGCCTGGGCTGTCTCACTTTTCCCACTCTGCTTCTCCAGATTCATGTCTTAATGGCACTGATCTCATTCGTGTGAATTCCATCCTCATGATCTCATTACCTCAAAAAGTTTATATCTCATGGTATTGAATTAGAAGTTAGGACTTCAATATAAGAATCTTGAAAGGATACAGATACCTGGTTCATAGAAATCTCCTTCTGGTTACTACCCTACTACTCAGCCTTATCATATATACATGCTGTTCTAACTAGTGATGATCACCTCCAATTAAGGTATCAAGAAACCAAATGTGTCATATCAGGAATCTCCAGTCTTTTCCTGAGGAAATAAACATATTGCTTCCCCCTCCTCTCCATAATTGCTTTAAACTTCAGAATCTCAGCCATAAGCTATGTGCTTCTGTTCTCAAAAAGAGAAAGGAAGGCCCAAAGCAAGGTGATGTGAACTTCTGAAAATCTTCACGATCCTCTTGGAATTTCTTGAACTTATGCACAGAAATTTACAAATCTTCTTGATTTAAATCAGAGTCATGCTAAATATTTTTCCTATAAGTATATGTGGCTTTATGCATGAGCAAATTCAGGCAAATTGCTGTTTGTACTAATAAGTGGCAGCCTATCTTCAAAAACGTCATTTTAGAGTCATTTTAATACTAACAGGACAATGGCCCACATGCTGGGCACTAAACCAACCTAGACTGTAAAATCCAAAGAGAAAGTTGAACAACTGTGAACAAATATTTCTCGTTTGCTTCAGCTACCTTTAAACAAATCTCCACTATTTTGTTATGTCATTGTCATTATTTTTCAGGCTGACAATAAAGGCTGTGGTCAAGTGCTTTTGCTATTATCAACACCTAAAATTCTTAATTTCCTTATACTTTCAGATAATTATTATAACAACTGATTTGTTTCTTGCCAAAAAATTAACATTTTGTTGTTCCTCTTCCCTTCCCTAATTCACATAAACCTATATACAATACACAGAGAAACATATATACAATAGACAGAGTACCAAAATCAGGGAAGGGGAACAACAAAATGGTGAGACAAAGGACAAAGGATGAACCAATGAAACAGAGATACTCACAAGACAGTAGGGCCTTGTGGGGAGGGAAAGTGGGAGAAAAATGAGGGAAGGGGTAACAATGTTCAACAAGAAATGTACTCACTACCTTACATATGTAACTGTAACCCCTCTATACATCACCTTGACAATAAAATTAAATTTAAAAAAATTAACAGCACTAAAACTGTATTTTCTTCTACACATTCTGGCCCATTAATGTGACTGAGTTCACTAAAGGAATCTCTTAATCTACCAAACTAAATTCTTTTCAAATAACTGGTCTCTAGTCCTCTTATTAGAGGACAAAAAAGGATGGATTTAGTTTTATATTTGGAGGGAATATATATTTATAGGAAATGACTGAGGTAGTAGAGGGAGTTACAGAACGTGACACGGGAAAAATGTTGGAGGAGAAAATGGAGAAGACATGTCAGGTAGGAGAATGGAGGAAAATGTATCAGCATGTAGGCATGGGAAATAGAATGATGGATGAGGGAGCATGGAGGAAGATGGCAGAGGAGACACTGAAGGCTAAACAAACTCTCACATAGAAACCAGTTTTAGTGTTCCAGTGAACAGTCCTAGGCTAGAGAATCATACCAAGTGTGTCATCACAGTACAAAGAGTCTGGCCAGAGAGGCAAAATCCAGACAAGGAGATAGGTCTGAACACTTGCCGATAGCCGTAGCTGTGGTGGCGACAGCAGCATCGGCCATGGCCTCCATACCAACAGACAGACTCCGGACAAACGCACCAGATGCAGCACATGAAAAGATTCTACTCAGAACCAGCAAGAACTGACAAGGAACAGAAATCTTCATCCTGCAGATCACAGACCAGAGACAGCCCAGGAACCAAGAGTCTGGCATGAGTAGAACCCTGACATCCTCACTCCTTCTCATGGAGCAGTGGTGGGAAGGCAGCCCCTTACCCACCACTGGAGAAGATCTCCATCTTTGATACTGACAAAGGCCCAGCTGAGCAGCTAGCTCTAACTCAGGCCTTGGGGAAAAAAAAAACCAAAAAAACAAAAAGAGCCATTTATCAGGTCACAGGAACCTGACCTGACCTGTCAGGCTCAACTCTACCCAGGGGAAAGTCACCCCGTCCAGGCAGAGGAAGCTCCGCCCCAGGAGCAGTGACTTTCTTCACTGGGTAAACAGAGTCAGGGACTGCCCCTCTCTACAGCAGCCTAGGCAAACAGTTGAAACTCAGTAAACATAAACCCAGAGAATGGCTCCAGGCTGGGCTCTGTGAGTATCTCAGGAGCTAGCCCCTCAGGGAAAAGTTACTGATTGCTGTTAGGACTCAACCCTATCTAGAACCTAGCCTCATCACAGCAACTCCAAGCTAGGGAAAACAGCCATCTCTCTCTTTTGTGATACTCAAAGCAGATCTCCCTCCCACTGAACTAGCCTGGGAGGAGGATCACAAAATCCTGGGTAACACAGAGCATTTTTCCGACTGCTCAAACAAACTGACTTAATAAACCAATCAAGCCACAGGAAAACCAAACACCACAAGCAGACTAGAGACTCCACCAAGAGACTGGTTATGGACAGAGGGGAGATACAAGATCTTCCCCCTACCACCCCCAAACACACACAAATCAAAGAACACTTTTTTCTATCTTTTTTTATTTTGATTTTTTTAAAAATGTTTCCTATTTTTTTTCTTTCATAATTTTTATTTTAGGTGTGTATGTGTGTGTATGTGCTTTTTTGTTAAAGATTTTAACATTTTGGTTCTTTTTCTTTTTCTTTTTTTTCTCTCTCTCTGTTTTATTTTTGCATGACTTAATTGCTTTTCTGCTCATCCCAGATACATATGCATCGTCGATTATTAGGCCTTATCCCCCATTGTGTACATAATTAATCCAGAAATTTATGATTTAATTCACAACCTGTGAGGCTTAACTTCTTTAATAATAGTATTATCTTTTTATACCTATATAATTTTCAGGTATTCCAAATTAAGAATTTTTATTTTTTATTTTTTCATGTTTCCATTGTATCTCTCCCCTCCTCTTATCCTATCCTTTTCTTCTCTCAATATCATTTCTTTATGCTTACATAAGTTTTAGGTGTTTCATTTTTTTAATTTAAATTTTGGTTTTTCCATTTTTTCTTTTTTTTAAAATCTCTCTCCTATCATTCTGTCCAATCCATTTCCCTCTCTGAGATTAGGACTTAGTTAAATTCACTTCGCTTTTACTTCTCCACATCCCTATTATCCTATTTTTCTCCTCCCTAAATCTAATAATTTCTGGTTTGCTGAATCCCTCTTGGATATCCTTAGCCCATTAATCCATAGTTGTTTGATGTTGAATAGATTGTATCTATTGAACTAGATTGTATCTGCACCCATTTTGACTGTGCAACTACAGGACTCTGGTTGATGCTTGCCTTAAAATAGTGTTTAAGCACAAAATTGGTGTTACTTTCATACCAAATGGGCAGAACAAGCTGGAGAAACACAAGAAAAATGGCAAGTCCGGGTATCTCAACTCCCACTCATGATAATCAGGTGACAGACAGTAAATGAATAATCCAGAGGAGATTCCCAAAAAGCTCTACAAACACTACTGGTAAACTCTACAAACACTACTGGTAAACATGGTGAATGAAAAGATTGAAAACCTACAAAGGACTCAGTGTAAGCTTGATAGGGAGCAAAAGGAGGCAAACAAAAGATTAATACAGGAATCTGGTGAGCATGAGGAAGCTACTCAAAGATTAATACAGGAATTGTGTGAGCAGGCTGAGAACAGTCAAAGAGAAACACAGGAATTGCATAAGCAGGCTGAGAACAGACAAAGAGAAATACAGGAATTGCATGAGCAGGCTGAGAACAGTCAAAGAATAATACAGGAATTGAGTGAACATAGGAAGCTAATCAAAGAGTAATACAGGAATTTCGAGAGCAGGATGAGAATAGAAAAAGATCAATAGAGGCATTCATGGAATCCATAAACATACAGCTGAAGGAATCCAGGGAGACCACAAAGGGAATGCTGAATGGAGCCTGACAGAACAAAAGGGAGTCCAAGAAAACCATAACCAATCAATTAAATGATTTGAGAATAAACACTGAACACCAAATTAAGGAAGAAGTTCATACAAAATCTAAAATACAGCTCCAACAAAGAATTTGAAGTCATCAAAGTGGACCAATTAGAAGGAAAGGAAATAAAAAATGAAGTAGAAAGTCTTGACAGTAGGTTAGACCATGCAGAAGATCGAATCTCTGGGATTGAAGGCAGCCTAGAACATACAACATTCCAGGGCAAATCCAAGAAATATGATAGATCTATTCAACATTTGGAAGACACCATCAGAAGGCCTAATCTGAGGGACCTAGAGACAGAAGTTAATGGTCTAGGAAATTTATTTAACAGGATCCTAGCAGAGAACTTCCCAAACATGCAAAAAAGATAGGCCTATTCAGATATAAGAAGCTTTTAGAACCCCAAATAGACCAGACAAGAACAGGACATCCCGTCATCACATTATAATCCACACCGGATCATTTCAGACCAAGGAAAGGATCTTTAAAGCTGTCAAAAGAGCAAAGATCAATCACCTATAAAGGGAAACCAATTAGAATCATCTCAGATTTCTTAGCAGAGACAATTAAAGCAAGAAGAGCCTGGATTGATCTATACTAAGCACTAACGACAAACAAATATCAACCAAGTATACTGTACCCAGCTAAACTCTCCCTCATAAAGGAAGGTCAAATAAAAACCTCCCATAGCAAAGAAAAACCAAACCAGCCCTACAAAAGATACTTAAAAAGGCCAAGAAACTGCACCCAAACTGAGAATCCAAGAACCATAGGAAGAACCCAGTTGTTGCAGCCCTCAAGAAGGTGGTAAAATGGCAGGAACTCCCAAATACCTTTCAGTCCTATCTCTCAACATTAATGGACTTAACTCTCCCATTAAGTGACATAGACTGTCTAGTTGGATTAAAAAGCAAGATCCTTCTATCTGCTGCCTTCAGGAGTCACATCTTGCCCATAAAAACAAACACACTTTTCCTAATATCAGATAAAATAGACTTCAAATTAAAATTAGTGAGAAGAGATAAAGAAGGTTGCTACATACTAATTAAGGGATCTCTCCTTCAGAATGATATTACAATTCTAAATATCTATTCGCCAAACAATGGAGCACCCAAATTTATCCTCAAATCCCACATAGATCCAAAGACATTAATTGTTGGGGGTTTAACACACCACTTTCCCCACAATATAGATCAACTCGGCAAAAACTCAACAGAGAAACCGCAGATCTAAACAACTGCATAGATCAAAACTAGATTTAACAGACATCTACCAAATATTTCACCCAGCAGCATCAGAATACATGTTTTTCTCAGAGCACATGGAACATTTTCCAAATTAGACCATATTTAGGCCACAAAGCAAACTTGTCCAAATTCAGAAACATTGAAGTTATACCTTGCATTCTCTCAGACCACAAGGGAATAAAATTAGAACTCAACACCAAAAGCCACCAAAGAAAATCCTGTAACACATGGACGCTGAACAACACACTGCTGAATCATGAGTGGGTCATGGAAGAGATTAGAAAGGAAATTCAAATGTTCATGATATTTAACAAAAATGAACAAACAAATTACCAGCTCCTCTGGGACACAGCAAAGGCAGTACTCAGGGGCAAGTTTATAGCTCTGAGTTCCTACATCAACAAATTGGAGAGATCTGAAACCAACAATTTAATGAGACATCTGAGCCTCCTTGAAAAAGAGCAGCAAGATAAACCCCAATCCAGTAGACAGAAAGAAATAATTAAAATTAAATCAGAATTAAATGAATTAGAATCCAAAAAAATCTATAGAAAGAATCAACAAAACAAAGAGTTGGTTCTTCAAAAAAATTAACAAAATTGACAGGCCCTTAGCAAATCTTATCAGAAAAAGAAGAGAACACACCCAAATAAATAAACTCAGAGATGAGAATGGAAACATCACCACGGAAACAACCAAGATTCAGAACATTATAAGGGAATACTTCTCAAAACTTTATGCTAATAAGTTTGAGAACTTGGCAGAAATGGACCTTTTCCTAGCAAATATTGACATGCCGAAACTAAATCAAGATGAGTTAAACCATCTCAACAGGCCCATATCAAGCATTGAAATAGAAACAGCAATAAGAGCCCTCCCATCTAAGAAAAGCCCAGCACTGGATGGTTTACAGCGGAATTCTACAAGGCCTTCAAAGCAGAGCTCACACCAATACTCCTCCAACTCTTTAATGAAATTGAAAGAGAAAGTTCACTAGCAAACTCATTCTATGAAGCCATCATAACTCTCATCCCCAAACCAGGCAGGGACTCATCAAAGAAAGAGAACTATTCAATATACACAAATCAATTAATATAATTCATCACATCAACAATAGCAAGGATAAGAACCACATGGTTATCTCAACAGAAAAAGCATTTGACAAGATCCAACACCCCTTTATGATGAAGGTTCTGGAAAAATTAGGAATCCATGGAATATTCCTCAATACAATAAAGGCTGTATATGACAAACCTACAGCGAGCATTATACATAATGGGGAAAAACTAAAGCCATTTCCTCTTAATTCAGGAACGAGACAAGGATGTCCACTCTCTCCATGTCTCTTCAATCTAGTATTCGAATGCCTAGCTACAGCAATAAGACAGGATGCAAACATAAAGGGGATCCAAATAAGGAAAGAAGTAGAATACTCCCTCTTTGCAGATGACATTATCTTGTATTTAAAGAATCCCATAGACTCCACTCCCAAATTACTCAAGCTGATTCAAAACTTTGGCAAAGTAGCAGGATGTAAAATTAACCCTCAAAAATCAATGGCTTTTCTGTATGCCAACAATGAGAAACGTGTGGCTGAAATTAGGAAAGCAACTCTATTCGTAATAGCCCCACAAAAAATAAAATACCTACGAATTAACCAAAGAAGTGAAGGACCTTTATGATGAAAACCTTATAAACTTGAAAAAGGAAATGAAAACAGAACTTAGAAAGTGGAAAAAACTCCCATGCTCTTGGATTGGAAAGATCAACATTGTGAAAATGGCAATACTTCCCAAGGCCATCTACAAATTCAATGCAATACCTATCAATATTCCAACCTCATTCTTCAAGGAAATAGAAGAGGCAATCCAAAAATTCATATGGAACAATAAAAGATCCCGAATAGCAAAAACGATCCTCAACAGAAGAAACAGTGCTGGAGGAATATCAATACCAAATTTCAAACTCTACTACAAAGCCATAGTAATCAAAACAACTTGGTACTGGCACAAGAACAGACCTCAGGATGAATGGAATAGAATTGAAAACCCAGAAATGAACCTACAGACCTATAGCCATCTAATCTTCGATAAGGGAGCTAAAAAAATAGAATGGAAGAAAGACAGCCTCTTCAGTAAATGGTGCTGGCAAAATTGGTTAATCACTTGTAGAAAACTAAAGCTAGATCCTTATATATCACCCTGTACCAGAATCAACTCCAAATGGATCAAAGAACTCAGAGCCAAAGCAGACACCTTGAAAACATTACAGGACGGAATAGGAGAAACCCTAGGTCTTCTTGGCACAGGCCGAAATTTTCTTGATAGAGACCCAGAAACACAACAAATCAAAGAAAGGTTGGACAAATGGGGTTGCATGATATTGCAGAGCTTCTGCATGGCAAAGGACATAGCTAACAAGATCAATAGAAAGCCCACGGATTGGGAGAAGATCTTCACTAGCCATACAACAGACAAGGGTCTCATATATAAAATATACTTGGAACTCAAAAAATTAAACCCCCCAACAACAAATCTTCAAAGAAACAACTGCCCAATAAATGAGTGGGCTAAAGACTTAAAGAGAAACTTCTCTGAAGAGGAAAGAAGGATGGCCAATAGACACATGAAGAAATGCTCAACCTCCCTAGCCATAAAAGAAATGCAAATCAAAACAACATTGAGATTCCACCTCACCCCAGTTAGAATGGCTATAATCTAATAACAATAGATACTGGAGGGGGTGTGGACAGAAGGAAACTCTACTACATTGTTGGTGGGAGTGTAAATTTGTTCAACCACTTTGGAAAGTAGTATGGAGGTTCCTCAAAAGACTCCACATAGAGCTCCCCTATACCCAGCAATCCCACTTTTGGGCATTTACCCAAATGATCACAAACAAGGCCATACTAAGCTAACAGTACAACTATGTTTATTGCAGCATTATTTACCATAGCTAAGATATGGAAGCAACCCAGATGCCCCTTAGTAGATGAATGGATCAAGAAAATGTGTTATATATACACAATGGCATCACAAAGAATGGCATTGCCCTATTTGTTAGGAAATGGAAAGACTTAGAGAAAATTATATTAAGCTAAGTAAGCAAGGCCCAAAGAAACATAGATCCCATGATTTCCCGTATTTGCAATAACTAGTATATGTCTGGGACAGGCAGAAAAGCTCAGATAAAATGATGTTAAGCGAAATGAACCCTACGATAGGGACACAAGTCGTTTTTTCTTCCTTGCTATTTCTAACGTATTTATAAGGTACCATGTGATTTTTTGTTGCTTTGTATGTCCCTCCCCCACAGTATAACCCCTGTTTTCACTGTATTTGATGTTGGTATAATTTAGGGAGGGGAAGGGAAAAAACAACTTGTTTAAATAGGGATACAGATTGACCCAGTGCAACAATGAGATGTACAAGACACTATGTCAAAAAGGAACTTTACAACTTTGTCAGGGGAGGGAAGCAGGGGAGGGGGTAGATGGGAAGAGATGGGAAGGGGAAACAAAGGAGGAGGCAACAATGCTTGATAAGAAATGTACTCATTTGCTCGCTCATGTAATTGTAACCCCTCTATATGGTATTTTCACAATTTAAAAACAAAACCAAAAAAGAAGAACTTGACAATTTAGGTGGGGCTGGGGGTGGGGGAGAGAGAGGGGTCAGAGGCTGTAGCTGAGGAGGTGGGGAGGGAAGGGATGGTAGGGGAAAAACAAAGGAGGAGGCAACAATGCTGGATAAGAAATGTACTTATTTCCTTGCTCATGTAATTGTAACCCTTCTGTACAGTATTTTCACAATTTTTTAAAAAATTTAAAAAATAAAAAGGAAAGAAAGATGGATGAGGGAGCCAGAAAGTTGTGGGACAGACCATAGGCAGTTCGTGACAAGAGACAGAATTCTGGAAATGAGATCTATGTTTCCAGAGGATTGCGTTGGGGCTGGCTGACAGATTTTCCAAATAGAATGATTTGTAGATAATTCTAGAGTTGCATGACAAAACCCACTTAGAAAACTCCTTTTAGGCCACGTCCACATTGATGTAAGATAGAACTTCAACTGACAGAACTGCTTCCATTTCCAAAACTTGATAATCCTTTCCTGACTGATATTGAAGTATATGCATCTAGCTTAAGAGAACCCAACTGGACTGATTGTAAGCAATTGTTTTGCATTTTATCTTGAGATACTTTCAGGAGTAATGGGTCATGAATTATAAATAACACATATGCACAACATAATCTCCCTCCTGCTCTAGAGTTGGCATCACTGCTAGATAACTTTGGATCAAAGAGAGAAGTATACCTTGTACTTCCTCTGCTCTATTTAAAAAGGAAAAAAAAACCCACAACTATCGTATACATTGGAAAGATTTTCATCCATATTCTTGAAATGAAAAAGTGCTCACAGAAGAGAGAAAGTTCCAGTTATCTGGAAACTGACTCTATGTAGAAAATTACATTCCCTAGCAATCTCAGCGAAATGATGTGTCACTACAAGAAGCAATGATGCATCACAGCAATGCAGTGTGGACACCCCACACACACACATACATACATTGCACCACACTTTTGCTAATGATCCAGAAAAGTACTTGTTCTGCTTTCGTCACCATAGCTGCAAGAGCAGAAGCAAATACCCAGAGCTTCCCCTGACAATTAAATTAATAACACTGTGATTTGTGAATTTCCCTTAGAAATAATGCATGGCTATGTGGCAAGGGAAAAGAAGCATTAATGTGAGAAGCCTATGCACACTGTGACATTATCATTTATACAAATGTACTTACATTTTAAAATAGATAGTAATGAGTCATTAGAGGAAAGATACCATATCTTTGTATTACACTGGTATTGAGCTTAATGCTGAATGTCTTTTCATCAGACTCAAAGGAAGGGAGAAAGCAGAGTTGCTCTTCATTGACCTCCTAACCATTATTCAGGACTATGGCCACATCGTGCAAATATTTAATCAGTCTCTGAAAATTGTCAGCAAGAGGCAGTCAGAGGCAGCATTCTTCATTTATTACTGGCATTGCTATAATAGCACTCACAGAGATAGAAAGGCACAGTAATCCCCTGTCCTTCAACTAGACAACTGAAATTCTTACTCTACCAGCCAATTGTATCCGCCAAAATCAAGATACAAGGTCATCCCATTTGAGAAAATGTGAAAAGGGGCTAAATGATGGGCAAAGAATCTTGAAACACAAGGTTAGTATTTATGATTCAGGAAGAGAAAAATGACAGATCTGAAATGAGTTCATTTCCAGGAGAGGTATTTTAAACCCTCAATGTGTAAATTATCACTTTAAGAAACAGTTTAATCTGAATTACAGAAAACTTAACACTAGTTGAATACTATATGTATATGATAATGAAAAGATAATTTAAAAAACATTTTGAGAGAAAAATTATTAAGTGCTTGCTTATATAGGGAGAAGAATTTGTTGACAAGTCACGTTAAAAGTCAGACTGAGACCAATCTTCCAGAGAGAAGCAAAGCCATATCATCTGAGCCAGCTGGCCAGCAGTTCAGGCGATATTCCACAGAACTGACTTCCTAAGAGTGGGTCACCAGAATAAAAGGCCTGGAGTAGCTGATGTGGACGTTCACAGTTCAGAGCATGGTCTTCCCATCTGACATAGACTGCTGTGAGAGGCTCTGGGAGGATCAGCAGTAGCTCACAAACAGACTGTTATAATGAATGCCCTTTTCCTGATATCCAGGGCTGACTGGCATTGTCCTCTTATGCTTTCCCACTGTCCAGGACACCTTTTCAGGCAACTATGGAAATCATGAGGGGAGACCAAACAAATACAGAAATCTAGATTACAGATCCATCTTTCGGATTTAGGCAAAGGCTCTGTATTCCATGTTAGACAGACAATGAGGGAGAATATGGTTCAAAGTGGAATTTTGTAACCCAAGAGACTCAATGATAATGGTTCCTTCCTTATTTAGTGTGCTTGTGTGTGTGTATTCACCCGTGCATGTGTGTATATGCATGTACGTGCATATGTGTCAGTTAGTGCTGGGTCTTAAACTCTACCTTGTCTCTTTTACTCAGGGCAGTGGTCTACCACTTGAATCACTCCTCCACTTCCAGCCTTTTGCTGGTTACCTGAAGAGTCTCATGGCTTTTTGCCTGAACTGGCTTCAAACCACCACCCTCAGATCTCACCCTCTAGAATGACGAGGATTGTGGGGTAAGCCACCAGAGCCTGGCAAGTATCTTCTTATTCTTCAGTATTCCCACTTGGGTTCTGTATTCTTGAGCTACAAAATGCACTATTTACTAAAATCATCTTCTGCCTGGAAATCATAGGCAAAAGAAAGTTTATATTGGAGAAACACAGCATAGACAAATAAAATAGATTGTTTAATAAAAAGCCTGCTCTCATAAATTAACAATAAAAGAAAGACTGTTACAGAATATTGACCTTTCATATTTATGTAGCTAGTAGTTCTAGTAACATGAGATGGTGTAGGTGTATGGATGCATGTGTGTGTGTGTGCGTGTGTGTGTGTGAGACAGAAATTGTAAAAAGTTTTTGGGCCTCTAAGTAAATATATCATTCAAAATAGTATTGTCCCCACTTATAGTAATTTATTTAAATGACTTAATGGCAGTATGGACTCATTTGAAAATTATGAGCAAAGGAATAGTTGGGGAAATTTTGAGGATATAAACTTTTGAATAATGTCAGACCATCTTTTCCATCTCAGGTAGAATAGAACACTAATCTTCATAAAACAAAACATAATGAAACCCAAAGCCAACAGGAAAATCCTGACAGCATGAGAAACTCAAAAGTTTTGTTTCATTCTTGTGCCTTGTCATTGAGTAGTAACAGGTTTGGTGGAACAGTTTTGTGTTAGAAAAGTATAGTAAGGAAGAAAAATCTTAATACCTTTTAATTCTTTGCAGACAACAGCTTGCTTTGACCATGGAGCATGGGATAGGCTAATTGTTCCTCTGTATCCATGTGGGACTGAAACTGAGGATACTTCCAGAGCCCTGAGAAAGGCCTGGATGCTGATCCTTGGATAGAGAGATGAGGTGACAAGCCCTTGGCTATTTCAGGGTCTTTCCGGGCCATTCCTCAAGTCACAGCCAGTGTGGGAACCACTTCACAGTACTCATTTTGTTTCCCCCTTTTTTTATCTCTTGCTGAAAAATGCATAAAAACCTTGTGAGCTATACTATAAGAGGGCCTGAAATGATAGTGATTTTGTTCCTCTTCATTCAAGAGATAAGAGGGAGCTGAAAGGGCAGCATGAGATCGAAGTAGAAAGAAGGACTTTCGTTTCCTTATAATGGCTCCAGCCTAAGTTGCCTTTTATCCACTTAGACCCACATGACAAGTTCACTCTGGAAATCTCTTCAGCTTGGCTGTATGCAGATGTAATCCGACCTGCTTCGGGTAGTCCTAATTGCAAACACATTTCTTCCCCTCTGTGGCCATTCCTAAGCAGGCAGTGGTCCCAGCCTCGCCAGGGTTTTCTGGCATCTTTTTCTTACTTTGTTTCCAAATCTGCATTTTTCTATGAGAAAAGATGTCTGAGAGATTGTAAACAAGATAATTATATGGCAATAGGACTTCCAATACAGGCTTTCCTTGTGGGTTATTTTGAATGTGAAGGGGTTTGTTTTGGTGTGAGTTTTTTTTCCACTCCGCTTGTGAGTCAGGGAGATAAAATGTTGTTTTGCAAGTACATGTATATAGATTCACTAGAAACTTCCTCCTATGATGGGAGGTTTGTTAGAGAAACGGTAAACAAAAGAAAAGGGAGGAAAGAATAGGTGCACAGGTTTCTGGCATTCTGCTTCAATCCCTGAGGACATGGTTGGGGGACAGGGTTCTCTCTGCCATCCTTTCTAGAACTGCTCCTGAACAGCTGAAAATTCAAAATAATTGTACAGAGTAGCTGCTGAAGTGGCAGCTCTCTGACTGGAAAAGGTTGAGTATGATTCTTTGAAAGAAGACATCCTTCTACCTTTCCTCTAGCATTACCTCTATAGTGGTTTGTAAAGTCAGGTATCCTGAATCTAAAGAGAATGCCAAATACATGTTCATCCTTCAAGTTGCAGACATAGATAGAAGGCATGAATTTATTTTGATTTGTAGAATTATTTGGTTTGTGACTGGTTGAGGTAAAGGACCTATCAGGATTACATTCATGGTGATGTAAGTTACCTGTACAGTCAAGGACACTGACACTTATTAGCCATCTGGTGTTGAGAACATTGTGTGTGTGGTGAAACATTAGCTGTTAAATGGCACAATATATGTCAAGTAACAACAACTATCAAGGCTTTACTGAAGGAAAGAATTATAAAGCAAGACATGAGATAAATATCAACCTGGAATATCAATAATGTAAGATGATTATTTTTCCAAATGAGAAATCATTTCATAGTGTCAATAATCATATCAATAAGTATTAGCTAACAATATAAGCTTTTGTTAAAACAGTATTTTTTTATTATCATTAAATAGCTGTACAAAGAAGTTGCCACAGAGCCTTTTATGAACAGGTGTTACCCCTTTCAAAATTCTCATCTGCTCCTCCCAACCTACCTCTTCCCTTACTTTTCCTAATTTTGTAGTACATACATTGGATTTTAGGCTGTATTCTCCTCCCTTCTCCTCTTCATTTACATACCCCTGTCCCCTTGACCCCACCCCTCCATCTTATAAGTACCCATTTCCTAGAGTTCATTTTTTTAAATTTAATTTTATTTTTTTGTGAACATACTGTACAGAGGGGTTACAATTACATGGGCAGGATAATGCGTACATTTCTTATCAAGCATTGCAGCCTCCTTCTTTGGTTTACCCTTCACATCCCTTCCCAGCCTCCCCCCACCCCCCCAATCCCAATCCTCCCCCCTCCCCTCCTTTTCCCTCCCCCCCCACCTGCACCAACATTGTAAAGCTCGTTTTCGACATGACAACTTGTACTTCTCATTGTTGCAACAGGTCCACCTGTATCCTTAAATGACTTGTTTTTCCCCATCTCCTCCACAAGTTATACTGCCATCAAATATAGTGAAAGCAGGCTTTATACTGTGGGGGAGGGACATATAAAGCAACAAAGAGATAATCTTATAAATGCGTTAGAAACAAATGCATGAAAGAAAAGAGCATTAAAATACATATATAAGGGTTCATTTTCCTAACATCACATTATCTGACCTTTTCCGCTTGACTCATACATATACTAGATATTGCAAATAAGGGAAACCACGGGACCTATGTTTCTTTGGGCTTGGCTTACTTCACTTAATATAATTTTTTCCAAGTTTTTCCATTTCCTAACAAATGGGGCAATGTCATTCTTTCTGATGGAGGCATAGAATTCCATTGTGTATATATACCACATTTTTTTGATCCATTCATCTACTGAGGGGCATCTGGGTTGGTTCCATATCTTAGCTATGGTAAATAATGCTGCAATAAACATAGTTGTGCTGGTAGCTTTAGTGTGGTCTTGTTTGTAAACATTTGGGTAAATGCCCAAAAGTGGGATTGCTTGTTGAGCGTTGACTTTGCCTTTCGAAGGCAGCAGTATTCCTTATGCACTTTGTTTTTATCTTTCATGTAGCATATTAAATCTTTCACAGGTTACTTTAAATTTTAAGTATATGTTTATTTTTTCATAAGTCTGTATATTCACTTCAAAAGTTCTTGACCGTGATGCCTAATTTCACCCTAGGAACAATTAAAGACTTGCTAGAATGAGTGCTCCAGGTCAGTCTTTGTAAAGGAAACATTTGAAAAGTGTTAAGCATTATTCTTTCTATTCACATACCTACAAGCAATAAAAGAACTTAAAATCGTGATATTTTGCTTGATTTCCAAGACTCATTTACAGCAATTCAGTTGAATTTACTTCAACTCTTTTTCCTAGAAGATTTTACTCAGAGCTGCTAAGTAACAAATCCCCTTTCTTGGTCTGCTGGTTACATTGTTAATTATCATCAATCCTCCACCTCAATAAAACAGAAGAAATTATGCCATGTGTAATTAGACCCTAGCTGATCCATTGGCTGAATACCTCAGCCATTGCTAATTCTACAGTTAATTCCAGATTATTGTAGTCTAGATAATTCATGAAGCAATATTCTGAGTCTCTATTGTGTGGCATCAGTTTTAGTATGTGTCAGGAAACAAAGATGGAGTCCTCATGACTACCCTGAAGACATTCTATCACTCACATAGAGGATATATATTACATTAGACTTTCAACAAATGTTTATTGAGTAAATAAAGAAGAGCCCACATGGACCTTCCTCTTCATAGACTCACAGTGTAAGTGGGAAAACTGACATTCATGTTCTTAATTCAATACCACACTGCCATGGTACCCACACCTCACTCCATCATGGTCTCTGTACCTTCCTGCAATTACCCTACAATACCCTTTTTTTTAATTACAAAGAGGAAGAAAAGATTAAAGCTAAGAAAGATCTGATTTTAATTTCCTATTCTACTACTGTGTGACTTTTGACAAATTACTACTTTTCTCTCCAGTCTTTGATGGGACTTGTTACCCAGTGCTCATCATTGAATCTTGCTTGCCTTGCTAGGTGTCTTGGTGAAACCAGAGTCTTTCCAACGAGGTAGTCACATGACAATTGGTTTTGTCAGGCATCCATCAGAGATTGTGTGTGCTTCTCAATAAGCTAGTCATGACTAGAATAAGACAAGGATTGAACCTGGCTCCTTTTGAAAACAGATGTCAAGTGTGAGAAGAATGTCTGAAATCATTAATTATATCCATTAGTAATGGCTGTTTTAACTATAAATAGCAAGGCAATTCCCTCTAGCTCACACCCAATAGTGAAAGATTGAGTTTTACGGAAAGACATAAGATACAAGAAAAAGCAGTATCACTGGATGTCATCTCTTGTTGATGCAGAATTTAGGTTATTCTCTTTGGCAGATTGCACCATTCCAAATTCTCCATAATTTACTGCATTTTAATTGTTCTTTGTGAATGTTGCCACTCACATACCAAAAAATAGAGTCTAAGTTCCCATATCTTGAATATGCAGGCCTGTGTGCCTGCTTCAATAGAAGACTGTGGTGAAAGAATGCTGGGTCACTTCCAAAGGCAGGTCATTCAAGGTGAGATAGCTTCGATCTTGGAATTTGCCCCTTTGGAATCTTGAAGTTTTATATGAGAAGACTAGTACGATGCTGGACAGGCTACATGGAGATACAGAAACATCAAGGAGCCCCAACTGCTCTAGCTTTCAGCTATTTTTATAGGTTCCTACTTCAAGAGCCAGATAAAGAGTAAGGAGACTACCAAGAGACACCACAACTACTACTAAACAGCAATCACAAAAAAGACCCTAGGGAGACTCTGGTGAGTCCCAGATCTTCAAGATATAATAGTATTTGACTCATTTTTCTTGACACCAGCATGCAACAGCAATTACTAGGATGTTCTCACTGTCTAGAGCTCCATGATTTTCCTCCTCAATGTCTATTCACACATTTGCTTCTTTTTTTTTCTTTCTATTCAGAGACCAACCAGGCTCATGAATACGGCTATCTACATAACCAATAAGAGCTGTTCAACTCACTACATTTCCTACAGAAGTTTTAATGTACATATTGATCACCTGGAAATTGTGTTAAAGTTCAGAGTCTGATTCAGTACTTTTGTGGCAGGAACTAAGAGTCTGCATTTGTAATCTGCTCCCTGGTGTGTTGCTGCTGGTCTATGGATCACTAGACAAACCTTTCTCCTTGTTGCACCACACCACCCCAGCTCATCTAATCATTTGGTAACAAGCTACATACCTCATAATAGCTCACTAGTAGATCTTCAATATAATTCTTCCAAGAAAAAGAACATTTTCCCTATAATCCCAGTACTGGTACATATATCAGAAACTTTATTTTTAAAATATAATCCATGTTAACTTTACTCATTTGTCTCAAATTAAAAAACTATTTTTCATAGCAATTTCCACCCCATCCCTTTTTTAGTTGAGGATTCAATCAAGGTTCTTTTGCTAACTTATCATCGACATATTGTTCTACCTTTCCTCCAAATGTCTTCCAAAAGAACAACATTGGAGATGAGTCCAGGTCACTTAAATACAACATAGCATCTCATAATCAGAATTGTATTGCTCTCTGGTAAATAGATACAAGTTTTACATTTTTTTTCAATAATTTTAGGGGGGAGGGATGGGTCATGGAGCTTGAATTCTGGGCCTGGGTGCTGTCCCTCAGCTCTTCACCTCAAGGCTAGCACTTGAGCCACAGCGCCACTTCGTGTTTTCTTCTGGTGATTTATTGGAAATAAGAGTTTCACGGACTTTCCTGCCCAGGCTGGCTTTGAACCATAATCCTCAGATCTCAGCCTCCTGAGTAGCTAGGATTATAGGAGTGAGCCACCAGCTCCTGGCTCTCAAGAACATTTTATAGCCACCAATTACATACTTCACATTTTAATTTATCAGACGATTCATGATGACATTTTGTCTCTCGTAGTAATGTTAAGTTTGATCATTTGGTTGTCTCTCATGTTCCTTTTTAAAGTATGAATAGTTTGTCAAGAGAAGCCCTGGAGGACTTCACATAGTTTCTACTAACCCACTTGTTGAGAAAGGAGACATGTATCTTATGGCTGGCTTGGACCAATTATGGTTTAATCCCTTAGGATACAGAACAAACTTGTCTCCCTGTAAGTGGAGGTATGTCAACCGGGGAGAATGTTAATTAATGACAAGGACTATTAGCCTGGAAGAATGGCTTCTGAGTGAATAACAAAGCATGCATAGCTCACTTACTCAATACTACAGAAGAAAAACTACTCTCTAATTCCTATTGCATCATAGCATGCTGCCTTCTTAGGAGATTAAGAATTTATTGCTTATAAAATGCTTTATAGGCCCCTTGTTAGGGATCCAATATTTATTTGCTCTGTAAGATAAAAACAATTTTTTTCTTATTTTCTTTTCAGATTTTCTTAATCCATGATATTTTACTGTGTGATAAAGATAAAGTCATATATGTCCTCTGCCAATTTTTTCTTTACAAAGTAGGCCAATAAGTTTCCCAGAGAATAAATCCATGGAATGTAAACAGTATAATTTCCACTCTATTCTTCTATTAAAAACTTAACAGTTGGAAAATCAAAAGAAATTATAATTCTATCAGCACAAGGAACCAATATTTTGATAGCTTTATGAAGTTTATCAGGAATATTAATAATGACTTTCCGGACCTCTCAACTCTATAGAATTGTATTGGATACTTGCAAAATGTGGTTTTCTTATGAGAATTCTTTCTCTTTGAAATTAGGTTCCAGATGAAAACTAGATATCAAAAACATTCAGTTGCTTCTGAATCTCTGAAAGCATTTGGCTTAATTTGGAAAATCAACTGTAGTATGCAGGGGCAGAGTTATTCCAATCAAGCAATACTTTTCTCCCAGATGCAATACTTCATTTTACGTGCAGGTATGTGTGTATGTAGTCAACTCCTTATATTTTGTGACTTAAAAGAGTCCAAATACAGTGCTTTGATTTGCTGTCCAGTACCTACAATTTTACCATGCTCTCCATTTCTAGTTAAGATCTTTATGTTCATCCAAACCCATCCTCCCTGGACCAAAACGTTCTCTCTTGTTGTCTACATAAGGAGGTCTCCACTCATCTCTACATAGTATTAAGCCTTAGGTGCTCCATATTTTGCCCTTTTGCCATCCAGTGCTTTAGCAATAGAATTTGAGGATCCCTTGAAAACTAGGTACACAGAGATGCAGATAGCCATGTAGAGAAAAGTTTGGGGAAGAGCAGAGGAGTGGAGGTATATGGAAAAGCAAAAGGCAGGGAATATCACAGGCAACCTTTTTAAGAAATATATATTATCTTTAAGTAGTTTTCCTAAGGGTTTCAATTCAAGATGTCAGTTTACAAGTACAACGCTTCCTGATCAATGTTACCTCTTCCTTCTTTCTCCTCTATCCCCTCCTGTTACCTGTTCCATTCTCACATATATACATTGAATATTAAGACAGTATTAACCCACCTTTCCTCTCCACATTCATCTGTCCTCCCTCCCTTGGATCTCCCAACTCCCAGCAACATATGTTCCAACTTCCTGTATTCGTTTTGCATATATATGCATTACAGGCAATCATGACCTGATTCACAATTTCACCAAAATCAAGTTCCCATTTTTAGAGTTCAGCACCTTTTTTGTTTCCCACAACCACTGGCCTTAACAATCACTAATCCTTTCTTGCTTTGCTGTAACCCTAACGCCAATAGAATGGTTCTGGTGGTTTAACCTTGTTTCACCTCCATCTCCAACCCAGAAAAAGAAAAACAAACAAACAGGAGGTAGCCAGATATCACAGAGGGCTGTGGGATTATTTTTGTATGAAGCCCAAACAAGATCTCTACATAAATTTTTCATCTCTCTGTATAAAAGGGGTGGGTTTCAAAAACATGGAGAAATTTCTCAAAACTATTATTCCAACTATTTTGTTCTTTGATATTTGTCCACATATCCTAAGATATGTGGGTAGTATTTAACCAAGTAGCTATAGTTAACAGGCCACAGACAGCCAAGGGAATAGAAATTCAAAGATGAATGCAATTCATAACTTTGCCCTGATTCTGTCTCCTTGGATAAACTCTGTTCACCATTTAAACCTGAGTGTTCCTCAATCCCAGATAATTGACAGGCTGTGGGAGAAGGTAAAAATCAAGTGGAAATTGAACACTGTAGAGAAACCCATCTTCTTTCCAAGAAAAATCCCATTTTGTTGTGGAATGATAAAAAATACCTCCTTCTTTTGTTTAGATAAATTTCAACCATGTTTACGCTGATTTTTCTACTGGGAGAAAAAGAGACTGTTTCTTTGAAAACCATTGACACAAAAAAGGCGCAAATTCAATTTGGTTTATTCTTGAAGATTTGAAGTAAAAATAAGCATTTATAGAGATTTAGAAATTACAACCATTAATTAAACTACACAATAATATCACTTTGAACTAAATACTACAGAATTCATTTAACCAGTGATGAGTTTCTGGTAGAGAAGTTGAACAATCAGACTTCTTCAGTAGAGCTTTTTAAAAGCCCACGGACAAAAGAAAATCCAGCAACTCCATGGTGCATTACTCAGATTGAGAATCAGATATTCTATTTATAATTATAGTAAAAAGAAAATTATTCTGTGACACAGATGGATTTATAAGTATAACCTAGAAAAATTACTTGGAAGTATCTGAATTTCCCACTTGAAACTGACATACAATGCATATCACATCTGGAAGAAGAGACATTCAGGAAGGCCATTGGTGCTGTCTCCTCTTTCCTAGAGAGGAACATGTGCCCTTGAGGTCGAAAGCAATTTTTATCCTCCAAGTTCCCTACTATTTAATGGCCTGAAAGCACCTTGAGTCTCAGAGGCTTTCCCCAAGATCAGCCTTGTCAAATTTGATGGAACTCGAATTCCTTTATGATTTTGATTCCTTTCTACACCCTACCAATATTCATATATGTCAACTCACTGTTGATGCCCAGCCATTATCTTTACTGCCACCTCCTTGATCCATCTTATTCAGGCAGTAACTATAGTACTTTGTAATCACTACTTTCAATATTCCTTCCCTCTCAATCTTCTACTTATTGCAAAAATCCTTATCATTTCACCAATGAAATACAACCAATGTCAGCCCATCACCCTTTGGTCCAAGTTATTTAGGCCTTCCTATGAAACTCAGGATGTTCTCTCTGAGACATTCAACGTCCATTATTCTTACTTCTTCTTGCAGGCAAGTCACACCTCTTCAGGCATCCAGTGACACAAGCACTTCCCTTTGCCCTTACATCTTTGTTTCAGTGACTCATTCCTCGGTTCTTTACATGCATTCAAAAAACATCTCATTCACTACCCTGTCCTTGGTTTTGATGCCCCATTTCTTGCCCATGTGTACTTATGCAACTATTTGCATTATTTCAATAAAAATGTATTGGTCAGATGATTAAGCCAAGAGTAGAGGTATACACTTGAAAGCCCAGGTACTTGAAGGCTTAAAGCAGAAGGATTACAAGTTCAAGGCCAATGCTTACAACTTAGACACTGTCTCAAATCGAATTCAAAATGAGTTGGAGAGCTAGTGACATAACTCAGTGGAGGTATGCTCGTCTAGCACTGAAGATGCTCTTGGGCTCAAGACCCAGGGCCACAAAGGAGGAAAAAAAAGATCTTGAATTCAAGATTTTATCCTTAGAGATGGTAAAATGTAGGGAGATAATACAAAGGCTATAAAGTCATCCTAACACAAAGAAAGTGTTCAATATTATTAAGATGGTAAGTTAATATAGGAGTTTAATATAAGGAAAAAGTAGTTCCAATAAATATGAGCACAGCAGTACTAGGAAAGATTTCATGGAAAAAATACCTTCTTAGCATAGACTTGTAGACAAATGGATCAGATAAAGAATAATATTTCAAGAGTCAAAATAATATCAGAAAACGCATGTAGATGACAGGATACTAGGAGTGAGTGAGAAAGGATGAAGTTTCAGAGGTACTAGTGTGCAGAGTATTAAAAGGTATGTTTGGGCTGGGAAGGTGGCTCAGTGGTAGAGCACTTGCCTTGCATGCATGAGGCCCTGGGTTCGATTCCTCAGCACCACATAAGCAAAAAAGGAAAAAGCTGGAAGTGGCGCTGTGGCTCAAGTGGTAGAGTGCTAGCCTTGAGCTGAAGAGCTGAGGGACAAAGCCCGGGCCCAGAGTTCAGGCCCCATGACCGGACCCCAAAAAAAAAAAAGTAAAAATAAAAATAAAATAAAAAGGTATGTTTAGAGAAATATAGATCAAGGTACACAGTAGAACAATAAGCTGAAGTGTCCACACTATTGTTTTGAAGCCATTGAGAGCTTGTGATTGTAAGTGAGGTTATCAGAACTAAAGGCAAGAAAGATTAGTTTGGCTCTGGTACAGGAAACTGTTGCACCCAACTCTGTGTGCAACAGCATCGAGAACCTGAAATGGAGTATGGTCCACAGGAGTGGGAATGAGAAGGAAGAAACACCTAAGAGAGAGATTCTATTCCAAGAATCCAACTGGCAACAAGGAATTGTGCCAATTCTACCTCCCAGGTAGAAAGTGTCTCTAAGACTTTTGTATGCTGATTTATGGCTGCACTAGACATGTGGATGCTCTTTTATTCATCCAAGTACTGATTGAGTTCCTACTATGTGCCTAGAACCAGACTAGGAATCAGAAACACACAGCAAATGGGAGGTGGGGGTGGGGGGGATGATTCCTGCCATGAGGGAGCTGTTAAGTTGGAAGAAGAGTTCCTTTGAGGTACTACCAAACACAGAAGAAAGTAGGAAATGAGTAATTTTGTCACTTGGAATGAAAGACCATCAGAGACTAAGTTACATATGAGCTAGGTGCATGGGGTCAAGTGCATCATGGGATAGAAGCTCACCTTTCTCACTCCTCCAGGACCCGTGTCTCAGCCCCAATTGAACTCAGTATATGTGTGGGTTACATTACCTTCCTTTCTGCAATTCTACAAACTGCTGTAGAATGTTCTGTTGCACTAGAAATCACTGCCTTTGTTCCATCTTTTGGCTCCATAGACCTAACAGGCTGAGTGTGTGAAAAGGACATGATGAACGTCAATTATATGACTGGAAAGAATGTGTGCTTTAAAAAAGTCTTAAAAATAAATAAGGAAATTAAGCTTCCATTTAAAACCAAACCCAACAAAAGTTGAAAAAGTTTTAAAGATTGTTTGCAGTCATGATGTTTCTCAAGTATACTGAGTGGGTCTAACCAAGAAAACCCCACAAAGTGCAGGTGCCCACCTACAGGTTTGCACATCTGCATAGTTGTTATTCAAAATAACAGAAAACATTTTAGAGATTATTCACCTGTGAAGATTCTGCAAGAAGGAAACATAGGCTCCCTTTCTAAGTGTTTGTGTTTCTGACACAATGCCTCTTCTCATAGGTGTATAACTCACAAAACCAAATCTCAACAACTAGATTACATGGCTTGGACCTGAGCAGGTCTTTATTTCATTCCAGTATCCATTGCCCATGTAACACCTGTTCCCTGCAGAAGACATTAAGCAATGTGCACACACCTACACATATTCTTGTAGGACCCACAGCTGTTTGTAATTTCATTGTCGCTGTAACAATGAGTGTGGAATAGAACTAAAATAGTTAGCTATGAACCATGAAAGTTGGAAAACATGCAGATGATCCTTTCTGATCAGGCCCCAAAGGTGTAAAATAAAGAATAAGAAAGTTGTTTATAAATTTCCAAATTCACAGAGCACAATTTATTAATTTTTTGAGTATGAGTACTCTTCTCAATATTTCCTTCCATGGAATAAACCAGTCTACCACCATTGGGAAACCTACTTGTACTGAATCCTTATTCATACTTTTATATAAGCCCTATTAGGAAATAATAGTTTCCAGATTGTTAAGTGAAACCATTAAATATAACCTTCTAGCCAACGAAAGTATGCTCTTTATTGTCTGAACAACAATGACACAAATACTAATCATAATTGTGAGGATATATGGTGCTGCTGTTTTTCATTGCTTTCTGTGTTTGTTATGGTTGATTTAATCAGAATCAGAATCAGAAGATCCAACTAAAAATGTCTTAAAGAATAAAAGAATGTATCCCTTATTATAAGGACTCCCAAATAGGGATAGCACCAGAGTTTATTAAGTCATAGTTAATGAATTCAGATGATCAATGACTCAGATTTTTTCCACATTTATACTCGTTCACCTGAATTTCCAGGGTTTTAAAAGACAATGCACTAGTTAAGAATTCCCCTGAAAACAGAGTCAAAAGGAGATATACGTAATAAGTAATTTGCTATGTATCGTAGAAGCTGTCAAGTCTAAAATCCACAGAACTCTGGGAAGGCTGACATTGCAACCTTGAGGCAGAATTTCTTCTTCCTCAGAGAGAACTCAGTTGCTCTGAACTCCATCCATATTGATTGGATGGAGTCCTCTCAGATTTTCATTTAAACTCAAGTGATTATAGACAGTAACCACATCTATGAAATACCTCTACTGCAACACCCAACTGGATACTATAGTCTAGCCAAGTAGGCTTATAAAATTACATATCACAGACAAGTTCTTCCTTGTTCAACTCTTATAAGAGCCAAGAAACATTTCTAGGAACACCCACCCACCCAGTAGATTTCCTATCAAATTTCACTAGCTATTGCTGGAATTTATACCCCTTAGGAAAACAAACTCTTATAAGCAGAATTAGATCAATCAAATTTGGTTTCACCTGATTGTGTTTCAGCTGAAGCACATGGAATGAGAAATAATTTGGTCTGTGAACATAGAAGGAGACACTTCCAGAGTAGGCAAAAAAATCAATTACACGGTAGGAACTTAATAATACTTCAGCTAATAAATAAGTCAATTAATTAATGGTACCATATTCTTTAGATAATGGGTGCTGATGATTTTTGCCAAACGTATACCTCATCAAGCCATGTCTTCAGCAGGCAAACAGTGAATGTGCTTGTATGAATAAAGTAGCCTGATCTCTGTATAATATCCCATTCAACTCTTGAACACATTCTGCTAAGGTCTATCACTCAAAAATATTAAGTGAAGCGGTTGAACTGCCAAAGAAAAGCAACTATTTAACTGAACATATGATGCGCAAAGCTTTACTGTGGATAATCCTAAACTCCTAATTCTAGAACATGTCCTAAAATACTACTGTTTTGATGAGTGAGACTTCAGCAGAAATGAACCTCTAAGAAAAGCACATATCTCACCTGGGGACTCTGAGTTGCTCCAAGGAGTGTCAAGGTATGCTCAGATTTTCAAACAATGCTTTTCTTGTTACACTTGTTACAGAGTTCTTTGCCTGTGTTTAGCTATCCTGTCAAGGCTTCTCCGAAACAAAAACTTGAGTTCATATGATATGCCTAATAGAAACAAGACTGACATATATTTGTAATAAATATAATATTAGTTTATCTTTCATATATATGTATATATGTATGTATGTATATATGTATGTATGTATACACACAGACACACACATGACCACACCTAGTATTTACTACATTCCATTTTTTACTTCATAGTTAATGACTGTTGAGTTCTATTTGCATTATCTTTTCAAGGAAAAAAACACTTTCAACAGATCAGTAAGAAATAATTATGTTCTAGCTGCCTGACTATAATGCATCTTTATGCATTAAAAATATTATTGAGCCAAAGCTAGTGACTCATACCTATAAATCCTTGCTATTCAGGAAGCTGAGATATGGGCATCATGGTTCAAAGTCAGCCAAGGCAGGAAAGTCTGTGTGGCAGAAGTGGAGTTGTGACTCAAGTGGTAGAGTGCTAGCCTTGAGCAAAAATGCTCAGGGACACCTAGAACCTGGGTTGGAGCCTCAGGATTGGCATACATACACCCTCTCCTTCTCCCTCCCCCTTCTTTCTCTCTCTATACACATATATACATACAAAACACATATTTGTGTATATATATGAAACTTATGAAAAAAGTCATCTATGGCTAATTCTCCTTTCTAAAACACCTTAAAAACACAAAAATTCTTCATGCCTTAATACCAAAAAAGAAAAGACAAAAAGCCTTCTTCCTGGCTAAATTGCTTCCACTTATTAGCCTTGTAACCCTAGCACTGTGTTTCACTTAGATATAGATGCTGTTTTTCCATGAGAAAATAAGGTTGTAGTTTTCTTTTTCTAGAGTGAGCAGGAGGTGAAGTTGTAATCCTTACCTTCAGAATTTCATCTGTAGTGTGAAATTATCATGTTCCCAAATACTACTAAGACAAGTTTGCCTCTTCAAGCAAAGCCCAATATATCATTTCAGGCACTATGTAATGTTGTCTGTTGGGAGAACCAGAGAACCTACATGTGGGAATGTCAGTAGAAGTATTGTTCCTATTACATGGCTAAGGTAAGTGATTTAACTTCAATTTGCAATTTTTGCAGTATACTTCTGATTTAAGTTTAGAATTTCATTTTTGGAAGGGCTTCTTTTATTTATTTATTCATTTTATTAAATATATATTAAAAACATTTTTATTGTAAAGATATTGTACAGAGGGGTTACAGTTACATGAGCAAGGTAATGAGTACATTTCCTATAGAGCATTGTTACCCCCCCTTCACCCCAAGTTGTAAAGTTTGTTTACAGCACAGTGTCTTGTGCATCTCATTGCTACAATGGGTCAATCTGTATTCTTATTTCAACATTTTGTTATTTCCCTTCCCCTCCCCAAATTAGAAAAATGTATATACAAGATGCAGTGTACTTTTTGCAGTATACTTCTGATTTAAGTTTAGAATTTCATCTCACCAATTCACTAAGTATTATTAATTTTTTTGTCAGTCATGAGGACTGAACTCTGGGCCTGGGTGCTTTCCCTGAGCTCTTCAGCTCAAGGCTAGTGCTGCTCTACCACTTCGGCCACAGCGCCACTTCCAGCTTTTTCTGCTTATGTGTTGCTGAGGAATCAAACCCAGGGCTTCATGCATGCAAGGCAAACCCTCTACCACTGAGTCACCTTCCCAGCCAACTAAGTAATTTATTTTAAGCTAGCAAAATATCACACAATATTCTTGTGCTCTTTCTCCAATACAGCATTTAAAAGAATGATTAAGTTTAATGTGAAAGCTGACATAGACAAAAGTTATGTGTGGGTTTCAGAATGTTAAAAGGCAAATATTTGAAAAGCTGTCTGTATGGTCTGAAATCTGCCTGAGCCCCTGGTTCTAACCAGCCATTTTGGGAGTTGGTTTCTCTCAGTTTCTGCTTCTTGTTTTCTTGTGATTGTTGTTGTTTGTTTAGCCTGTTTTATCTTAATTTTGGTTTTGCCTTTTGAGCTGGTCCTGGAAGCCAGGTACTGTTCCTCGGCTTTTTTGCTCAAAGCTAGGCTTTATCCCTGAATCCTGCTTTGTGGTGGATGATTGGAGATTAGTGTCTCCCGAGCTTCCCTGCCCGACTTTGAACCATAATCCTCAGATCTCAGCCTCCTGATAAGCTAGGATTACACTGTGAGCACTGGTACCTAGCTCTGCTCTCTGTTTTTAAGAATCCTCTCTCCTTGTTCTCAGACCTGCCAGCAAGATTCATGACCATTCAGAGGCCTTGTGTCCACTGATCAGTCTGCTCAGCCTCTCTCCAGACTCACTAGCTGGACCACTGGTGCTGTGTATACTCAGCCATGTTCTTGCCTATTGCTTTCAAGATGAACGTGAGATTTCAGACTATTACTGAGAGCATCCCTTGTCTCCTGGTGCATTACTGTTACTAGAAATTCAGTCAAGTTGGTTCTGCCACTTTTGTTTATCATTTTACTTTTCAAAACACCAGGGCAAGAAAATGACACTAAATTAGGCAATCTGTACAGCAATCTTTACAGTAGAAAAGAAGATAGAGGTAGCATTCCTGTTTTGTTCCATCTGCACAGGTAACACAACCTCTTAATTGAACTGAAACATTACTGTTTTAATGGGGAGATGAGTGTGGAGTGTAATTATGGTCAGCTTCCGATCCTGAAATACTCAATGTTGAGAAGATATATATTCTACTGAAATCCTGGTTCCTAGGTTCACATTCTAATGTTCTCATGTACCTAAGGCTTTTTTGATCTAATGAGGTTCCTCCCCAACCAGTGATTCACTTCATATGCCCTATGTTTCTCCTATCTCACCATCAACTCAGAGCAATTGGAAGAGACTCAGAGATTAAATTCTGAAAACAAGCCTCATCATAATGGAAAATCCAATTAGCTTTAGACACAGTAGCCACATACCAGCAGCAGCCCTGCAATTTTGCCTTCTATGAAAATGGTTTAACTGTTCATTAGGTAGCATGTCAAAAATTAAACAATGCCTATTATTTTCCTTGTCCTGATATCTACCATTATCTAGGGAACTGTATTAGAAGACATATTGCTAATATGCATTTTAAGTAGATACAGCTTCTGGAATCTTTGGAGTTTTTTTTCCTGTTTTATATTTTCATGAACGTTCTGGTATGAGGGAACATAAGGGTCTGTGGGGAATTTAGGCTGGACTCTTGTTCAATAGTTTGGAGATGGTGAAATGATAATATGGGTAATGTTTATGGCATTTTTAGCTTTCCTAAGTGAGAAGTGATATTAAGTAGTTATTAGCATGCTTACTTTTTAATCACTCTGTCAAAGAAGAAAAGTGATTGCAGTATCCCTGCTTACAGGGAGGAAAACTGAAGCATTACATGACTTGCTCAAATTTTCATGTGGGATTATTAGTAAAGCTGGAAGCAAAAGCCCAGCTAAGTGTGTAGCCTCCAGCCTATGCTTTGTCACAGTGGCAAAGTTGACATTCCCTGTGTTTCTTCTGTACATCCCATTTTTATTACTTTTTATAGATTTGACTTAGTTATATTCAATAAAAATATACATTCTTTACCACAATATTATAAAGGGCAGGAAACTGATTGAGACACAATCTTTGTCCTAAAAGGGTTGAAATAGCATCACAAATACAAAGCAGAGAAATAGTAACTAGCATAACAGACATATAAGAAAAGGGTATTAAAGCCTTTTCCAAGCAGTAAAATATATAGTATAGGTGTATGTGTATGTACATACATAAGAGAAGTGCATGAATGGTGTAAAATTTAGGGGATTTCATTTGGTTCGTAGTAAAAAAAAAAAAACAGGGAATAAAAATGAACAAAGAGGGATGGAAGCTTGGGGTACACTGTCCTCCCCTAACGTCTCTTCTGATTAAACCACCATGTCCTTTCCTCGGTGAACTTTCTCTGATTTAATGGTGTGTATAAGAATATACCAGTTGTCATTATATTTGATTCTGGTACCCTGAATTTTGTATATACATTTATCTAATTTATGTAGGGGAAGAAGAATAACAAAATGTTGAAGTAAGGACACAGGATGACCCCTTGCAACAATGTGACTCACAAGACACTATGTTGGAAATGAATTTTACAACTTTGGGGGGAGGAGTGGGCGAAGTGGAGGAGAGAAGAGATAGCAGAAGAAAAACGAAGGAGGGGGCAACAATGCTTGATAAGAAATGTACTCATGACCTTACTCATGTAATTGTAACCCCTCTGTACAACATCTTTACAATATGATCAAAAAAATAAAAAAATGATAAAGGCAAAAATAAGGTAGGAATTAAATAATCAGGAACTAAATAAATGTAATACTGAATTTCTTTTTCAAAAAATAAGCAAATAAATCCTCTAAGAAATTTTTTTCTAAGACTTAAAGACAGGAAACTGTAAAAATCCAGATTCCCCCTCTTATCCATCTTCTATAGGTCTGCATTTAGGTCAGTATTGTTAGCTAGCCTCCAGTGGCTTTGAAACAAGCTTTTAGACAATGCATTCTCTAACAACTTTATGTGATCATGCTGTTTACCAGTTTTAATGGAAGGGAAACACGGACATGGAAGGCGTCCATGGTGTAGGAGTGGGCAGTGGTGTTCTTTGTAAACTGTCTTTGTCATTGTGATAGCATAAGACTGGAAGGTGAAAGGAAAGGAGAGATCTAGGTAATCAATGAATGCAGCTTTTTCGTAGTTCAAGTGCACTTGAGCACAGCTCCATCTGCCTGTATCAGAGAAATCAGGCTCCTAACAGTGCTTCAACTTTCCCTGTCCATCTCCTACATTTCCTCTGACCCTCACATTATGCTCCATCTGGGCATGTCTGCTTCTCATTTTGCATTTATGAATAATTTGAGACTATATTTAGGTATTTCCAGTCATTAGGTACCTACATTTCTGTATACAGCCCATAATATTTTTTCAGAATTTGAGAAATTCATGAAAAAGAAAGCTCTTAATATTAGGTCACTTAGTCAATTACCTCCTTTCCTGCCTAATGCAAGATTATTCCCCATAGCCCTGTTTCCAGTGCTCTGTTGCCTATTTTTAAATGTACTAACTGATGGTGATTCTGCCACTCCCCTCAGGAGACCATTATCTGGACTCACCATTCTGTGTCAAGGGGCTTTCCTGGTAATTAGCTCCAACTTGCTATTTCTTCCTTTTCCCATTATCCTTGGTTATCAATTCCCTTGAAACAATATTACTTCTCTCACATTCGTTATATATTTTTACATAGTTTCCAGTTTCATAAAAACGCTCTTAAAAAGAGTTGAGCTACTTAGTACCAACCCATATCCTAATTCGTTGGAAGATGAAGATGAAGCTAATCAAGGAACATTGATACATTATCTTTTGCCCTTGCTTCTGTGCTTGTCCACATTGATTTTTATCAGTCTGTGGCCTTTGGGCTCTACAAAGCAGTAATTTCTTTAAGCACAATGTGTATAGGTCATATACAGATGTCCAAGAAAGGGCCAATTGATTTTCTAAAAGATGGGGGGCAGGAATGTATACTTCATTAATATATAAATGTAGAATGGCATCAGGTATGCAGATAACTTAGCAAAAATTATAGCATACAGTAAATTTAATAAGATCTTGAGACATGTCTATCAACTAAATGAATATAGAGTTGGAAATCAAACAACCCTCATTCTATTTGTAGCTTTGTCACTTGCTGTTCAAAAGTCCTTATCAACATTTACATGCCATTTATTTATTGGCTAATATTTCATAGCTTAATGGGCTGCACAGGGATGGCATTTCATCTTATTCATCTTTATACCCAGTGCATCAAACTTAAGCTCATTGATTTAACTTATTTCACTTCTTGTGTTGTCATCTGTGAAATGCAGTGAATTTTATATTCCTCTATGTTGGACACATTTTATGCCCTAGCTCACATTGACTTATCACACTTTGTACCGCAACCATTGCCAATGTAACATATGTATTCAGAGATAGTCTAATGACAACTCACTTCCATTGTACCTTGAGAATTCCTGTCATCCCTCAAAGGACACCTACAGGTGCCTGGTTGTAAGAGAGCAGTCACCTACTAAGTCACTCAAGGTTTTCATACAAATGATTTGCTTATCATAACTGGAAGGAGGTGGTGCTATTACATCTGACAGGCAGATGCCACCGTAGGATATTCATACAACAAAGAATTATCTATTCCAATATTAACGGTACCATATTGAGAACTCTGACCTAGTGACTCTGAAAAAAAATAACTCATCTGAAACTGAGCTCTAGTGGTTCATGCCTATAATCCTAGCTGCTCAGGAGAATAGCTGAAGATCATGGTTCAAAGCCAGCCCAAATAGCAGTCTACCGAGACACTTATCTCCAATTGACTACCAAAAAAGCCAGAAGTAGAGCTGTGACTCAAGTAGTAGAGCATTTAAGGATTTAAGGACATTTAATTTGATAGAACACTATCCTTTAGCACAAAAGCTCAGTGCCCAGGCTCTAAGTTCAAGCCCAGGACTACTAGCACACACGCAAAATAAAAACTATCATCTAGAAAAGTCTCCTACCCTCCTTTCCTATCTCCATCTTCCTTCACTGTCTCCACCCTACATCCACCAGAAGGGCTACTTCCTTAATTTCTAAGTGTGCTTACTGAACTGCTTGCAGAACTTTCCATTGGTTCCTATTCTATGGAGTTAGCATATAGTTACAGGATTAGGTCATAGCACCACTAAGGGTGGTCCTTGTTGAGGGAGCAGAAAAAAGGAGCACAGCAAAGAATTTCAAGATGAGATTAATATGGATCCAGCAAAACCAGAAAACAAGATGTACATATATGCGGTTAGAGTATGAGGCTGAAGAGGGAGGAACTGGCACTAGAACATTTTCTCATAAAATGGGGATTGATGGTTTTCAAGGGCACACAGAATTGGTTCTAATACACTTTTAAGCTTAGACCTTATCGAAGTAATCATGCCATGGCAGAGTATTGGGGAAGGTATCAAAAAGCCCTGGGAGGTAAGAATGTTGTAATGTTACAATGTTGATCAACCTACCCTGGTCTGTGTTGCTTGAAGGAGTCCAGATAATTCCCCATTACACCCATACAATAAAGAATGCTTGAGAGCTGGGTGCCTGTGGCTCATGCCTGTAATACTAGCTACTCAGAAGGCTGAGATCTGAAGATCGCGGCTCAAAGCCAGGACTGGCAGGAAAGTCCGTGAGACTCTTTATCTCTAATCAACCACCAGAAAACTGGAAGTGGCACTGTGGCTCAAGTGGTAGAGCACTTGCCTTGAGCTGAAGAGCTGAAGGACAGCACCCAAGCCCAGAATTCAAGCACCACAACTGACAAAATAATAATAATAATGATGATGATGATGATGATGATGATGATGTTTGGGAGCTGTACACAGCATTGTGGAGAAGGTTGAATATGGCTATTGAAACTGGGAGTTGTGTATTCAAACTGGTTTCCCTGGTATCTGTGGAATGAGTAGAAGTTGGGAATAAGAGAAACAAATTTGTCATCACAGAAATAGGGAGAAGAATATGTTGAAAATGGTCTGTACAACTTGGGGGGGTTGGGAGGGAGGAAAGTGGGAGAAAAATGAGGAAGGGGGTAACAAGTTCGACAAGAAATGTAATCACTACCTTACTTATGTAACTGTAACCCTTATGTATATCACCTTGACAATAAAATTAAAATATCAATAAAAAAAGAAAGAGGGAGAGGTGCCATAATTACTGAAGTGGGCCAGGGTGTCAATGTAAGTGTTTGTCCTTCAAGGCCAGAGTGAAAATCAGGGTATCTTGATCCATAGGAATCCATGTCCACTGTTAATATGTCATGGAGAAAAGATGAAAAACAACTCAAATTTTACTCAATCTGGATATCAGAAGTTGAGACCTGACAAGCATAAATTGTTGTCAGTCATCATTGTGAGAAATCACAGTCACTTACCAAGTGTTTAGATCTATGTCAATCATAGCATCACATTAGAATAGATTATTAGTTTCTGGACTTAATGTGCAACTTTTATACAAGCAAGTATATTTTTTCTCAAGTCACATAAATAACAAGGACCAAAAGCAGTTTTCTGTCATGTAGAAAAGATAGTAGCTTATCTCCTGCCCCAGGACCAGGACAAAACATCTTCTCCCTGTCATAATATAGTCCTCAGAGACCTTGATTGCCTTGATATTCTATAGGACTAGCAATCAACGCTAATGATATCGTAGTAATTGGACCTGGTGAGAAAAGGAGAAATTACTTAGGTTACCCTAGAGGGACACATACATGTTTCAGAGTGGATGCAAAACCCTCAACCTCTCATATGGGTGATGTTTGTAAAGATCCAATGAAATGGAACCTATGGGAATTTTTTTTTATATTTTTTATTTTTTGGTCATGGGGCTTGAACTCTGAGCTTGAGAGCTGTCCCTGCGCTCTTCAGCTCAAGGACAGCACTCCACCACAGAGCCACTTCCGGTTTTCCAGTGGTTTATTGGAGATGAGTCTCACAGTGTTTCCTGCCCAGGCTGGCTTTGAACTGCTATCCTCAGATCTCAGCCTCCTGAAGTAGCTAGGATTACAGGCATGAGCCACCAATGTCCAGCTGGGAAAATTCTTTAAATGTAAATGACAAATTATTGCATCTATCTCCTAACACTAAGAAAGAGGCCCTGCACTTTGTCAGCTTAGCTGGATACTGAAGTCAACATAGGTGAAAGGAGCATGAGTAGGGGCTTGGAGACAAGCTTGAGAAATCGATTAGTGAGTGACTCTTTGGCCAAGTGTCCAAAGCTTTGTGTATTTGTGTGTTGTGTTAAAGTCTGTTAGAGAATATTCTAGAGTATTCAGAAAGGCCTTGGATGACCAGGGGAATAGGATGAGTTGTTCAGTGGCTGTCAGAATCTGATTTCAGCCACCTAAAAGTTTACATTATGGTCCCAGGAATGATATAAAATTGTTAATGGTAATAAACATTATACATAGCCCTAACTGCATAGGCTTTCTCCACCTATATACTGACACTGCTGAACTGCTAAGCTCACAGAAGCAGAGACTCATATAGCAGATCAGCAAGAAAACAGCCCTCAGGAAAGACAAGCAATTACTTGGTGACAGGTTCACTACATTGGATACTCGCTGTCTCTGAAGGGCAGCAATATAGTCTCACTGAAATTCACACCTACTTTAATTATGAGGTTTCCTTCCTTAACCATGGTGCCTAGCTGAGGGCACAAAGGGTGTATGATTCATCATAGAAGATCACACCAATGACCTCGGACTAAGAAGCTGCTTTTACAGTGAGGAAGTTGTGACTACCAGTGCATTACTAGATGGTCCATAGGTCTCACCATGCAGAACAACACTCTAAAGAAGCCAACCTAAGACTCCAAATGATAAAATCACATATTAAACACCCAACTAAGAAGCCAGCTTCAAGACCACACCCAGCAAGGTTAGATTCTGTGTAAATACTAAACCTATAGCCAAGATGGGATAAAATGTAATGAGAACACATGAGTATGGAAACTAGGTGGTTAGACTAGCAAGTCCCATCATAACTTCTAATGATACACTTGCAGAATGGGTACTTCCCATCCCTGTATCTTTAATCTATGCATTCTAAATCCTGGCACCAAGGGTGAGCAGGACTGGGGATAGCTTCCGCCAGAGTACAGTGAATTAAATCTATGACTATTTGTCATCCGAGGTTTCCCAAACTGGTGGATGAGGTGAGCTATAGTGATCCTGTCATTAACTCCTGTTTTTTAAAAAAAGAAGCAATCTAGCCAAGAGGCCAGGGGCTCACGCCTGGATCTGAGAATCATAGTTCAAAGCCAGCCCTGAGAAGTAAAGCTCATGAGACACTTTTCTTCTATTAACCACCAAAAAACTGGAAGTGATGCTGTGACTCAAAGTGGTAGAGCACAAATCTTGAGCATAAAAGCTTAGAGATATCACCCAGACACCTGAGATCAGTCCCACAATCAGAAGAAGAAGAAGAAGAAGAAGAAGAAGAAGAAGAAGAAGAAGAGGAGGAGGAGGAGGAGGAGGAGGAGGAGGAGGAGGAGGAGGAGGAGGAGGAGGAGGAGGAGGAGGAGGAGGAGGAGGAGGAGGAGGAGGAGGAGGAGGAGGAGGAGGAAGAGGGTGGGGGAGAGGGAGGAGGAGGACCAGGGGAAGGAGGGGGAGGAGGAGAAATGTAATAGTGAAAATGCAGGATTATTTGCTTAATGAGCCCTTCTTGATGCCAGGGGTATAATAAGCAATAAAAACAATTTCTTTTCCTGTTATTTTTGTTTCATCACAAAATGTATCATATATTTAAAACAGCATACATATGATATAAATGTATAGAAAGAAAATCTCAAAAATGTCTGCATCCTCCACCAAGTTTAAGATATATCTACTCACTTTTTAATATGTTTAGCTTTCATATGTAAAGCTCTTTTTTTAGAATGAAAAGGTTATCCTTTGCCATATACTTCCTTTTTTAAGTAGGACAGTTATAGAACAATTTCCTGCTACCACTACTGACTATGTAAATTTGACTCGGCATAAAGATTTCCTTAGTTTCTGTTTCCTTTTATTGTCAAGTGGTGACAAAAATCCTCACTTTTCCCAGAGGACATCATGAGGAAAAGAACAAGATGAGAATATATTGTGAAATATGTACATAGCTTTTAATGATATTGTTTTACTAGACAATAAAATATAACAAAGTGTGCTTGTCAGTTTTCCATTATTATCATAAACTTCCTGAGAGACTCAACTTAAAAAGAGGAAAGTTTGCCATCGATGGTAGAACATGTCGGTAATGCCAAAATTTGGAAGGCTGAGGCAAGAGCATCAGGACTTCAAAGCCAGCCTGAGATACAGAGTAAGGCCTTCTCTCCAAAAAAGAGAGGAGGTTTTATTTGGACTCACAATTTGGAAGGTTTCAGTCCATGACCAGCTGGCCCTATTGTTTGAGCCTATGGCAAAGCAGCACTTTATGGTGAGAACATGTGGTGGAGGAAACTGTTCATCATATGGCAGGCAGCAAGCAAAACAGAAAATTTGTATATACTTATATCAGATAAGGTCTTAGGACGCTTGTGCCTGTGTTGACCTCAAACCCCAAACCATCTGTTCTCATCCTCACAAGCAACTAGAAGTACAGGCCTGAGCCACCAGTGCTCAGCCCAAAATTCCTTTCAAGTGAAACACCCAGACCAGAATTTTAGCTAGGCCTCACCTATTGGCATTTCTACCATCTCACAATAATGCCAGAAGCTGGAAGGTCAAGCTTTTAACACACAGGCCTTTGGGGGACTTACTCAATGTTCAGCATATAACTAAGAGAAGCACCTACAGTCAGGGAATTCACACAAGCTAAGAAAATCTCAGCACTGTTTTTCTGTGAGTAATCTTTCTTTAGTCTCTATGACCTTCCACAAGAGATTTCACTCCGTACCATTAAAAACTGCTTTCTAATATGCTATTTCACTTGTTCCTGCCTTTTCAAAATCTAGCACATGAGCAAATTAGAAGAAAATTAGGGGGAAAAAAAACTGCTTGAAGGAAAACTAAAATAGACAAATGTATCCATTGCACGGGCCTGGCAGTAAGTTTTCAAAATAGTTCTGTGCAATAGAGAAAATTAACTTCCTTTATTCTTCTGGCAGCCTGTCTCTTAAAGTCTGGCAGAGACATTAAACAGAACAGAGCAAACCTTTATTTTCTCCTTGTTCTGGTATGAGGCTATGCGAGGTTGTTGGTCTGGGCGTCCTCTGGATTGCCCTGCGCACTCCGCATGCGCCCTGCGAGTTCGCGGGAGGGAGGAACAATGGCTGCAGCCCACTGGAGAGGTCATGCTGCAACCTGGATTCCCACCAGCCCTGCTGGGAAGGAAGCCTGTCCGTTTATCAAACTGACAGCAAAGCTGCAAAGGGAGCAGCTAAGCATCCTTTGCCAAGGACAAGCATAATGCAGAAAAATACGTCATTGCTGCTGGTGAATGAATACGTCACTGGTTCAATTGTTGGATCGTATCACCAGTCATCTCAAGTAATAGACAGTGAAGAATAACCCAAACTTACATCCTCCAAAGAGAGGAAATAAATTTATCTAAAGTGAGTTATTGAGCTGGAGTCAGGCTTGCTGGTCTCAGAGAAGGGATGGAACCCTTGTATTTAATTTCTTTATTACAATAATTGCTATTTTTGTAGCTGCTTGTTATCTTGAAGTAGTTTGAAGTAATTGTTCTTAAAGGGGTTTAAACATGTTTGTAACTACAATGTACCTTGATCAATCACACCCTCTCTGTTCTGATCCCCCATTTTTCTCAACTCCATCCATCCCCCTCAACTTGTCTGGTTCCATTTTCACATAACTAGAATCTATTCAATGTCTACCCAGTTTCAGATAAGAATCCCATCTGTTTCACATGGTTCATGTAAAACATACAGCTAGAGTTCATAGCAAGTTCATAGCAAGCTATGACAGCTGAGGTAGAGTTCAACAAAGCAAATTTTACAGGACAGTTCTGGAAGTGCTGGTACAGATTCTCCAAAGAACAGCGCACAGTGTTCTTTAGAACAGGACAAGAAACACCTGCAGTATGCCCAGCTCCTGTTTCACCATCACTACCAAACATTATTTTGTTTGGGAAAAAATACATTTTTAAATACTGAAATACTAGAACAAAGTAATAGTGTTGGTCTTCTTAATTCCAAATACCTCTTAGAATGCAAGTTTACATTGCTCATGTGATTGTTTGATCAATTTTATCTCTGCCACCAAGCTTTAAACCTTAGGAGGCCAGGCTGATGCATCTCCTTTAGCTCATCTGTTACAATCCCTAGTTCACACAGTATAACTAAAGCAGAGTTGTTGAGTAGATATTATTTAGAAGGTTCATTATTAATGATTTTGTAAGAGTGACTCATGATATGCTGAGAACTGAATAACTCTTAGGGGAGGAACACCAAGATGAATGCTTCTGTGCCTCTGATCACATAAAATAGTATTTATTGAAATAAATACACCCCCCCAAAACAATAGAGAACAAAAAGCCCAAATCCAATCTTGAGTATCATTTCCCAAGACTGTGTCCGATACGAGCATATGGTTCTGCACAAAGTCAGCCCACCTCAGCACTCCTTCCTGTTTCTCTTTAAATTTCTAGTTTTAAAATCCATTGAAAAAAATTCTTGCAAATTTTTTATTCCGTCAACTCTCACTGGAATATTTTCAAGAGTTTTTCATTTGTTTTGTTCATTGATGTCATTCCAGTTCCCAATGACCTAATTGATGTTCTTCCTCTTTGCAACATTTCAGCACTTCTGAATTGATTGCCTTTCCCTTGTTATTTTATCTATACTTCTTCCTTTCACTCCATCTCAGACACATTTGCTTCTTCATTATTTTTCAACATCTTAGTCAGTCTAGCCTCAGGACATTTGCATTTTCTTTCCTTTCTCAGTAGGAAGCTTTTCCACAAGTTACCCTTCTGAAGCATGCCCATACCTGCCTCAGATCGGAGCTCAAAAACATCTTATCAATGGGATCTTCCATGATAATTCCATTTAAATTTGAACTCCACTTCTTTCCACAACATATGCATAGTCTTAGACCTTGTAAGGTTTCTGCTTTGCTTTTTTTCTCTGTAATAACAATCTGTCGTACAATATTAATATATCTTTCCCTTCCTGCCACAGAACACACTAGAATTTTAAGCTCCATGAAGGTAGACATTATCTTCTTTCCTTACTAACCTATTCCTCAAATCTAAAAACCTGCATTGCATTTGTACTCCATATTTGTTGAATAAATGAATGATTATAAAATCTGTCTCTGTACATGAAACACCATATTTTAGAATGTTCCAGTTTCACTTGAAAAGTATACACATGATTATAATAAGATGTTTGAATTTCAAATAAGAAGCAGAATATGAAGTGAAAAAAATATAATAAGAAGCAGGTGGCTTGGAAAGGTTAAGTAATACAAGGCATACATCTTTGCTTTTTGATGAATGCAGTGCTAGAATTTAGGTTGTTGATAAATTTTGACTTGAAATTCTCTCAGCAGTTGTTTGCTATCATAGGCTATTTTTGAAGACAGCAATCAACACACACACACACACACACACACACACACACACACACACACACACACACACACACACACACACACACACACCTTTATGTCTAGGATTGCCCAGGAAAAATGAGAGGAAATGACTTTTAAATGGAAGGAAAATATTCATGATTTATTAGTCCAGTGAAATAGAAGAGCAGGCACCCACTAGACAACGCAGGCAGGAGCAGCCTTAACCAGGTCAACTCCGGCTAGAAATGAGTTGACCAAATATTGGCAGTTCCAGCTTTGGGATTATGAATGAGCCAGAGAGGACCACTCAGCATTGTCTTGTTATCTTCCCTTGGGCTGGAGACAAAAAATGCACAGGGAACCATTTTCTCCGTGTGAGAAACAATTCAAAGCATACATTCTTCCTTCCACTCAGGGGCTCAAGGGTTCAGTTGGGAAGTATGGAAGTGAGTGGTTGTTCATTTTCTGGTCAGCATAGAACCACAATACTTTAGAGATTGAAAAGATTTTCATGATTGTGTCCTGTAGCAAGCAGAAAACAGAAATAAGATTTTTAAAAAATTCTACAGCTAATTTGATGGACTGACCCCAACCAGGTCCACAATCTCAAAATCTCTTATCCCTTGTCTTCTTCCCACACTGGAGATTCATTTCTGGTGTCCTAGTTATGTCTCCAGAGCATGTATTTATTTCAACCCAAATTAATCAGTAACATCATTCAGAACCAAAGGATTAATATTAGCAATGTCATTGGTCTTGGATTTTTAATATAAAGGAGAAATGAAGGGGAAAGCATATAGAGGCCTTCAAAGGGCTTAGGTTTGTACAAACTAACATATAAATCCTTATTTGTTGGTGCCTCTATCTCTTTCATCTTAATAACATAATTGTAGCCATCTTCTCTTGAACACTTACTATATACTAGGTCCTGTCCTAAGTGATTTAGTTATTCAAACTTCACAGCCACCCTACCACACAGATACAAAAGTAACACTGTGACATTACAGCCATGAAAGAAAGTTCAGGAGATTTGTTTAGAACTGACTTGTCCAAAACCAAGCAGCCTGGATGTGGCCAGGCCATTCATTAGACCCAAACTAGTGATTGTCCAGGACTGCTATTTATCCTGCCCCACACTGTTTCCCATCTTCCCACTGGGAAGAAATCTCGGTTTCCTTCCTCACCCAAGCTAGACACCTCAAGCTTCTAGTTCTGAGGAAAGCTGGTAACATCCTAATTACAACAGCTTGATTTTGGTGATGATGGAGAAATATGGTTAGTTCTTAAATGACAAGCTTGTGGTTTTGAACCATTGAGGTGATTTTGTTTTGCAGCCAGATGTTTGTTTAGCGGGTCAGGAGCTGTTGCTTTCTCCTGTCACTAGCTAGAAAGCTTAGGCTTATGAGAAGTGATATGTGTGTGTGTGTGTGTGTGTGTGTGTGTGTGTGTGTGTGTGTGTGTGTGTGTGTGTGTGTGTGTGTGTGTGTGTGTGTGTTTCTATTTTAAACAAAGCGGACCTGGAGATTCATAGAGGAAAATGTAGCCCCACAATTCCTTTGGGAATCAACAGGCACAGGTGTAAGGAGATGCTGGGTTTCTTCTGTGGTGATGCAGATGAGCCACCAGGGGTTGGGCCAGAGTGTAAACTGGCAGGGATTCCCAGTACAGCTTCTCCCAAGAGGGTCATGGGGCAAGAAAAAATATTGTTGCTTCTCCAGAGAACTCATTCCTGGTTTCCATCACTACCCAGGTCATGGTGAGATTTCTTGCCAGGGTCTTTGTCAGCAAAATCATATATCTCAAAGAGATTTGTTGGCCCTGGCAATTCTGGATACCTTCTGGAAACAAAACCAGAGGGCCAGAGTAGCATTGCCAGGTGCCCTCCTGGGATCTCAGCTCAGAGAGCCTGAGTTCTACATCCAGCTCAGATCCAAACCTACATCTTCCTCTCCAGGGAAACTTGCAGAGTGGAGGACCAGCTAGAGGGAAGGAAAACTTCAGGTCTGTTCTTTATCTGTTCTCTCATCATCTAGTGACTACCAGTCTTTTTTTAGCAATTTTTTTCCAGGAGATAATGCTCCATTATGAAGGGGGTAAATGCTTATTTGTTATTTCCAAAGGTAAAAGACATTTAGTTTTTACTTTAAGTTGGGAGATTTCAGAATGTACAGAGTGGTCTCTCCCCTTCTTGGTTAAGTCATCCTGTTCTTCCTTTACTGTTTTCCCACTGACAAAGAATGCAATTATTGTCACCCATTTTGACTAGTGAGCTGGTCCTTCTGAAAATGTTGTAGCCTAAAACGAGCTGTTTGAAAGATTGACCCATGGTAAGCCCTTCCATGGGTCAATAGAATGTCCTAGTAAAGTTTCCTTGTCACTGGAAGACCAGGCATGGTGGTACATGCTTGCAATCTCAGCTACTTAGGAGGGAAAGATAGGAGTAGACACAGTTTAAGGTCAGATGGCAAGACACATCCCAATCAATGATGTAGGTATGGTATGTACATGTAATTCCAAGGTCTGCTCTAGGCAAAAAGAAGAGACTTGGGTGAAAAATAACTCATGGTCAAGTAATAGAGTGCTTGGAAGATTTCCTTGTAATTTTTCTGTTGTCTTGTTCTCAAAAATCATAAGCAACTCAATTGCATTCACCAGATTACATGGCGTAATTCATTCCAAGAGGTTTCCTTTTTAGTAGCTTTCATTTTGACTCATTTCTATTAGTTCTGCTCAGATGTACACATATATACGACTCAGTGTTGATTTCCAATAGCCAAAATGTACTAGCAGTATCTTGCCATATTCATTTATCCACATCTATACACATATGCATACTCATCTAGGAAAGTTAGTGCTTAAGTCATGTGGCAGCAATCTAGCAGATACCATGCTGTGGACAATCGCAATGGCATCGTTAGGATGTTTTCATTCATTAAAACATCCCTGACCACTATGCTATATGATATCAGATGCCATCTCACTCTTAACTGAAAGAACAACCTGGATATTGATAACAGGAGTGCACTGTAGCTCATTAGTGGTATTTTGTTTGTTTGTTCCAGTTTCTTCAGTAAATCAAATGCTTTGCTAAATGTGATCTTGGTTACTATCTTTTTTTCAATCATATTGAAGGTGAGTATGCATTATACTTTTCCAGCTTGCTGAATTTAATCACAGGGTTTAAATATACTAAGAGTCTAAGGGAAGGGTGAAACCTTTGTGCTTAACACATTGTCTTGCTGGAAACCTACAGTAGTTGACATTATCATCAAAAACTACTTATAGTTTTGTGGGACTGAAAGTACCCTCCTCAATATAAAAAAAAGTGAACCAAAAATTCTCAAGCAAGTTGTCACAACATTGCATATAAAATAGCAAAAGAACACAAAAGTTCTATTTGATCCTTCAGACATAAGTTTACAAACAAAACTCTAGTGAAGTTGAATGAAGAATATAAATCTCATGGCTAATAACCTCAAACAAAACCCTACACTCAGTGCTTTGTTTAATATGCCATTATGCTTAGTGATAAGAAGAAACAAAGTATTTCTCCATGTAGATATACCCAGATATACCCACTTCATTGTACATAATCTACACTCCTTAAGATGGATGTGGATCAAAAGTCTTCCTTTCATTATAGAGTATATGGTGTTCCACAATAAGTTGTTTGGCTCTCCAAAGCCAGGAAAACTTCTGGGAGAGTTCATCTGTGACACCTGCATGCTATACTTAGCCATATAGCATTGTGCCATTGTCAGTAAAGGCATTCAGAAAAGCAATTGCTCCATAGGCTTCTCCAGTTCTGTTCTATGTACCCCACTTACGCTGGACTACTAGTGTGAAGAGAATAGACAATGCCAGAATTCTGAAAAAAAAAAAAAGGTCTGTAGGTTCCAAAAGACCTTAAATTTCATCCAATCACACCTCACTGAAATAACCTGCAAGCATCCTTGAGAAGCATTTTAAAGTCAAACAATATCACAAATTCAGGCAGCATACTTGCAGGAAAACTACCATGACAACTATAAATAAAATGTTTTGTGCTTGGAACTCATAAAAAAAACAGAAAGGTTTTGTTTCTCTTTGAAATTTGAGGGATAAGAATTCCTCCACTGTTTTCCAGTAATTCAAGGGCAAGTGTTGCAAATTTTGCATTGCATCTGGCTGCTAGAGAGGAATAAGTGCTGGGCACTGGTGAGTTGGGCCTGTAACCCTAGCTCCTCAGGAGGGTAAGGTCTGAGGATCGTAGTTCAAAGCCAGCCCAAGGAAAGAAAATTAATGACACCTGTATCTCTATCAAAAAGCCAGAAATGAAGCTGTGGCTCAAGTGGTAGAGTACCAGCTTTGAACAACAACAAAAAAAGCTAAAGGCACAGTGCCTACTCCTTGAGTCCAAGCCCTAGCACTTCCCCCTCCCAATAAAAGAGTGATGAAGGATAAAGCTAGCTTCATTTCTCAGCTACTACACATACAGATTATCTACAGTACTGCTCAAAGCGAATACTGTGAGCCATATATACAACTTAAATTTTATAGTGATCACATGAAAAAGTATCAAGAAACAGAAGAAAATCATTTTAATGATATTTTATTTGTCAACCTATCAAAAATATCATTCAACCATTAATAGTGGTTAAGCATGATCAATATTTTTGAGAGTGTTGAGCTATGTTACAATCTTTTCTATACTAATTCTTAAGATCTGGTTTATATTTTACATTTGTAGCACATCTCTGGAAGACTCTGTATTTCCGTTGGTTAGGAACCACATGCTACTGGCTAATGTCGATCAAATTGAATAAAACAACTCTGTACTCAAATGGTATTGACACATCATTTCAGACTTCTTTGGTCTTTACATTTGCTATTATATCTTCTTCTTAGTTGGCCTTTGGGACACGATCAAGACTTGTGCATCCAATTGTCCTCTCATCTGCATCTGAGACCTACAAGGTAACAGCTTTCTGTGAGTTACCTTGTTACTAGTTTTTGAGTGTTTTCCAGCCTGATGTAGTGCCATTACTCTAGAAGTTCACATCTTAACCTCCACACCAGGAGTGGCAGCTCAAAAAGCCACCTAGTTACTTTTCTCATATTAATTTTTACATAGCAGAGATTCTCTACAGGTACCTCTATTCCCTAAGAACATCATGTTGAGATAACAAAATTAAGTAGATGCACCTGATGATAAATTGCTTTAATTATTAGTGAGACTCTGAAACTCATTGTTTCAAATATCAGGTCAGCACAGGGCCCAGTATCCACAGTGGTTTTGCCGTGGTGTTCCTCCAGGTGCTCCAGCTTTGCAGGAGCTCAAAGCCGTCTCTATCTCTTCTGTTTGTTCACTTCCTCAATGGAAGGAAATTGATCTCTGTACATGTGTGAGGAGACTATCATTTCCTAACACTGCAAAGTTTGCTATTTGATACTTTAGTCTATGTGTCAGCACTGTTACTAGAACCTATGGAAATTCCTCCAGACAGTTATTTCTTAGGTACTACAGCTGGAATAATGAAACCTAATGGAACCTATTGACTCTTGCATTTTAGCATGCAAGACCATAGAAGAAGATATAGTATTCAGACAACAAATAGTACATGTGATAAACTATAAACCATCACTTCATGTGATAGCCACATATCGTGAATAAACTATCTGAGTCTAAATTCTACTTCTGATACTTAGGCAGCTCTATTTCTCAATCTCAGCTTCTTCAGCTTTGAGATGAGGCTATGGAAAATGTTCATTAATGTTGCAAAAGAGGACTACACAAAATAACACAAGGTGCATAACACAGTGCTCAGGATTCAGCAGCATTTCAGAAACATTGGGTGGTTCATCCTTGGATTCCTAATTCCTTTAGGCATTGAAAAAAGTGGCCCAGAGAACAGCATTTCTGTAGCTTTGAAGACAAGTCTTTTCAAAGTAAACTACAGCTAGCTTGTTTCTCTCTAAAATTTTCCTGAGGAAGTTGTCAACTGCCATATTTTTTTCACTTCCTTTCTAGATATTTATTACACAACCATGCTAATATTTTGGTTTGGAAACTCATAACCCTTTGTCAAGAATCAAGCTAGATTAAAGCTTTCAAGAAATACTTGACATCAACTGGTAGAGTGACCCATTTTCATCAGTCTGTTGCCTAATCTTACCGTTCTGAATCAGGAGTGATCTCTGGAAGGCCAAAGATTTTTATCTTAACTACATGAGTTGTGTGTGTGTGTGTGTGTGTGTGTGTGTGTTGCTCTCAAGGCTTGAACTAAAGGCAATAAGGATAAGTCTAGTCTAAACTGGGCTGGGGGGGGGGATGATAAGTTTTCTGTACTCCCAATGGGAGTTTCACCTGGAGTCATCTTCCTCCTCTTTTGTGTGGGGGTGAAATATACGTTAGACACCTTTGGGAGTGGGCTGTTCCCCCTGTCTTGATATTTGTGTTTACATCCTCTTCCAAGGTTCATGTTCATTAAAACTATTTATTTCATTCCCACATTATCCATCTGCTAAAATTATAGTATTCTGAAACTCAAATTATACTTTTAGAGTCTTTTGTTAATTAAGAATGTGGAATAAAACTAGACAAGCTTTTAAAGTGTTTACACTGGAACTGTTTTAATGTTAAAATAGTGCCTTTTGAAAATGCTGATTAATAGTTAATGTAGTAATTAGGATGTGTCAGACAGTGTTCTATTTTTATTATAAATAATACTTTAAATTGTCATGAATATCCAACAGCAATACATCATATGATGATGATGACGATGATTCCTACTTTAATATGAGGTATGTCAGGCACAAAGATGTTACTCTCCCAACATCACAGTAGGTGCAAATGATGAAGTCAGGATTTGACTGCAACTTTCATTCCAAAAACTAAAATTTCATCCACTATAACCTATATTCTGCCTTTCACAAAAGAATTTGTGACCAAGATGGCGAGGGGACAGTAGGGAAACCCTACAGCTCTCCCCAAACAAAAAGAGAGTTCAAGTTCCAACACTTAATTTCCCCAAAAGACTGACAACAACAAAAAGATGAACACCCAGAGAAAAACAAGAGGAGGAAAAAAGCAAAAAAGAAAGAAAGCAAAGGAAGAATTTCAGAGCAGAGAAGCACGAAGACACCTCCCCCAACCTTTACTGGCTGTACAACAATGCGCCAAGCAGTGGACAGCCCGGCCCGGCAGGGGCTGCTGGAGTCCCCAGAGACACAGGGGGTCGTCTGCAGATCACCTGCACAGAAGGCAACTGAGGTACCAGTGTCGGACCCGCTGATCCTGAGGCCAAGAGCCTGCACAAAGATCCCACTCCCATCCCTCACTCTCCTAGCAGAGAGGCTCCATCCCACCAAAGTCACTTGGCCCCACGGCGGGAACCCCAGAGCTACACGGGTCACCCACAGAACGCCAGAGCAGAAGACCTGCAAGGTGCTGGTGCTGATCTAGAGAGTGCAGAGACAAACCTGAGAGCTCAGAACCTGCAGGTAGATCCCTCTCCCACCCCTTGGCCAGAGGCCAGAGGCCCATCCCAAGGTGCTGACCTGAACAGCGTCAACAGAGGCAGAGACAGAGGAGAAAAATCGAGAGCCACCACTGCCCCGCCCAGCCCACAAGCATCTCAACTGAACTCTTCAGCAGCAACCACCGACCTACATCACACAAAAACAACAACTAGCTCCAGGGTGAGTACCCACAGGAGACAGTGTATCCCTCAAGGGAGACCAGAGCTGGTGGGAACCCCCAGACCTTGACCCAAACCCCCTACCCCAACACCTGGACCACAGGACCCACTAAAACTGGGAACTGTTCGAGAGCTCCACCAGCCCGTGGAGTACATCCAGCTGGCCAGGTTAGATCAAGAGCACCCCTGGAAGGGAGCTTAAACACCCAAGCCAGGAACAGCATCCGTGGGTCACAACAGCCAACAGTGGAAGAAACTTGAACTGTGTACTTCAGGCTATATAACCTAGGTGGGATACACAGCAGCACAGGTGCCACTGGCGTGTCCCAAGCCAGGGACCAGGAGCCAGGAGCAGGCCTGGGGGTCCGGTGCCTGAGCAAGACAACCAACTCCTCCCGATTGAAGTCAGAAGGTGAGCATACACCTCAGCGGGGGGGGGGGGGGGGGCGAGGGGGCGGGAAACAGGGAATTGTACCCCCTGGGTGCAGTGACAGCAAAAGACCCGGGTGTCCAGGGCCAGATAACCAGAAGCCCAAAACCCACCAGAACCCTACCCATATATCCCAGGCCGGGAATTAGTCAACTCAGGCTGCCAGCACCTGATAATAGTCAGGAGCTCAGGCTAGTAAGGTGGCTCAGCGGTAGAGTGCTTGCCTTGTGTGCATGAGGCCCTGGATCTGATTTTTCAGCAACACATAAGCAGACAGGGCCAGAAGTGGTGTTGTGGTTCAAATGGTAGGGCACCAGCCTTGAGCTGAAGCGCTGAGGGACAGCGCCCAGGCCCAGAGTTCAGGCCGACAACCCGCCCCTATAGCAGACTCCAGAAACTGTGAGAGAACATCCAGCACATTCAATCTCACCAAGCGCGCCTGTAGGAGTAAACAGGAGCAGTCTAGGCCACTCAGTCCTTCTAAAGGCGGGAACTGCCAGTGATCTACAGCAGAGAGCCGAGAGCCCTACGTGGATCAGACCAGCAGCTGGAGGCTGGCCCTCAACAGAACCAAGACCAGGTACAAACTCTCTCTGCCAGCCCAGAAACAGCAACAAAGCAAAGACAGATACCTATTAACCAAAACAAAATTTCAGATTAGTCTCCAATAATCCCTGAATCCCCATACGAAAATCACAGAGAAAAATAACAAGGTTTATCAACACCCAGGATAGCAAGCTACACCTGAAAGCCAGCAGCCACCCAGGGGAGAGCCCCAGTGGGAGCAAAGCAGGAATAGAAGACAAAAGCTACATCCAAGAGATTCTGGAGGCAATGACTCAAGAATTAAAGTGAGAAATAGACCAAACATTTAAAGAATACAGGGACAAACTTTTGAAAGAGATGGAGGGTCTCAAACAGGAGGTGCACGCAAAAATAGAGGCATCACACACCTCACTAAGAGGTGAGATTACTACTTTGAGAACCAACATCGAATCCATAAATGAGTACATTTCCTCCATGAAAACCACAATGGAAGCCATAGTTAACAGAGTGAACGAAATGGAATTTAGAGTGTCACATACAGAAGACAGAATACACCAACTGGACCAAAAAGTCACAGATATGGAAAAATCACTTAAATTATGCCAAAGGGAAATCCAAGAGCAAACAGATAGTGCCAAGAATTTAACCTTCGTATAATTGGAGTGGACGAAGGTGAGGAATATCAAAGCAAGGGAATACAACACCTATTCGACAAGATTATCAATGAAAAGTTCCCCCATCTTAAAAAAGAACATCTTACCTACATAACAGAAGCATATAGAATACCTAACAAGCAGGATCCCAGGAGAAACACTTCTAGGCACATTATAGTAAAAAATGATAGATCTGAATAATAAGGAAACAATCTTGCATGCAGCAAAAATGAAGAAGGAGCTATACTACAATGGAAAAAAATTAGAATCACTCCAGATCTCTCCATACAGACACTGAATGCAAGAAAGGCCTGGGAAAGTACCATCCAAGCCCTGAGAACCAATAACTGCCAGCCCAGACTGATATACCCGGCGAAGCTAGCATTCACATTCGATGGAGAATTGAAAATGTTTAGTAGTAAAGAAAAACTATGTGAATGCATAAACATTAAGCCAGCATTACAAAGAATACTAAGAGGAGGAACACACCCTGAAGAAAGCAACCAGGAACGGGGACCCGCACCAGACAGGAATTAATAGAAGTCTAACTTAGTAAGCACAGGAGGAAAGGAAAGAAGAAAAACTTAGGAAAACAGGGAATGACAAGGACCACAATGCATCTCTATAATAACTTTAAATATTAATGGGCTTAATTCACCAATCAAAAGAAAAAGAACTGCAGATTGGATCAGAAAACATGACCCATCCATCTGTTGCCTTCAGGAGACCCACCTCTCAGCCAAAAATACAAACAAACTCAGAGTGAAGGGTTGGAAAAGAATCTACCAATCAAATGCCCCCAGTAAGAAAGCAGGAGTAGCTATCCTAATATCTGACAAAGTAAACTTTTTATCAAAATCAATACAAAAAGACAAGGAAGTATACTACATATTAGTGCAGGGAACAATCCAAGAAGAGGATATTACCATTATAAAATTATACTCCCAAACATTGGAGCACCCAAATATGGTAAGCAAATACTCTCAAACTTACAAAATAAAATATATCCAAATATGATAATACTAGGAGACTTTAATACCCCATTTTCACCAAAGGACAGGTCTACCAACCAGAGGATTGGCAAAGAAGCTACTGAATTAAGTGAGGCCATACTTAAAGCGGAACTAACTGACATCTACGGAGTATTTCACCCTAAAACAACACAGTACACATTCTTCTCAGAACCTCATGGAACTTTCTCCAAAATAGACTATATCATAGTTCATGCAAGGAACTTAAGCAAATACAAGGGGATTGACATAATCCCCTGTAGCCTATCCGACCACAGTGGAATCAAGCTAGTTCTCAATAACAAAGCATACTGAAGAAATTACTCAAATACATGGAAATTGAATAGCACACTTCTAAGCAACACCTGGGTAACAGAAGAAATTTAGGAAGAAATTAAAAAGTTCCTATAATTCAATGAAAATGAATTTATATCACAAAGAAACTTGTGAGACACAGCAAAAGCAATATCCTGAGGGGCAAATTTCTCTCCCTCAGTGCCCACATCAAGAAAATAGAGACAGATCAAGTAAATAATCTCATGTTGCAATTAAAACAGCTAGAAAAACATGAAAAAATGGAAACTAAAGTTACCAGAGCCAGATAATCAAATTAAGAGCAGAAATTAATGAGATAGAAAATAGGAAAATTAAAAATAAAATTAATAAAACAAAAAGCTGGTTCTTTAAAAAAATAAATAAAAATGATAGACCTTTGGCAAGATTAATTAAGAAAATAAGAGAGAAAACCCGAATTAACAATATCAGGGATGCCACAGGAAAAATCACAACAAATACCCAAGGTATCCAACAATTATAAAGAATTACTTTCAAAAGTTATGCTCTCTAAAGAAAGAAAACCTAGTAGAAATGAATGGATGCATTTTTAGAGAAATACAAGTTGCCCAAACTGAGCAAAGAAGAAGTAAATCAATTAAATAAGTCAATATCTTACAACGAGATACAGGAGACAATCAGAAGTCTTCCAACAAGGAAAAGCCCAGGACCAGATGGATTCACAAGAGAATTCTATAGGACTTTTAAAGAAGAACTAATACCCATACTCCTCAAGCTCTTCAGAGAAATAAAGAAGGAGGGAACTATCCCAGACTCATTCTATGATGCCAATATCACCAGGCAAAGACCCAACAAAAAAAAGAGAACTATCATCTCCTGATGAACACAGATGCAAAGATCCTTAACAAAATTCTAGCTAACAGAATCCAGAATCACATAAAAAAAATCATATACTACGACTAGGTAGGCTTCATCCCAGAGATGCAGGGATGGTTTAACATAAATAAGTCAATAAATGTAAGCCAACACATCAACAGAGCCAAGGTCAAGAATCACATTATTATCTCCACAGATGCAGAAAAGGCTTTAGATAAAATACAACATTCATTCATGTTAAAAGCTCTGGAGAAAATAGGAGTAGAAGAAACATTCCATAAAACAATAAAAGCCATATACGACAGACCAATAGCCAATATTATACTTAATGGGGAAAAACTACAACCAATTCTCCTAAAATCAGGAACAAGGCAAGGATGCCCACTGTCTCCACTCCTCTTCAATATAATCCTGGAATCCTTAGCCAGGGCAATAAGGCAAGAAAAAGACATTAAAGGGCTGCACATATGGAAAGACGAAGTTAAACTATCCCTTTTTGCAGATGACATGATACTATACCTTCATGATCCCAAAAACTCCATCCCCAAACTCTTACAAATTATAAATCACTTTGGTTAAGTAGCAGGAAACAAAATCAACCCACAAAAATCAGTCGCTTTCCTGTACACTGACAATGTACAAGCAGAGAGGGAAATAAAGGAAGCAAACCCATTCACAATAACCCCCCAAAAATAAAATATTTAGGAATTAACCTAACCAAAGATGTAAAAGAACCATTTAATGAAAACTATAAAAAGTTAAAGAAAGAAATTACAGAAGACACCAGGAAATGGAAAGACCTTCCATGCTCTTGGATAGGCAGACTTAATATAGTGAAAATGGCAATACTGCCAAAATTAATATACAAATTCAACATAATTCCTATTAAAATCCCAATGATGCACATTTCTGAACTACAGAAAACCGTACACAAATTCATATGGAACAACAACAGACCTAAAATAGCCAAAACAATTCTAGGCAAAAAAGACAACATGGGAGGGAATCTCAATGCCGGACTTCAAACTCTACTATAGAGCCATATTAACAAAGACAGTGTGATACTGGCACAAAAACAGACCTGAAGACCAATGGAATAGAATAGAAGATCCAGAAATAAAACCACATGCCTACAGTCAGCTGCTATTTGACAAAGGAGCTAAAGACATACAGTGGAAGAAACAGAGCCTCTTCAACTACTGGTGCTGGGAAAACTGGGCAGCCACATGCAGAAAACTAAAAGTGGACCCCAGCCTATCACCATGCACTAACATCAACTCAAAATGGTTTAAAGACCTTAACATTAAACCTGAATCTCTGAAACTACTGCAGGACAGAGTAGGAGAGACACTTGAACTTATAGGCACAGGAAGGAACTTCCTGAACAGAGTCCCAGGGTCACAACAAATTGGAGAGAGACTCGAGAAATGGGACTACCTTACAATAAAAAGTTTATGTACAGCTAAAGACATAGCAACCAAGCTAGAAAGACAACAAACTAACTGGGAAAAAATATCAGACAAGGGGCTAATATCCAGTATATACAGTGAACTCAAGAAACTAATCTCTCCCAAACCTAACAAACCAATTACTAAATGGGCAAGGGCACTAACGAGAGACTTCCCAGAAGAAGAGATAAAAATGGCAAAGAAACACATGAGGAAATGTTCGCCATCCCTGGTTGTGAAGGAAATGCAAATAAAGATAACCCTGAGATATCACCTCACCCCAGTCAGAATGGCCCACATCCTAAAGTCAGCCAATGACAATGCTGGAGGGGATGAGGAGAAAGAGGAGCCCTATTACCCTGCTAGTGGGAATGTACACTTATACAACCACTTTGGAAAGCAGTCTGGAGGGTCCTCAGAAAGCTAAATATTGACCTCCCTTATGTCCCAGTCATACCACTTCTAGGCATCTATCCTGAATAACAGGAACCAGTATACAAGGACACATGCACCTCCATGTTTATTGCAGCACTGTTCACAATAGCCAGGATATGGAAACAACCCAGATGCCCCACTACAGATGAATGGCTCCAAAAATTGTGGTATCTATACACAATGGAATATTATGCAGCCATTAGAAAGGACAAAATAATGGCATTTGCAGGGAAATGTATGGAGTTAGAAGAAATCACGTTGAGCAAGGTAAGCCAAGAGCAGACACACGGTCTCCCTGATAAGTGGATGTTAAATCCAAAATGTAAGGTGATACGACAAAATTAACAAGACTTAAGAAACAAAGGACTTCCACTCATCTGGTCGAATCACTACTAAATAACCCCATGCTGCTGATCACATATATGCTATATATATGCACACCAGAGGGAAACCAGGAGGATGACACAGAACTAGAGGGAATCAGGGAAAAACATACAACAGCGGGACCCATCAGCTGCACTGGACATTGATCAAAATGAACTAAGCAACTCAATGGCAGCGATGGGAAGGAGGGAATGAATGGGAAAGAGGGAACAGCTGATGCTATGCAAAACAAAAGAAATGTACATATCATCCAATGTGCTAGAAATAACTGTATTGCAAAGCTCATAGAACTCATAAATATTATAGACCACAATAGACAATTTGCCCCATGAAAGTTAGAATGTGTTTGTGACTTTAACTAAGCATCACTACCTCAAAGTACTGTGAAATATGGGAAATTATATAATCACTTAATCACAATAAAAATTTTGAAAAAAAATAAAATTAGAAGGAAGACTTTGTGCATCAAGAAGTAAATTTGCTGCACGTTAGCCTATCTCTGGAACAAATATAGTTAAGTAATATAATCTTAATTTGACATGTCTCAAAACCATATACCTTATAAGCCACTAGGGCACACAGGCAAGAAGAGCAAATGATTATGAAAATCAGCCAAAAGGTCACTGTAGCTTCCACAGTGACAACTGAAGTATTTCAATGCTCATATTTATGAATTAGTAAATACTTTTTTCTCTCCTCATCTAATTAACCCAATTGTTTAAAAAAAAAGTTAAAGAAAAAGATTTGTTCTTTGAAGGATGTCAAGTTGTTGTTTTTTTTAAATTATTTCAGCGGGAAATCATTATCGAAACCTAGCCTCAAATATGTGTTATACACAAAATAATTTATCTACTCAAGTTCATGGGCAGCTGGACTGGGAAAAAACACATTAATTATCATTCAAGCGGAAGTACCCCCACAGACATACCATTTAATTAACAGAGAAGGCCAGTATCGGAAATGAATAATTTGCAGCATGACAGAGAGATGTGTGAGATAACCCTTAGGTGATTTAATAATATTATCGGTGGATAAACATAAAAAACATGAAATATGTGCCTATTTTATGGACTACTCGTAAACATAAAGATTCTTTAGGGCGGACAAAAGCAGCTTCCTGAGCCTCTTCTATGCTTGCATTAAAAATGTCCTCTAACCAAGCTGTGTCTGAACACCAGTTCTTTAGAGACTGGAAAATCCCACTCCTTTGAATCCAAACTTAAATAGACCTAAAATCACTTCATGTCGCAGGTTTTCTCTGTCTTCAAAAACCCTTGAAATCTGTCGCTCTGCCAAGATTATAAATAGAAGTAGCATGGCAGCAGTGAATTGATCACCCTGCTAAATGTGCTCGTCCCATTTGGGATAGTTTTACGAAGCCGCCGTCACTGCCGTTGCTGCTACTGAAAATGCCTTTCCATTTCATTTTCTTTCACTGAGACACCCGAAAAGAGATTATCCTAAAGAATTTCCCCAAAAAAATCAAAATAAACTTCCAGATTGTTTTTTGGAGCAATCTGAGAGACCACCAAAGTCTAAAATGAAACCACATATCCACACTGACTTCCTGAAACATAATCTAAAAATCAGAATTCTTGGACCCAGATTGGCATTATGGATGAACTGAAGTGGACTGTTGAGTGTGACAAATGTTGTGTTGTGATTCTTGGAAATATCATTCTTAATAAAATAGACCACACATCACATCTAGCTGCCAGGTTGTGAGCTGGGATTTGGAAAAGGATGGATGCAGATTTTTGTTTCTGACTTTCATGTTTCCATGAAAACCATCTGAAGTGCAAGACAAACTCATTTTAAATGATCTTGTTGTGCTTTAATTCTCCTTCTCCCTACCTTAAGCATCTCTAATTTAACAATACCAGAATTCTGAGAAGAAAAATAGGCGGGCGCGCGCACACACACACGCGCGCGCACACACACGCGCGCGCACACACACACGCGCGCGCACACACACACACACACACACACACACAGCACTTTCATAATGAACTCTCTAAGACTAGAACAAGAAATCAGAATGAGAAGAGGGACAAGGGGAAAGATCTCCTTCAAACAAGTGTTACCTTTACTTTTGGGGCCGGTTTCTCTGGTTTCTATAGCATCCAGATCTATGGTCACCTCAGGGAATGATGACTCTGTGAACAAGAACTTTCTTCAGACCTCAGCGGAGATGTTTTCAACCAAGCTTTCAAAAGTCTAACAACAAATGAAGGAAAATAACATTTAAAATGAGGAAATTAAAACAATCCACACTCCAAAGATTATTTTTCCACCATTATTACTGCCATATTTTTTAGTAAAGAAAGCTTTATTTCAAACAGAATCGTACACAAAGCCTTAACAGAAATATATTGTATGTACAATATATATTACATAATATATAAAATATAATTATATGCAATTATATTTTGTGTAGTATATGATATATCTTAATATATAATTTTATATAATTATGATCTTTAATTTTCTGTTATAGAAATATATAAAATATAATTACATATATAATAAACAAATAACATGTTATATAATGTATAATTGTTTATATATTATCATATGTTTAGCTGTATTATATATAATTGTATATAACATAGTTTGTAATAATTATATAATTATAATACAATTATAATTATGTAATTAGGATTTTATTATATTATGATATCATTATCATTAGAATAATATTAGACTATCTTTCTAATTACATTATAATATATCATTTTATAATATAGTATATTATTAGGTATGGTGTATTATGAATAACACATATTATAGCAATATTGAAATACGTAATATTTGTATTATTTGAATATGACACATGATACGATATTGTTATAATATGTATCATATATGTTATATACATATATCAAGCCTGAAGCTGCTGTAGTCAGTGCAGAGGAAAACTCCTTCAGGTGCTGCTTTCCTACAGACTGGAACCTAAGGAGACCTTGAGGCTCTTTGAAGGAAATCCCATAAAAACATGTGGTAATATTGTCTTAAACACACCTCATGAGCACAGTCTCTTCCCCTCTCTCCCTTCCTCTCTCTCTCTCTCTTTTTGTCCCTTTCTCTCTCTCTCATACACACACACACACACACACACACACACACACACACACACACACACACACACACACACACACAGAGCTTATGCATCTCAATTCCTCCTTCAAAGTCATGGCTAGGACAGCACTCCATTCCTCTCCCTTAATCTACCAGCAGTGGTCTATGGTGAGGACAGTAGGCCTGACCTCCCTGTTCAGATACAACTGGGCCCCTAAATGTGACCATGTCTCAATAGAAGTAATAGCTTAGCACTCAGAATTATCATAGTGACTGACAAAGTAATGCCTTTATAAACTAACATATCACATGTAAGCTTATGATTTAGAGGAGACAGAAATGTCTACATGTGAAATAACCAGGTTCATTTCAGGATTCTGAGCTGAAAGTGAACACACTACTAAATGTGTAAGTCTTGTGGTTGTGAGAAAGGAGAAAGAGTGGCACTGCCTGGCATGATCAATTAATCACTGAAAGGGTAAGTAAGACTTGCAGATCTTGAAAGAGAGACTTCTTAGATCGGAAGAAAGAGAACATTCCAGCACCAAATCATGGTGTCTTCTTCAGGAAGAAGTTTCATTCTGGGGAATAACTCCCCTTGTCCCCAAAAGACGTAAGCTTTACTCAGAACAGACCTGAAAGATGAAATCTGAGAGGGGACACTTTCTCACTGAAAGAACATGGGTGGAGCTCCTCAAATTATTAGAACTGCCTCTGATTTCTATATGATTAGAACTCTGCCCAAAGCATTTTGGGGGAGAAATATGAGTACTGACCCTAATGGTGTTGCAGTCACATTTACTGTACTAATAATATAGGTTAAAATAGTAGCCAGTATGTTTTCCTTTATACTTTTATCATTTTTCACCTTCATTCCCAGCTACACTACTTTCATGCCTGAGAAAAAGGATATGATAACAGAAAGCAGAAAAGAAAGGAACCTTTCTCTAGCTTTTGACTTTTAAAGCCCTAAATAAAAGACCTGGGGAAAACTGAGATGATTCCTAATAAGACATGATCCTCATCCATTCCTCCATCTTCCATCATTCCATCCTCATAATGCTAGAAAAAAATTACCTATGTTTGACAAAGGGGTGGGAGAATTGCTCAGGTGGAAAAAGGTGTGATACAACGGGGAATTGGACCCAATGAGACTCATGGACAAAAAAAGAATCAAGTTTAAATCTAACTCAGCCTTCACCCAAGAATATATGCTGGCCACTAGCAGACACTTCCCTTTTATTGCATGCAGCATTTTGGTCATTAATTCACTTGAACTTCATCACTTTTTTTCCAGATTTCTTATGGATGACTATATAGCAGGTTTTCAAAATATCAATGTGCTTCACAATTACCTGGAGGGCTTATTCAAGTACAGATGTTGGGTCCTCTCCACAGTTTCTGAGTTGGTCGGTCTAGGGATGAGGCCTGAGAATTTGCATTTCTAACAAGTTCCAATGCTTATGGTGCAGATCTAGGGACCATACTTTGAGAATGGCTGCCCAGGGCAGTGTGGGACATTCATAAGCACAAAGAAGGAAAATGGGAGTCTACAGCACAGTTATTTCTGTGGCAACAATAGATAAGAAAATCCCCACAAGTGAGCTGTAGCCAAGATGAGGTTAGCCTGAACAGAACCCATTCTGAGGTATCCTCTGAGCTTTGACATAGTGGTAAAACTCATTGGAAAATTTTGGAATACTTTGGAGTATTTATCTCATACCACAGTCTCTGCTGAATATCTTTCTCCTAACTTTCAGAAGCAAATCTTTGCTACAGTCTTTGAATATATCACATTATGTAGAGGCATGGAAGGCCACTTAAGTACACAGGAGTGCTCCTAAGTTCCACAGGAGTTCCATCTTCTAGAACATACTACTTTCCAATATGGCTTCCTCACAACTGTGAAGCACTCAGTAGAAAGAAAGTGTTGGGACCTAGGTCTTTCTTTATTTGGTGTCCTTAAAAAGAAACCAGATGTATCTTATTCCAATTTGAGGACCTATTACATCTATTTTATCTATGAATCAAAATACAGCGAAATGGTTGGTTGAGCAGGCCCTGAAGTTCAAATTTGGAACCCTAGGAACTTTCTTTACAAATTGCATGACCTTGATTACACTTCCTAAACTCTCTGTCCCATCGTTTACTGATGTAAAACCGAAAAAAGAGTAGTCTATCTCCTACAGTTGTGGTAAAGATTAACCATTGCTAAAGAACTTCCCAAGGGACTTGGTTCATACGACATAAGCATTGCTTGTCTTCGTTATTTATAGCAGCACTTCATATAAAATCTCTCACATGCTTATTTACAATACATGTTTTTCTGTCTAGTTGAATTGCCACCATATTTTGACAGTCTCTTAAGTTGGATGTTTCTATGTATTCTTTCCCAATTCTATTCCCATTCCCTGACCTTACCAATCAATGACAGGACCAAGAAATTGCCCTTTGGTTTATGCTGCCTGAGGCCTGAGCTCAGATCCTTCAAAATCCACTCTTCCAGATCCTGCTAATGAAATTTAAAGAATGTCAGGCCACAGGCCTCTGTTGTTAGGAAGAGGAAAGGAGGAGAAGCAGCCTTCCAGAAATGTGGTCCCAGCAGGCATTCAAAACCTCCAGTACTCTTAGCCTCTGCTTATCTTGGGTTGAGCCTTTGTTAGGATTTAAAAAAAAAAAAGTCCAGTCTTGTGAAAACTAGCTTCACAGTAAGTTATAGAGATGTTTCCTGGTTACACTGATATGAGAATAACCTTTAAACTGTTTCCATTTCTGAACCTGGCTGGAAACAGGAAATGCATAGGGGTCCAGCTTTAAACAAAAACAAAGGGACCAAAAGATAAACCAAATTGTCCCAGAAGAGGTTTATGTTAAGTGTTAGAAGGTTCAGAACTGGGAGATCCTCCCCCCACTTTTCTGCCATTCCAGAAATTCCTTTTAGGGGAGGGAGGAAAAATAATAAATAATAAATAAATTTAAAGGGAAGTACTGTCCTACACTGCACGGCACTGCCATCTTCAGGACCAATGGGGAAAATTCTCAGGATCCGTAAGATAAACCATCTTCATTTAACTATAATCAGATGGTTAAAATTTTGACAGCAGACAGCCTGGAACAGATTTTTTTCTACTGTTTCCAATGTTTGAAAATCAGTAGACACAGATATTTTTTGTAGTGTATGCGCATTTAAAAAAATATTTGCTGATTGAAAAGCCATTTACAATAAATAGGAAAATTTAAATAACTCAAACTGCATTGCCAAATGATGGGAGCAACACAGACACAAACATATTGTTCTGAAGGGAAAAAGAAAGTTCCTTAAAAAGAAAAGTATGAATCAAATGATTTAGAACTGTTGCTTGAACAGATGGTGTGATTAACAACTAGTATGTTAGCCATCTCGGGAGCTTACAGAGAAGTAAACAAATTCAAGGGGAAACTACTTTCTTCCCCTCTGAGTGTTTGGTTATTTCATCACAAAAATTTGAAAGTCTGAATTTTGAAAATTGGACATCCTTAGGAGATTGTTAAAATAAGAAATGAGGAAAGATCCCTTTAAAAAAAAAAGAAGGAAAAAAAGAAAAGAAAAAGACCACTACGTTTCTGAGTATGACCAATGCTGTGTTCTAGGCATGGCATAGATGAGATAGAGAAGTTTGGGCTGTCCATGTCAGCAAAATGCTGGAGGCAGGTGATGGAGGAAGGACTCAGCGTAAGGGTACTGGATTCTATGCCTGGTTCCAGCACCAGCTTTGGGGCCTAGAGGCCATTCTTGCTTTTCTCTCAGGACCTCAGCTTCTTTGTTTGGAGAATGCAAGTGAGTACCAGATGATCTGAACAGCTGTGCTTCAAAAACTTTAATGTGCATCTGGGGATCTCATTACGATGCAGATTCTAACCTGGGGTAGGGTCTGGGAGTCTGAATTTCTGACAGGCTTCCAGGTAACCCTGATGTTGCTGATCCACAAGCCACGTGTTTACCATCAGGGCTCTAAAGTCCTTTCCAGAAATGCTCCTCTAGCATCCTCTGATAGGCTAGGTGCTGCTCAGAGCTAGATAAAAGGAGAGTGTATGACTCAAAAATGTGTAAGAATGAAAGTAAATATTAAATATGCCAAGTGCTCCTAGTTTTAAGTGCAAATTGAGGACTTTATTGGCAGTGTTAGGGATTGAACCCAGGACCTCTGGTATACTAGCACTCTAACAGTGAGCTATATCCTCAGTGCATATTTTATGTAGATTGTCTAATTAAGAGATGACTGACTTTGGTAAACAGGTAAATGAGGAAGGGGTCCAAATGAGAGAGAAGGGGAGAGACTGAGTTGTCAGATAGCATCCACTCAATGGATTCCAGACTAATCCCATGACTAGGACCCAAGTATTTTCCTTCTACTGAGTGCTACACAGCAAGAAAGTCAGGTTCCCATATTTTTACTCTGTGAAAGGCCCTGGAAAGAGAAAGGCTGAGAGGAAATATTTGCAAATAGTACTCAAAACTCAGGAGGTAGAAAACATCACAGTCTTAAAATGGGCAAAGATATGAACAGAAACTTAGCCAGAAGTGAGATTACAGATGGCACATAAAAGATGCTCTATATCATTAGCCACTAGATACATTTGCGTTAAAGCTATGAGGTAATAGCTATTACGATGGCTAAACTAGAAAGTATTGACAATAAGTGCTCATGAGTATAATGGAGAAACTGGGTCACTTGCATATTGCTGCTAGAAATATAAAAAAATCATGTTTCTTAAACACAGTAGTGGTACTCACTAGACATTAAGTTGGAAATGAGCTATATAATTTGTGGGTAGAGACAGGAGGAAAAAACTGGGAGAAAGCAAAGGAAGGGATGACATTGTCCCAAAAGAAATGCACTCACTACCTGACTTATGAAACTGTAACTTCTCTGTACATTACCTGTATAATAACAAATATATATATTTAAAAGAAGTACATTTGAAAAAATAAATGGTTCTTGAAAAGACAAGATATAAGTACAAAGAAACATACAGAGATGTGTGGCAAAGTTGTGAGTGGTGTTAAAATTCATAGTTTTTTACTCTACAAAAAGTCTATTTGACTGTACGTTAGTTATTTTTTAACTGGCCAGAGAAATATTAAACCACTAGGATCTTTAATCTTTGGGTAAAGAATGAAATGGGGTCATTTTTAAAATTGTAAACATTTTATTACTAAATATAAGCAAGACAAAAAAGTAAAAGGCCTTTAAAAGTTGAGAGGGTTGAAAAATATGAACATATTAGTAGTAACTTGAACTTTTCAATAATAACAAAAAGCAGTAAGTGAACTAAATATTCCATATATAAAAGACTCAGATTATAAGATTGGATTTTAACAAAGGACAAAACCCCCAAAAAGAAACTCATCAACAATCTTAACAGAGTTTAACACATTTATCTCAATAGTCAATAAAACAGACAAGAGACCAGATAGTATATAAAAGGTTTGAATCTAAGTTTGATTTATTTGCATTGTATAAAGCTGTACACAAAAGTTGTACAGAATGCACATCTTCTGCAAGTGCACATAGGCAAAAATTAAATGTAAAGCACACAGTTTCAGAAGTAAGTTCTAATGATATATATCTATTGGGGCTTGAAGTCACGGCTGTGACTTGCTTGGCAGGTTTTCAACCACTTGAGTCATACCTCCTGCCTGACTGGAGATGGAGTCTTGAGGGCTTTGCTGAGTGGACTGAGTTCAAACACTCCTTCTGAATCTCAGCATCTTGAGTAGCTAGGAAAACAGGCAGGAGCACTTGCTTTCAAGCAAGAAGTATAACCTCAATAATTTCAAGTGATTGAATTATGTATAGTATATTACTTAAGCATATTAAATGTAAGAGAAAAAAGTCAATGATTCAAATACAACTAAGTAATCTTCAAGTTTTGGGAAATTAAAATGAAAGTGAAGAAAATGAAAGCCTGATTAATCACCACCATAATACTCTACCAGCTTAAAGTTTATGTTTAATTGCTGCCACTTTCTGCATTTTCTAGTCCCAACAGCTTATCATTTTAAGCCCACAGTACCTTTTATCCCTAATTATTAAATGTTGAATGAATCTTCCCTTATAAGAAACAATCTTAAGTCAATGGTGAGTCCAAGAGACCAACTTATCATTAACAAAACCTTATCCTCCAAAAAGTTTTCTTATAAAAATAGTCATGGGACTTATGTTTCTTTGGGTCTGGCTTATTTCACTTAATATGATTTTTTCCAAGTCCTTCCATTTCCTTACAACTGGGGCAGTGTCATTCTTTCTGATGGAAGCATAAAATTCCATTGTATATATGTACCACATAGGTTCCATGGTTTCCCTTATTTGTAATAATTAGTGTATGTATAGGAAAATCTTAGCAGATGAGCAGAATAGCTCAATAGCCATGTACATATGACCATATAGGATGATGCTAAGCAAAATGAACTCCAAGACATAGAGTTTTTTCGTTGTTGTTGTTGTTTTTAATGTTCTATGTGATTTCTTTTTTCTTTTGTGTTTTTCCCCTATGTTTTATCCCCTGTTGTCACTGTATTTAATTTTGGTACCCTGGGTGTTTTATATACATTTATCTGAATTAGCAAAGGGAAAGGGAACGAATAAAATGGTAAGACAAAGGACAAGGGGGAACCAATGCAAAAGTGATACTCACAAGACAGTATGTTGGAAATGATCTGCACCACTTGGGTGGGGGAAGGAAAAGTGGGAGAAAATGGGGGGTGACAAGTTTGACAAGAAATGTACTCACTTCCTTACTTATGTAACTGTAACCCCTCTGCACATCACCTTGACAATACAATTAAAATTTAAATAAAAAAATTAAAAGTCAGTTGATTCTCCCATTGCTTGCACTACATCGCACTCCTCAGAAAGGACATTTACTAACAATTCTCCAGGGGTGGTTAAAAAAAAGCAGACAGACAAAGAGCTGTAAGATAATAACCTCTTTAGTAATGAAAGAACTACAAGTTCATATAAGATGCCATATTTTAATCTATTGGCTTAGGGAAGAGTAAATAGAATGATGATAGAGTTGAGGGGGCATGGGGACCAGAGGCAGGGGGGCAAATTGAAATCCTTTTCCTTTTTCTCATTATTTAGAGAATATTAGTTTCTGTAATCAAACCCACATAGATCAGACCTTACATACTTAATACAGTACAAATGGAAAAAATTAAGGTTAACATTTCTAGACCAATAGGACAATTAATTTCTCTACAATGTCAACTCAACATGGACTGGTTTCCCATTTCAAAAGAGGACCACTTGGCCGTAAATACAGAAATGGCTTAAAAGTTGCACCAATGAGACATACAAGATATTATGTCAAAAAAACGAACTTTACAACTTTGGCGTGGGGGGACTAGATGGGGGGAAAATGGGAGGGCAGGGATGGGAAGGGGAAACAAAGGAGGAGGCAACCATGCTTGATAAGAAATGTACTCATTACCTTGTCATGTAATTGTAACCCCTCTGTACGGTATTTTCACAATAAAAAAAAAAACTTTAAAAACTTGAATGGCAACCTTACTTCATTGTTGGTGGGAGTGTAAACTTGTTCAACCACTTTGGAAAGTATTATGGAGGTTCCTCAAAAGACTCCACATAGAGCTCCCCTATGACCCAGCAATCCCACTTTGGGGCATTTACCCAAATGTTTACAAACAAGACCACACTAAAGCTACCAGCACAACTATGTTTATTGCAGCATTATTTACTATAGCTAAGATATGGAACCAACCCAGATGCCCCTCAGTAGATGAATGGATCAAGAAAATGTGGTAGATATACACAATGGAATTCTATGCCTCCATCAGAAAGAATGACATTGCCCCATTTGTTAGGAAATGGAAAGACTTGGAAAAAATTATATTAAGTGAAGTAAGTCAAGCCCAAAGAAACATAGGTCCCATGGTTTCCCTCATTTGCAATAGTTAGTATATGTATGAGTCAAGCAGAAAAGGTCAGATAAGGTGATGTTAGGAAAATGAACCCTAAGATATGTATTTAAATTTTTTTTCTTTCATTCATTTGTTTCTAATGCATTTATAGGATTATTTCTTTGTTGCTTTGTATGTCCCTCCCCCACAGTATAACCCCTGCTTTCACTGTATTTGATGTTGGTATAATTTGTGGAGGGGAAGGGGAAAAACAAGTTGTTTAAATAAGGATACAGGTGGACCCATTGCAACAATGAGAAGTACAAGTTGTCATGTCGAAAATGAACTTTACAACTTTGGTGGGGGGGGGGAGGATTAGGTAGGGGGTGGGGGAGGCTGGGAAGGGACGGGAAGGGGAAACAAAGGAGGAGGCTATAATGCTTGATAAGAAATGTACCCATTATCTTGCCCATGTAATTGTAACCCCTCTGTACAGTATTTTCACAATAAAAAATAAATTAAAAAAAAAACTTGAATGGCAATTCCTTTGTGCAACTACTTAAGGATAATAAAAATAAAAAGTTGTGTCTCTATTGGCTGCTAATCCATAATAATAATCAGGTTAGGATGTTTCTCTTAACATTGTATTTCACAGTGAAACTGTCAATGCTCTAAATTCCTTTCTGGTGAGTGGACACCCTTCCCTTCTCTGAGATGCAAAATGTTCCACAGATTCAGAAATGTGTATACATTAGTGTTCATCAAGAACCAACACCCCAAAAAGCAAACATTCAACTGATTTTGAAACTAAGTGATTTATTTAAGTGACTTAATATAATCTACATATTAAACATATAGGACAAGGTACATAAAACAACCTAGTATACAGACAATACTGAATACAATAAAAAATAATAAAATATATCTATACTTTTCGACATGGGAAGATTTATACTTCATTTTTAAGTAAAAATTGGCAGATTACAAAATAATACTACCTCATTTTTGTGTATAATTTACAAGAAAACCTAGATGTTTTCACAGGGAAACTCCTAAGACAAAATAAATGTTCAAGATATTATCACTGCTATCACTGAAAGTGGGATAATTGATTTTATTTTCTTCTTTACATTTTTCTATATTCCCTGATAGTATTATTTTATGATTAAGAAATATCAAACAAGCTTATTTCTAGAGACCACATCTAGAGATGAAATTTTCTTTCTATTAATGATAATGCCTTTCTGCCTCAAAGTGAAGCTTGAAAAGAAAATGAAGCTTGGGGTCTATTTGGAATCCTTCTTTTCATCGAAGGAGGCCTTGCAGGCTTCTTCGGGGCTTCTGCCCACTACTTCAGAGTATTCGGCATCACTCAAGAATGTGCCTAGGTACCAGCAACACACCTGTCTTAAGCAGTGGCCATCCTGAAGTCCATGCAAAGATCTTGGGTATGTATTGGCCACTTCCAACGACCTTGAAGCACTCCAACTTTCTCTTTCATAGCTCATGACTATCTGGTTCCAATATTAATTTGGAAATGCATTTTGGTCTTGACACCTTCCCAAGCATCTTCCTTTAAAATACTTCAGAACTTTTTATAGTTTTCCATAAATTGAGTTTCATTAAAATTATGGAGTGTTTTTAGCTTTTTTCATCTGGGATAGCAAAAGAGAAAAAAGAAGATCTGTCTCTTCTGAATTAATTCTGGTTTTCTTTTTACAAGCTGTGCACATTTTTATTCAGAAAAAGCAGAATAAGAGAATTCATTGGGTCTACCTGGTTTCTTTTTCATCCTCATCAAACTTTTCTGTAGCTCAACAGTTTGTTGATTTGATGAGTTTAAAAATAATCTTATTACTGATTGCAGAAAATATTTGTAATATATAATGTGCATCTGGAATTATTTATTTAGTCCATGAATATCTTTATCCTTAATTCTTGGGCATTTTAGACCAATTTCCATTGTTCATATTCATGTTTTTAATCAACTTTTAACTTTTGAAATGTAATTTTAAAATACATCACAGCCAAGATTTTCTGATCAGTTCTTGAATTTTATCTAAATTGATGTCTGGGGCTTTACCTTGCTGCTGAAATGTTGGGCTTCCCTGTGCTATGGTTTTCTGAGAATAACTCTTAAGTAGCAGGATAAACCAGTTCTTGTTCATGAGTAGTGCTCTCTGGCATGTGAGGTTCTGCTGCTTTGTTAGAATCAGACATCTATCTACTGCTAAAACCTCATCTCTGAAATTCGTTGTGAATTAGGAGCCTGACAACTGACAAGACAGATAACTGAAAATTTAAATTTCTTACCTGACCTAATGCTCCAGCTTCCCTAGTCCCATTGGGAAAGAGATTATGAGTCCACTACTTAGGAACTTTTCTTTCTATTATTATTCTTTCTATTATTCTATTTTCTTTCTATTATGATAGAAAGAAAAGTTCCTAAGTTTAGTTTTGTTTGTATGTATAAATTTTTTACTGACAGATTTAAGAGCAAGTGCTTACTTACGAAAAATGGTAATAATTTACACTAGTATTTTCTCACATGGAGAATGATAACTTATGATACAAGCCGCTGAACTGCAACTTTGCTATGCTGACTGCTACCCATCTTTCTCTAGTGACATCAAGACCACTGCATTTATCACTGTCTCACCCTCACACACCAACTGAGGATTCCATTCCATCCAGAGAATGACTTTTGCTTTTTTATGTTTTGATCAGAATTTTCTTCCATTTCCCACAAATGTCCATTATGCTGGTACTGATAAATTGGGTGCCATTTTCCTCAACACATCTTTGACTTTCCTTCAATCGCTGGATACCAAATGCTCTTCAGTGATTATAGCAACTTGCGTGCTTTGCTTAACACAGTTTCTCTATACCCTCGTCATTGCCCTATCAACTTTAACATGTTTAAATTCACTTCTTCCTGGTGTTCTTCCTCCCTAACCTTCAAACGCCCCCAAGTTACAGCTAGTACTTAACAATTATTGTGTCCTAATTATGTTCTAGGAATTATGTCATCTTTTTAAGAGCATTGGGGAAAGGTTATTTCAGTCTTACACATGAAGAAGCTAAGGTTCAGGGAGTTTAAGAAACTTTGCTCAAGCAACCATAGCCAGGATGTGACAGTTGGGATTCAAAATTGTATCTCTTGGATGCTAAAACAATTTCTTCCTTAATGTCGTGATGGCTTCTGTGAGTCTAACATTCTCACCTATGTAACCATCAGATGGTCATCTCTCCTGGTATAATCTGTCTGCAATAGCAACCTAAGCTGAGCTGGCATGGGACTAGAGTATATATAAAAATTTTCTCCAGTTTCTTTTATTTGGGTCCTTATAGGTCCTTTTGAATGCATTATTGTTTTGTTTTATTTTTCTTTCTAGAGCTTAGTTCCTTTTCTAAAACCTGATGTCATTTCTTGAGCTAAGACTGCTTTCTCCCATATTCCAAACAGGCTAATTTTCTTTTTTACTGTATTACTTTACTGACGTGGAAGCAAGTCCGTACACCAGCAATCATTAACATGATCCAAAGAAGGCAGGAAATTGAACACTAGCCTTCGGGTGGGAAGCTTGTGGGCAATCCCATCTTCCCAGATCTTCCTTTGCTCCAGAGAAGAGAAAGCTGGTCTCGTGATCACTCACGCCATGTTTCTATAGCTTTGCCATTTCCTTGAGCACTAACTTATTTTCTGGCATTTGAAAAGAAAACTTCCCCAGGGATTAATTGCAATTAGAGGAGCAGATTGGAGAGAACATCAACTCTCATTCTAGGAAGAAAAAGTAATGTGGAAAGTGGCAAGAAGAGAAAAATGATTAATTTCCAGAATACATTTTACAGAAACACAAAGCTCATAGCTTATACTTGGTGACCTTCTTTCTTTTTTGTGTGTTTACCTCTTGTCAGACTATTTTATTTGCCACCTTCTAAATTAACCACTGAATCAAACTGCTACTTGGCACACTCATTCCCTCTGCAAATCATTGCTGAAACTTCTGGTTGACAATGTTGTCAAAGAGGTTATGCACTGCCAGCACCTGACTAGGCAATGCTAACCTGCATTAATCCCAGCCATGATCCTCTCCTCTCCTCTTTTCACCTTTTAGGGGCAGTGTTACTACTTCAAAGAATGAATCAATTTTTTCCCCACCACCTAAGGTTTGCAAAAGATTTCTTCAGCTTTGTGGGCTCTCTGTATTTTAAAGAAATCTTTTAAGGCTTTTGTCCCCTTGAGAACTAATTTATTATCACTATTAAAGGAACTTTTCATAATGTACCAAAACAGAGGTCAGATTCATTAATCAAGGACCTTAAAATTAAATTTAGTCACAGAGTAAGCCATTGCTTACCCTGCAGATGTCTGTGTTCCTACATGCCTACTCTGTCCCTTGCTGGGATGATTCCTTCCTATTATATTTAGTTCCTCTTATTCCATTTCATTAATAGATTGCTTCTTGTGCTAGTAAGTCATTTTAAATTGTTTTTGGAACAGGCTAAGACATAAATACCATTAAATATCTGGAAAAGATTCTAGACCAATTGTTAAGATTCAAATATTTGAATGAAGTTTGAATGTTTTTTACATTAAAGAGATAATAAACATTGGAGATCTGTTAAACTTGATTTAAACATTACCCATTGTAAACACATGTAAAATATCATACAGTAGTCTCCTAAATGTGTCCAATTTTATTTTTATGTATCAGGAAAAATTTAAATTTGTCAGGCAAAAATTTAAGGTGGTACTCACCTGTTCCCATCTATAAGGAAGATCAAGGTTCCATATCAACCCAACAAGAACCCTCAAGACTCCATCTTAATGGAGAAACTTGGACATGGTAGCATATTTATCATCCACTGAGGCAAGAAAAATACAAGGATCCTGGTTCAGGATCACCAGGGAAATATATGAGATCCTATCTAGAAAGTAGCTACCTAAACTAGCTCTCCTTGGTTTGCAAAAAAGAAATACAAAATTTTTACATAAGCTAGCATTCACCACATTTTAGTATCTGGCCCTACTTCTCTATAACCTTATCTCTCTCCACATCCTAAAACCATCTGGATAACAAGGCATCGCTTTTACTTACCCCTAAGCCTTTATACGTGAGCAATTGTTCCTTTCCTTTCTTTCTTTGATAAGATCATGCCTATATTTTCTAAGTTCTGTCTAGATTTATCCTCTCTGGAAAGCATTTTCTAGTTTCCTCCCCCAGTCTTAATCCTTAGCTCCATCTGGAGAATAGGCTTCTAACCATGGGATCTCATTACACTCTTTGCATAGTACATTTGTCACACTGTCTTCTAATTATCTCCCCCTCCACACTGTGAGTTTCTCCAGAACAGAAATAGTGCCTTTCATCTCTATGAATAACTCCTGGCAGTGGTCCTGGTATACAGCACATGCTCATGGAGGGTTGAATTGTTAAACTGGATCACTACTTTTCCCAGCATGACTTGTGCTCATGTGCTTCTTTGTTTGAGCATTAGCCTTTTACTGTTTCTTTTAGTCAGATCACAATGAAGCGAATTCTACCCCTCATCACCGTGGACCATTGGGCACCAGGAGTCCCAGGTGAGTTATGACTAGATCCTGACAAACATCTGACCTCTGCAGAACTCAACCTCCATGGTCATCTTCTTTTTTTTATTGTGAAAATACCATACAGAGGGGTTATAATTACATGGGCAAGGTAATGAGTACATTTCTTATCAAGCATTGTTGCCTCCTCCTTTGTTTCCTCTTCCCATCCCTTTCCATCTTCCCCCTTCTCTTCCTTTCCCTCCCCACCCCCACCATGTCCATCTTCTGATGAGCAGAAATACCACCTTTATTCCAAGATGTACAAAGAGGACAGAAGTACCCAAGAGTCTAAAGAACAAAGTTTAAATTCTGATTTCACCATTTTTAGTACAATCTTGGCTAAGCCACCTACACCATTTTGGATGCCTTTCCTTTATATATGAAATAGAAAGGCAGGAAGTCAGGAAGGCAGGAAGGCAGGAAGGATGGAAGGAAGGAAGGAAGGCAGGAAGGCAAGAAGGAAGGCAGGCAGGCAGTCAGGCAGGCAGGCAAGAAGGAAGGAAGGAAGGAAGGAAGGAAGGAAGGAAGGAAGGAAGGAAGGAAGGAAGGAAGGAAGGAAGGAAGGAAGGAAGGAAGGAAGAAAGGAAGGAAGGAAGGAAGGGAGGGAGGGAGGGAGGGAGGGAGGGAGGGAGGAAGAAAGGAAGGAAGGAAGGAAGGAAGGAAGGAAGGAAGGAAGGAAGGAAGGAAGGAAGGAGGGAGGGAAGGAAGGAAACCTGCTTTGCCTTTTTGTGAAATCACTTTAGTATTAAATAAACTTATGTACTTGATCATGTTGGATTTTCTAATGTTTAACTGTTAGAAACCTTAAATCTCCTTGAATTCATCTATAATTAAAACAGAGCTGTGGGAGGGATGGGATATAAAGATGAAAGGGGTGACATTGGTCAAGATGCATTGTATTCAAAAACTACTTTGTTGAATGACAATTCCTTTGCACGACTACTCAAAGATGAAAAGGAAACAAAAAAGAAGAGAGGTGGGAAAGAGACAATTTCTGAACACCTGCCCAAGGTACAAATAAGTACATCAAAACTCTTACCCAGTGTCGGCATGTGAATTGTGATATATCTTTGTGTCCTTAAAACAGTTTTATTGAGACTTGTTCTTTGGAGTTGTGATACTCTACTGAGTTTCTGCCCCATGCTTGTAAGTGACTGAAACAATTGCAACACCCTGGTGATCCAGTTAACCCTGTGTCCCAGTGCACCTTGTCAGTGCCCTCGTTATTGAGAAATGGTCTGGTAAACTATAGCTATGTCCGTGCTTCTCCTAGACAGGACAATATTTTTTTAATCCCTATTCCTCTCTAGCTTGAGATTTGAGTGAAAGCCTTTAGAAACTATACATGGGAAATATGATTTAATAATTGCCCATGGAGATACTTTTTCTATGTGCAAGTCCTGGTGTTTGAACTCAGGGCCTGGATATCTCTCCCTTCTCTCTTTTTCTCTCTCCTTCCCTCTCTTTTTCCCTCCTTTTCTCCCTCCCCCTCCCCTTCCCTCTCTGTCTGCACTTTGTACTTTCCTTACCTTAGAATCCACCTTAGTGGTGGTTTTATTCCACAGCACCCCCCTCTTCTATGGTTCTAGCTCTCCCCAGACTTGTGCATCATGTTCCCAGCTAAGTATGCCTTCTATTTCCTGGAAGGAGTTTGACTGGTATCATAATCACCTGCCAATAACTGGGAAAGTGTGTCAATAATAAGAAATTTTAGCTGGGGTCTTCTGCTTTATGCTCTAGTCTGCCCTACCCCAAGCCGTCCCTCTGGCAAAACTGATTAGTGGAACTCTGAGGGTTGAGAAGGGCAATCAATAGCTAGAAATTTCAGTTGAAAACTCATTGATTTTGACCATTTTACAAAGATCCCAAGCTTTGGATAACACTAGTCCTCCTGGTGATGGTTCTGAACACTGACAATTAGAGTTTCCCAAGGGCATATGTCTGGAGTTCACCTCTCCTCATTCCTACCACTGACCTCCACAGAAAAGAGCTGCAAGGCTTCAGCTCCTTCTGCTTCAGCTCAATAAATCTGCTTTTTAACATCACTAATAGTTCACTGGTGTTAAAAAAAAAAAAAAACCAGTGAATGTCAGGGAAGGCTTGTATAGGCATGTGTTATCTGTGTCAGATTTTACTTGTGCCCTTTTGTTTAAAACCACTTAGAATTCCCTTAAGATTATGATGCAGAGCCATATTTTCAAAAGGATTCTTGGATTCTTGCCAGGAAAGGTAGCTCACCTGATCTCTGCTCACTTTTCAACACAAGTTTCTTCTTTACTGGCACCATGTCATCTTTAGAGTAGATTCTACAGGCCTGGGAGAAATGTGGTCTGTCACTTAGAGAAAGGCAGATTCTTCTGGGAGCTAAAGGCAATGAGTTCCAGAAAATATTTTTCAGATGTTTGAGATTTAGGGAAACACAGGAGGTACCCTGCCAGGTAGCACCAATGTTCATTTTTAAGCTTTCCTTATGTTACCATGTATTTGCCCAAAACACTGCCTTATGTTACTTCGTCTTTTTGTTTGCCTACATTTCTGTGCAACATTCCTAAGACTCAAGACTTTTTAAAGCCCATTTTTAAAATAGCCAGTAACAAAAGAGATTTTTTTAAGGTTCTCAGGTAACTGTGTTCAGGTAGGAGCAAAGAATTTAATTTGAACCTATGAAGGAATGAGGCTTATGAGGATTTCAAATACCGTCCTGTACAACACATTTGAGAATTCTTTTACCCTAGTGGTCTTCTTGTATTAAAATAACAGTTTGAGGTATAAGTGATATCTATAATATCAACTGTTTTCAAAGCCATAAGCTCTGATATTATAGAGGTAAATAGCTGTTCTCAGCTCTGGGCCTCAGCTCTGTGTGTTTTTGTTTGTTTGTTTGTTTGTTTGTTTGTTTGTTTTGTTGGTCATAAGGTTTGAACTCAGGGCCTGAGAGTTGTCCCTGAGCTTTTGTGCTCAAGGCTAGTGCTCAACCACTTTGAGCCTCAGCTAAGAGAGAGCTAAAACCATCGAGGAAGGTGCTGCTATGGAATAAAACCTCCTATGGTTTGGGGAGGTTAATTGGAGTTAAGAGTCTCACAGGCAGCCAGGCGCCAGTGGCTCATGCTTGTAATCCTAGCTACTCAGGAGGCTGAGATCTGAGGCTCACAGTTCAAAGCCAGTTTAGGCAGGAAAGTCTGTAAGACTCTTATCTCCAATAAACCACTAGAAAACCAGAAGTGGCACTGTGGCTCAAGCAGTAGAGTGCTAGCCTTAAGCTGAAGAGCTGAGGGACAACGCCTAGGCCCAGAGTTCAAGCCCCACGACCAGAAAAAAACAAAACAAAACAAAACAAAAAGAGTCTCACAGGCTTTTCTGCCAAGGCTGACTTCAAACCTCAATGCTCAGATCTCAGCCTCCTGAGTAGTCAGGCTCACAGGCATGAGCCACCAGTATCCGGACTGATTTTTACTCTTGGATACATGACAAAATTATAAATGTGTAGCATCCTTAGCGATCACTCCTTGTCCCCACCTTAAAAGATAAGAAAACATTATTTACTAAACCCTTAATCTACTTAGAGATCATTAACAGTGTCATTTGTGTAACAACTGGGAAGAAAAAGGTAGCACCCCTTGGAAACAGTGAAGTCAAGAACCTTTCAAAATGAACTCATTAAAGCTGTGTCCATAGCATTATGGAGAATTGCCAAACAAGAATACAACCTAAAAGAGTTTATTTCATCTCCCCTTCATGTGTCCAGGAAAATAGACTTGGAAAACAGAATAAAAATCAATTTGTGGTCAAAATCAATTTGCGTTTTCTCTATCATGAAGCCCTTCTGCATTATATTGGCTAGAACCATGTTGGTTTGAAATCACAATTGTAAGGTTAAAACATTCTTTGGTATATGTCTCTGAAGGTATTTCTAGAGGAAATTGGCAGGTGAGTCATGGGTTGAATGCAAAAAAGTTGACCTCCAAGGTGGGCAGGCACCACTTCATTATTGGAGGCCCAAATAGAACAACAACAACAAAATGCAAAGAAAAGTGACTCTGCTTCCCACCATGCCAGAGGCTGGGACATTTAATATCAAAGTGCTCACATTTGTCAAGGGCCTTCTTTGCCATGTCATTCCATGGTGGAAGGTGAGAGGAGATAGAAATCAAGAGAAGGCTGAAGTCACATGTCTAGCAAATTCATCCATTTGTCAAGGGCCCTTGTGACCCAATACCCGTCAAATGTCTCATCTCTCAACACTGCTGCATTGCGTATTCAGTTTCCAGCAAATTGATTAGGGTGGATACATTCAAACCATAGAGCTATTAGCCCTGAAACGTCTGGTAGAATAGTCCCTGAATATCCCCAAGTTATCATTACACTCCCTCCACTAACATTTTATGAACCCCTAGGTGTTTGGTCTGTGTTGTTTATGGGACATCCTCTTAATCTTATTCATCACTATGAAATCTGTATTAAGAATCTTTTATGGTCTTCCCTATGGTTCAGAAATTCTTAGCCTTAGCCCAATGGATTTCTACAGAATCCCTGAATTGGCTTCATAAAATGTTTAATGGCTTCAGGATAGATGTGCACAATGGTAGACAGGTACATACCTTTAATGGAAGAAGGATAAAAATCCATAAATATCCACAAACTATCAAAAGCTCTAGGGCATACATTGTTGATCTACTTTTGGGAATGATATTATGTGAGCTCTAAGTCCACACAGTTGAAATTAGATTTCTCTGAAGTGAATTCACACATTGATACTGAGTATAAACAAAAGAATTCTCAATTGAAATAATTTGGAATAACATTTGTTGAGTAGCCTAGGCAATATATTGGATATTTATAACTTTGTTCTTTATAACATTTCTGCAACCCTTTAGAATAAGAAAGTATGATTTTCCCCATTTAATATATTGTAATAATTAACACTACTGAGCACTAATTGTAAGCACTACACATTGAATAGCTTATGTGGTTTTCATAGTACCTCTATAAAGTGGATTCTACCATTATCCCCATCTTACGGATAAGAACACAGCCTTTCCATGACATCCCCTCCTCTCTTCTTTATATCATAAATAATAAAAATAATAGCTCACTTTTATTGAATTCATTATATTCCTTGTATGATTCTAAGCACTCATTTTCTTGAGGGGGAAATCTACAGCACAAAAAGCTCAAGTATTTTTTTCCAAGATCATGTAACAGGAGGCAGATAGGATTTAAACCCAGCCATGCTCTCTATGGTAACAAGTTGTAGGTCTGATAATTGTTAATATTTTAGGCCTAAATTCCTGTGGATGCCTAACCTCTAATCCCATGATTCCCTTTTGTTCTTCATTGTTCTGTGCTGTCTCCCAGACCACCCAAGTTCACACCAGTCACTACCTTTTATGATTCTTGACACAATAGAACCCAACTCAGGATAACTGTGCAGTATCACATTTCAAATATTGCCTCTGTGCAATGTTCTGAGACCATCAGAGCCCAGTTTTAAAAAAAAAAAAAAACACAGTCATAACTCTCCTCAGGGCTGGGGTTGTTGATTTTGTTAGGTGAGATCACTTGAGGAATATAAAACACAAGTGAAAGAGTGGCAAAGAGGAAAAACAATAGAGCGATATATCGGGTCAAACCAAAGTCACCAAGCAATGGGAAACTACCCTACCATGTTCCGCTCTATTTAAACTGAGGGTTTAAGAGCTGGAGGAATTAATCAATTTCTACTCTTTTCAATTCCTTCACAGTTGTAAAATGTTTACTTGCATGGGGACTTGGAATACTCTGTGTGTGTGTGTGTGTGTGTGTGTGTGTGTGTGTGTGTGTGTGTGTGTGTGTGTGTGTGTGTGAAAGAATCTAAACTATGGCTGTCTTTAATAACCTGGCAATAGTCCACATTTCCCCACTCAGCACACACACATACACACATACACACACACACACACACACACACACACACACACACACACACACACACATACTACATCACATCACATCACATCACAAGATTTGGTGTTCAAAGCACACACAGAATTTGTATGCCTAACCATCAATTCATGCAGAGCTTTTAATGTTATGCAAGACTTTTTCTTCCCTTGCTCACTACCAAGGGACTGTGCTGATTGGACATTTTATAGGCGCATCAATTTTCCTTGAGAAGCTGTGCAGAGAATGTGTGAGTGCCCAGGCCAGTTTCTTATTAAAATCAGATGATATGCAAAAGTATGCTCTCACATTTCAGTGATACGCTGCCCCCTAGTGAAAGTTTTCAGCTAAACATTCCACCTACACAGTCATGGGGACAGCACTGCAGAGGTATCCTGACACAAATGAGAAATGTCTTTCAGTTGCAAAGAATGTGAAAGCAATGTGCAATTTAACTCTCAGCTGTTTTCTGTGCACTTTGGGGTTCTATAAGTTTTCTTTAATAATTCAATATTGCTTAAAATATAAATATATTCATAACATATTTTCATTCCTAAACCAATAAAAAAAAATTCCCATGCAGTTAAGTGAAAAATTCTGGTAGCCAGTTACCTCCTCTCAGCAGCTGTGGGTGACTTTCCATTTCCATTTCTTTCCTTTGGTTATTTCATGGTGTTTTTTGCTGTCTGTTCAGAACAGATCCAATCCTATCTAGGAAAATTACATAAAGCCAATGATTTTGCCTACTGACACTTCTGTTGTACAATACCTCTACAGCCTATTGAAATTGAATGTTTGTCCTCCTGAAAGTCTTTAGTATCATTTATATAAAGTATTTTTCATAGTTGCTTTCAGGGGAAGCTTTAATGTTCCTATCATTATAAAATTATCCACATTTGGCAAGACTTATTTCAATGCTAAATGAGAATACAGTTACTGTTCTGCTTACTGGTCGATGGAAAGTGACTTAACCTAAAGCACTCACTTCCCCCCCCCCGCCCCCACAGCCACGTCTTAGCACTCTCCTGCAGACCCCGCTGAATCATCCCCTGACAAAGTACCATGGGGTTTTGGAGAAGCGAGCCTGAGACCAAGGCCACATCTGATGCTGATGCCCCTGACTAACAAAGACGCTGCTATGACCTTGAAACTCGTCAAAATAGCATTGCTCATCCATCCCACTTCCATCTCACCCACTTCCACCACCGACTTCACTCATTCTGCCTAATCTTTAAAGAGACTTTGTTGTAACTGTGTGGTGGACTATTTCGAGTTCAGCCATGCTGAAGGAAACTTGGTTTCCTTTCCCAGGCTTCACTCCTGAATAAAATCTGTTGAGTTCACCTTCTATCCCTTCTTTACTCCGATACCCTCATGACTCAGTTTCCTTACTCTGGTTATGTCTATATTGCCTTACATAGATGAAATTGTTTTCATGACAGAGTTAAACATAGTCTCTTTCGAAATATTGAGATTCAGGCATGATGGCTCTTACCTGTACTCCTAGTCATGTGAGAGATGGAAATGACAGTTCCAAGCCAGCCAGGGCAGAATGCTCTATAAGATTCTATCTTATAGAAGCTTGCCATACATAATGGCACATTCTTGTCATCCCAGCTATGAAAGGTGGAGTCTAGCCTAAAATAGGTTTGATTGCAGCCCAAGAATAAAACATCTGTACAGGAAATGATATCCTATCTCACACATAACCAACAAAGGGGTAGGGATGTGGCTCAGAAGTAGAGCAACTGCCCCTAAATTCAGACTGCAATGCCACCAAAAATGTTAATATTTAGAAACTTGGAAACAATTCTTTTCATCTTTGTTATTTTATTTCTCCATCCCACATTCTTCCCATTCATGTAATATCATCAGGAAGTACTTCATGTTGTCTGAATTAACCTTTTCAAAACATACAGGATGTACGGTTGAAGAATAAATGACTACGGACAACTGTTATAACATCTGGGTGTTTAGGAACTTGTTTCTCTCTGTTTTTCTACTATTGCATATTACACAGATGCCATTGAAGATTAGAATCAAAGAATGTTCTACATATTACTTATAGCTGTACTATGGGTTTTAAGTTTTCTGGAATCAAAGACCTTTTAGTGCTACTGAAATACACTCATGAATATCATTCATTTTATTAGTAGTTAAGTGCTTATTTGAGTGAAACTTACAACACTTTAGGTTTGTTATTATTAGTACAATCATTTTGGAAATAATGAGAGTTGGCTCAGAGAAGCTGATCACTTTCCCAAGGACACACATTCCATTATTATGCATCAGAATTCAAACCATGACTAGTTGAGGTCAAGTGCCATGTACTTGCTCATCAAGGCTGCTCCATATTTTGCTCTTGGCTTGTTGTATATTAATTTCAAGAGATACAGGCTGTTTCTGTTCTCATTTTAAGAAAGAAAATAACATCAAGAAAGAATTAAAAGCCAGGAAGTACACACAAAGGTCAGTATCTTACCTCTAAGCCTTTTCAAATGTTCTAAATTAAGGAAAGCTGTTCTCACTGATCCCTGGGCAGAATGCATGAGGGCTGAACCTAAGGAAGTAAAGACTCGCAGGGCTTTTCTCCAGGGATTGTCAGTACCCTTCTTCTCAGTCATGAATAAGTTATGAAGGTGAAATCTCTCTGCTTACATAGAGATGCTCTCATCATGGAAAAAGAAGGGGACTTCAGATAGACAATGCTCAGAGAAGACAGAAACAACAAAATAATAAGCTGCCCCTTACAAGGGCTTGCAAAAAAATACTCAAATGACAATACACTGTGATGGGAATAGGTTGAAATGTCATAGTTGAGGAGGGAATATTGTCACCCTTGTTATTAAACCGATTGAGCTGCTCAGTTTTTGGTGTTGTTTGGTTTTGGATTTGGGTCCATTACCTCTATTCTTATGATGAATGACAATCAAACATCCTTTATTTTGGATGTTTAGAGATCTTTCTAGATTGTATAATGGTCTTTTATTAAGCTATGGCAAGGTCAACTGTAGTTATTCTTTTTTTTCAAAATATGATTAACATATGCACTTGAAAAGTCTGACTGCATTTATAAGAAGCTGAAGCTTATGTCCAGTCAAGTTAACTGTTCAGGAAGTACTCACTTGCTCTATCTGTGAGGAAACTATTATCCTTTTCTGTAGTTGTTGAGCTTGTTATGTGATTTGCTGTGGCTAATATAATAAGAATGTGCCTATTCCCAGTCCACTCTAGACTTTAACAGACAGCATGTGTCTCTACTCATTCCTCTTATGTCCCTGTCTTTTTCTGAAAGAGCTACTGGTCCAAGAAGACCAATTAGATCAGTTCTGCACACAGTCCAAGTTTTGAGCTGTGCTCAATTAAACACAGATTAGTAAAACCCCACTAACCAATAGATGAGGAGACGTAAATACTGTTGCATGTCACTTAATGTGAAGGTGGTTTATTATTATTTATTATTATGATAATTATTTACTAATACAAATCCTAACAATATATATAGTAGAATGTGTATCCTACTGGGTTCTACATCATGTCAACGATAGACTGTCCACTTGTGTTGTCAAGGAATCCTACCATTGGTCATCCTGGTTTTTAAGGCCACAATGAAGAATGGGAAGAATGTTAGGTTGGCCCCTGACTTACTAAGAAGCTCCATAGTCACCTTATCAACACATGCACACTTTATTTACAGGAGGAACTTTCACAAAAAGTATAGTTAGTAGTATTCAATAGCATTTGTTATCTACTCTTTAACTACTTTATAGTAAGCAGAGACAAACTCCTTGAAGTGGACAAAGGAAAAGATAACTGTATAGCAAAGGAGAAGGCAGATGTCCTACACACAACACACGCATAGTTCAAAATTATAGAAATGTAGAATAAATACATAGGAAAGCAATAACCCTACATAAGTCAGTTTCCCAATTTGTAGGAAATAAAATAGAAATATTAATGATTCGTTGGAAAAAATACCTTAACAATTGCTCTAATAGTAGGTCTTGGTGTTTATAGATCATAGTCTGTCTTGAAAAACTTGTAAAATTATGGATTCTCTTATGACATAAATGCATATGAGAACCCCTCACCCCCATACACATACACACACAAATCTTCTCTATAATTTTAGGCAGTTCTGAAACTCCCGAGAACTGATTTCTAAGCTCTGATCACAACCATTTAAAAAAAATTATGAAGTCTTTGTTTCAGGGAGAGTATACCTTAATTATCTGAAACACTTTTTGTAAGAAATATTCCTGTGAAACGTGATTCCAGAGAAATGATGTGTCCTGGAATTTATTGGCCTTTCCCCAGTTACCATCCAGTGATGGTTAGAATGGTCCTGCAAAGAATCAAGAGTTTAACATTCCCAAACACTCCATGGCATCCTTGCATTGTACATTTTCATGAACTTTAAGTTTAGGGGTGTACAGTATTTATTACATTCTTATCTTTTTGTTGAATAACTTTCACTGAAGTCAATTTTAATTGCATGTTGGAAAAATGGAAGGCCATAGGTTCTATTTTCTTCTTTTGGCTGATACAATAAAGGAGTTTTTTCACATTTGCTCTTTTTGCTTTTGTTTAGACAGACCCCTAGTATGTGAACAGTTATTAAGTTTTTCATCTCAGATCCCTGAACATTTATTTTGACAACCTCTTATTCTCTCATCCAAACAAAAAATAGCCAACTGACAGATATTGTCAAAGATAACACAACAATTCAGTGTTCTGCAGCTACAATTGGTAGATCTTAGAATTATATTTACAGATTTTGAAGCACCAGCATGGAAGGTCAGCAATTCTCTTAATAAAATCACTAATACCATGGTGTCATGACCACTAACAATAATATCTTACAGTTACTGTTTTCAAGACACATATTTTCAGAGGAACGTTAAGCAATTATGACATTTTCCACAAAGGAGAAAGTAATAACATTTGTTGTCTCTTAAAAACATAAAATAGGAGTAATGTTTCTCATTTTACAGATGACAGACATGAAACCAAAGCATTGAAGTGACTTGCACAAGGCCATACTTTATAAATGACTGCGCAGAAACTTAAATTCAGTTCTGTCTCTTCTCTCTGTTTTGCTTTGAGAATAAAACTTAGAGGGAAGTGTTGATAGTGTGTTTGGGGGGAAAAAAAACTAAAAAAGATTGATTTTTAAAAGATATTAGAAGTTTTCTTTGTAAATCCAAAAGATGGGATTTGTGCCAATGTGTGACTATAATAGAAGCAAATTTGTGTTTGATAATAGAATGTTGCTAAGTGAGATGTGTCCCTGCGTGGGGCTATTAATTGCACCAAGTCTTAACACTGATGAAAACAATCCTTTCAGAGAAGGAGTTGGCGTTCTGAAAGCTGACAGTCCTGCACTAAGATGACTGTATTCTTGATGGACCCTTAGTGTTCTACCTTAGTAACATAAAAGAAAGCAGAGATTGCAGCTTCATCCTAAGCATGAGGCAACCAGAGGCCAATTTACAGATGCCTGGTCCCCTCATCAAGTTATGGGGAGCAAACCATTTCCTTCTCCTAAGATCAAGGTTTTGAATACAGATAAAGGAAAGTTGGAAAGACTATGAGAACTTCACAATTAATCTGAATAGAATTCTATATGTGTTTCCCAAGCCACCCCAGAGAACCACCAAAACTCTTTCAGGACATACATAAGGTTAAACCAATTCCACAGTAATACTATGATGTACTTTTCATTGTTGGTATTTGCAACAAGGATACAAAAGCAAAGGTAAGTTAATGCTTAGTGCCATGAACAAACCAAAGCAGTGGTGCCAACCTGTCATAGCTGCCATTACATTCTTTATTATCACAAACTCACCGTTGCAAGATGTCTATGTCACTTATGAACATCCTTGAATTTATTGAGTGTAAATACTTTTATTATTCCATGTGATAAAGTGGATAGTGTCATTAAGTACTCCTGCAGCCTTTCTTTCTTCTTTCTTTCTCTTTGTTTGTTTGTTTCTTTCTTTCTCTGTCTCTGTCTCTGTCTCTGTCTCTGTCTGTCTCTGTCTCTGTCTCTGTCTCTGTCTCTGTCTCTCTCTCTCTCTCTCTCTCTCTCTCTCTCTCTCTCTCTCTCTCTCTCTCTCTTTCTGTCAGTTTTGAGGCTTGAACTTGGGGCATGGGTACGATCCCTGAACTTCTTTTGCTTAAGGCTAGCACTCTACCACTTGAGCCACAGTGCTACTTCCTGCTTTTTCTGTTTATGTGGTACTGAGGACTCGAACCCAGGACTTTGCACACACTAGGCAAACAGTCTACCACTAAACCACATTCCCAGATCCTTCTGAAGCATTGCAAATCTACAAAGAAAAGCAAGAGAGTAACTGGTTACAAGCTGAACTTGTGCATTTTCCAGACAGCAGCCCTTTTTATAGTTATTTGGACTTGAATTGTAATCAAATATTTTCAAGAATTTTCTCCAAAGTCAGCCTGCCATGTCAAAGAAAACAGAGGACAGAACTAATTGTCAGTAATTCATTATCAGCTTTCAGTCCAAGTGAAATGTTGCAAAGGAAGGGTGGCATTGTCCAAAAAGAATGTACTCATTGCCTGACTTATGAAGCTGTAAGCTCTGTACATAACCTTTAAAATAACAATTAAAGAATTAAAAATGGTGGAATTTTGGAAAATTTGCATCTACCACCAGGAGCTTGACAGTGTCCTAATACTAAAATACTAGAAATAAATTATATTAATGACTGAGTTAGGACGCTGTACAATGAAAATAAATGTGTCAATACTTAGGCCTATATAACTCTACAAACCAAGTTTCCAAAGCACCAGTGAATAACATTATAAAATAGTTATGAATAAAAGACCCATTCAAAGTACAAAGTAAACAACGACATTTTAACATTACTGAATATGAGAAGCTTATTCCTTGGATTTTAGATTTCACACTGCAACCAACTTTTAAAAAAAACTAGTATTGGTTTAGTATTAAAGAAAATTGAGGGGATTTATCTGGAAAGGCTGCTCGGTATTCCTCTCTTTTCCAACTATATATTTCTGTGAAGCCAAATTGTCTTTAAATATGTCAACCAAAATAGTATATCTCAATAGATTGCATGCAAAAATATATACAAAAATCTAGCTTTCTTCTATAGTCAGATATTACAGAGATTTGCAGGAACTTTTTTTTTTCAGTCATGGGGCTTGAACTCTGGGCCTGTGCGCTGTCCCTCAGCTCTTCAGCTCAAAGTGAGCGCTCTACCACTTGAGCCAGAAGCGCCACTTCCAATTTTCTGGTGGTTAATTGGAGATGATAAGAGTCTCACAGACTTTCCTACATGGGCTGGCTTTGAACTGTAATCCTCAGATCTCAGCCTCCTGAATAGCTAGGATTACAGGCATGAGCCACATTGGTAAGAGCTATTTTTACCATTCCTTTTTTCCAAAATAGTAACTTTCCTAAACAAAATGATTGATGCTAACATGTAATAACTTTTAGCTTTTGAGAGAAGTAATGACAATTTTTAAATTCTCTGTTTTAACTTCCAATATGATTTTTTAAAAAAACAGGATAAGTATAAAACAAAAAATGGAATCTTATTTCTAACAATATAAAAAAATTCTGATAACAAAATGTTTCAGACTGCTCATCTAAGAAAAGTTAGATATCCACATCTCAAAGTCCCCAGGAATTGTTGTGTGTTGTTCCCCATCCCTCCCTGTCTATTGACAGCACTAGAAAAGCAGGCATGGGCTTCAGGTCTGCCACTAAAGACTGCAATGGCTGAGTTCAAAACCTGAAGGGGGAAAAAAAAGCAAACAAGAAACCGGAACTTGCATTGATTGCTTTTCTTTCTGTCATTAGTCACAGTGGGAATGTAAGACAGATACTTACAGCCAATCATTGAGAAACAAAGGAGGTTACATTATTTGTAGATCTCACATTGCTGATTTAAAACATGTCTGGGAGAATCCAAATAAAAGAAATTGACCCCTAGGCAGAGATACTGTACAATTTCCAACGTGGTGGAAATTTAAAGCTTTGCAAGTATTCAAAATCTTTTCCCAAATCGTCAGAATTATATATGTTCTCTTATTTGATTTTGCAAAGCCCTCTGTGAAGTAGATAAGACATGCATGATTATTCCTAAAGGGAGAGAAAGCACAGGTCACAGGAGACACAAGGGTAACAGAGAGAGTAGCCAAAACAACAAATCCACCAAAGTCTGCTTTAATGAGACAGGAAATGTGTGATCAGCTGGGGACTTCAAAGACTGTGAAATGACTTAATTCCCTCTCCCTTCAGCTGAACAAATGTTTACACATACCTATCAAGGACAAGGAGAAAATTAAGATGAACTAGAATGGCTCCGCCCTAGAGACACACTTAGCTCAGGTTAGACAAAGTTGTGTTCCACGAAAGGTTATATAATGTGCCATAGCACTGAGGGCAAAAAAAAAAAAAAAAGCATACCAACATCAAGAGTTCGACCCTCCACTCTCCCCAGATAAGACTTCTCTAATTCTCAATTCTAGGTCAAACAGAAACATAGGAACATGGGATGGATCCATAATCCTTCTCTCAACAACTGGCCTTGGAGTTGATTTTAAGACTCACACTCATGCTCATGGAATTTAGCAGAATGTAGATTTTTCGGCTTCACAGCCCTGGTTGGGGGGGCGGGGAGGGGAGAGCTTCCTCAGAATTTCACTGCAACCTCTCATTCACAGCCCACAGTGACATTCGTGCCCAAAGTAATTGGTACAAGTAGTTATTTCTCTTTAATGCCCATGGGAATTGGCAGGAAGGCAATGTATTTCATGTGAGGAAATAACTGTTAAACCAAATTGCTTCAGCAGTGAGTCTGAGTTTTGTAGGTTTGTTTGTTGTTTGTGTTTTTTGTTGTTGTTTTTAGGATCTCAGGCTTTGTGGCCTCAGTTGCCAGGTAGAGTACATTCTTTTCCTGGGATGTGTTACCATTTCCCAAGCCCATCTTCCTCTACTTACCAAGGGTAGCCAGCTGCTTTGTGTTCTGAAAAATATACCTTCTGACTGCTCTCCCACCCAAATGCTGCTATTCTACTACTTTTCCAAATGCAATTAATATTAAGCTCACTGATCACATTAAGTTTTATGTTGGAGTCTTAGACATGGTAAATAAATCACAAATTTCTTTTTTGTTCTCTAAGGCATAATTTATGTAAGAAACAGTAGTTTGTTATCTAATTAAATATGTATATGTGCACATATATACATATACATACACATCCATGTGTATATATGCATATATAGTGTAATAGCTGTTGTATTTTGTATGTTGATTCACCCCACCTATAACTCATGAAATAAAAAGAAAAAAAGACTTGTGTGTCAGTAACAGTGACAATAAGAACATATGTCCATGGTTAATATACCAAAAAAGCACTACATATATTTTAAAAGGAATGAAACAATAGCACAAGCTTTAAATGAATATTTGATTCCTCACAGGTGTGAACTATGTATTAATAAATGGAAAGAAAGAGCTTCCAAGAAGGGCGTCCTCTTTCTCCTTTAGATGTATATGAATCTACGAAGCTTGTTTCTACCTGGTGCTATATACTGATTATTTTATGTTGAGTACTATATGATCCAATAAAATCATTAACTACATTGTGGTTTCTTCAGGTTTTATTTTGTGTCCAAATCATGCTCGAATCTTTCAAATTATGATGAATCAATGCCAGAGACATAGAACTCACTGGGGAAGATTTGAAAGTATTAATTCAACTTCAAAAAGAACAGTAGAAGCTCTATGAGAGCAGAGTAGAAGCCATCACTTTATCTACAGAGCCTAACACAAATGCGTACAGTATTTACTCAACAATTATCTGTTGAGTGAACAAATGAAGGCAATAATTGAGTTGTCAAGGCAACAATCAGAGCAGATCTCTGATTCTAACAGTCTTGGGATACAGGATGCAAAACAGGCAAGACGCTGCCAAGCTCTGACCAACAGACATCCCAGTGAATGCTAGAGTTGGCTCTCACGGAAGCTCGTGAACCAAATGTATGCTTCTTTCCCCATCAGTTATTTCAACATAGTAGCTTGCAATTGGCCCCATAGTGTTCCCACTATATGGAATATATGGAAAATCAGTTTATTTATTCATCCATTCATGAACACTTGAGCTATTCTAATCTTCGATTTTTAAAGCTAGTCTAATGTATGCAGATACTTAAGTATTTTCAATTCCTTGACAGATGTATTTACCAGTGAAATTATAACATCATATAATTCTCTTTATTTTACATCTTTATTAACATTAATTAGTTGTGCAAGGAGGTGTCATTCTGACACAAACATTTATCATATATGCATATAATGTAGCTTCATCAGATTCATCCCTCCATCACACTCCCTCATCCTCTCACCCGCTTTCCCAAACCAATTTCAACATGCTTCAAGTGATAATTCTATGTTTCATTGTGTGTGTGTGTGTGTGTATGTGTGTGTGTGTGTGTGTGTGTGTGTGTGTGTGACATGCTAGAGATCAATTCCAGGACCTCATGTATGCGAGATAAGTGTTCTACTTCTTAACTACATCCACCTCCTATGTTGAACTTTTTGAGGAAATAGCAAACTGTTTTCTACAGTACCTGAACAATTTTATATTCCCAGAGCAATACACAAGGCCTTCAATTTTTCCACAGCCCCACAAACACTTGGTAATTTTTTTTACAAAATAGTTATCATAGTTGGTATAAAGTCTTCATTTTAGTTTTTATCTGTTACTCCCTATTGACTAATGATATTGAACATCTTTCCACGTGAAGATGAACAGTTTAGGTCACAAAAAATAGGGTTCACTTATTATGTAACATTATTTGAATTATCCGGAGGGAAAAAAGGTACACAAATGAGATAACACTTCCCTCATCGGGAAAACTCATAGACAAAATGAAGCAGTCTATTTGTCCAAATAAAAGAAAAATTAGAACAGTGTTTAGTGCTGTGAAATGAAAGTCTTCAGAGCTGGGACAACACATGTAAACCTAAGGCAGAATGTCCTGCCCTGAAGAAATGACCACTCAACTAAAATCTGAAGATGAATAAAGAACTTAACCAGATCAAGATGAGACTGAAAGGAACATGAAAAAAAATGTTGGTGTTGGGCAGGAAGATGGCAAGTAGGAAGGTCAGTATGGCCCAAAGAAGAGGAACCAAAAGGTACAAGATGAGGCAGAAAATACACACAGGACTGAAGGTCAAGTTAAGAAATTAGACCTATGCCAAAGACCAGAAGATGTTATTAAAGGTTTTTAAGCAGTATAATGACACAAAACAAACTTATGTTGGTCATTAAGGGTAGAAAATAGATTGGAGAAGGAAAATAGACTGGAGAAGGAAAGAGTATAAATTGGAAATCAGTTTGGGATTTATTTTATTGTATTGTTAAGATGGTATACAGAGGAGGTTACAGTTACATGAGTAAGGCAGTGAGTATATTACTTGTCGATCATTGTTTGGGATTATTTTTATAAGGGAAATTATTCTATAAAATCAGCATATCTTGGAGATGAGTTATTGAAGTCATAAGAAAATGTGAAAGATGACATTAGCATTTCTGGGTGGGGCAGAGACAAGACAATGTTGAGAATGAAAACTGGGGATTTACCTTTTCTAGGTAGGTTGAGTTTGAAGTGTCATCTAATTAGAATAATTAAGCAACTACTGTACTTGTGAAAATGATGACAGATGAAAACAGACTGGCAATATAAATGTATGGGTTCTGTCCATGCTGGGGGTCACTGAAGCCAAAAATGTACATTAGGTCTTATAGGAGAATGTAAAGTAACAAACAATAGAGAAAACCCCAGACTGAACCCTCAGGGACCAAATATAATTGGTTATATAGAGAAGGATTAAACTGAAAATGAATCTGATACCAAGTACCTGGGGAGCATATGTAAAGCTAGGAGTCATAAAGGAGAAGAAAGATGGGAAAAGAACGTGTCTGAGAGGCATTAGCATACAACAGCTCAAAGCTAAAGAGAATGAGAATTACATAAGGGCCAAAATATGTCTGTGGATTTGTGGCAGTTATTAATAACCTCATCAAGAGCTGTTCCTGAGAAGAGGGCAGAGGCCAGATTGAGGAATGAGTGTGAATAAGTTACTTTCTGAAAGCATTCTATAAGTTATAGCCTTATCATCCTAAGTGTGCCATACCCAGTCACTCCAAAACCAAATGATAAGAATGTTCTGAGACCTCCTACCAGCAACCCCTACCGAGTCCAATCTAGTCTAGGCTGGTCTGAAAGAATCTGGCTAGAAATTGCACAGTACTTGTAAACAAAACCTTGCCAATCAGATAAATTGCCTTAGCATGCCAAAAATTATCTAGACTAGAAAAACATTGGCCAAGTGTCTATTGCCTTTATTCATTCGATGGACGTGGAACACAATACTATCTCCTAAAAGTCAGGAATTCACTTTTAATAAGACATGGGCCTTTATGTATGAGTTACCAGTAATTGAGAGAGGAAGACAGAGAAATTGACCAGCGGTTACCATGTTGAAGTGATAACCTTTTTGAGAGCAAACACCGGAAAGGTGTAACTAAATCAGATAGGAGTTTCAGGGCTAGCTTACAGGAATATATTGTTCTCATGTTCATTTTGAATGGTGAATAGAATGAGATATGATAAAGTTCAATAGCGAAAAGCTTTCTGAGCAAAAAGTAACACTTGTACAGAGCTCAGAAGCATCATATAGCATAGAGTGTTGGGGAAAGAGTCTAGGACATGAGTCAGCAGAAGGAAACTGGACCAATGCATGGAGAACACTGGATCACCAGTGTAACAGACAGCAAATAGCTTAAACAACCAAATCTGTGATGTTCCTGGAGAGTTGAAGAGGTAAATGAATTTTCCATTATGGTTGGTAACAAAATTAGGCAGTCAACTCATATTGGCCTGAATTAGCTCTTCTGCTCATCACTTAACAAACCTATATAGAACTCTGATTAGCCAGGCTTGAGTCACCTGCTGCCATTAAATCCAGAAAATTCAATCAAATTCACCCAAATTAAATGGACTGATGGAGAGGTAGGGAAAATCGTGGATATCCTGTGGATCATGCAAAAGGCTTTAAACCTTCATGACAAAGGAAGGTATTAAGATCTGTAAGGAGGGCAATGAAACAATCATATTTGCATTTCAGAAAAATCAACATGGCAGAGGATTCTTGCTGTCCAGAGGACAGTGGTTGGAACCTGCTCAACATTCATGATAGGAAATTATCTGGGTCCCTTCATGGGTTTCTAAAAAGACTTTCAGCTTTCATGATTTCTGAGGGTTTTTGTTGTTGTTGTTGTTTTACTCTATACCCAAATTTTAAGCAGCGGGAGTCTAGGCAAACAGAAACACAAGTCAGACCTGGTTCTTTGCTAGAAGCCAATTCAAAGAAATAGAATAGATTTTACATGTTTCAGATCCCTTCACCCTATAACCCTGTGTGTACCCAGGAGACCTCAAACCCCCATGCTTCAGGTTACTAATGTGAGGATTCTTGTCATAAGACCACAGTGTTTCTCTGCACATCTGAAGTGTAACCTTCTCAATTGTACAACTGGAAACAGAAACTGGAGTAGCTGTGGGTCACTGCATGGCTTCTGCTTGTCAGCTAGGGGCATCATCCCCTATAAGGCTATCTTAGATTTAGGTCAGAGGCTCATGAATAATGGTCTTAAATATGTACAGTTTACAAATGTGCTTATCTTGCATGAAAATTTATTGAATCCTTCCAGCATCTCTGAGGAAAGCAATGTCATCCCTTTTTCACAGATATAAAGAATGAGAAACTCAAGCAAGGAAGTGAGTTACCCAAAGTGACACACACGTGTGAGGGGAGCCAGATGGACAGGTCTTTGAGAATTTAAAATCCTCCTTCTCCCATGAAGCCTGCTTTTTAGTAACAGTTCTGGGCAAAGACTCCAAAGCCAAATTCTGGGTTTAAATTCTCAGCTTACTACTTTATTGGTTGAATATTTAAAGCAACAGATTACCGTTCTCCACTGACCTTTACTTTCATCAATCTGAATAGATTTTTTTAAAATCTATTTAAAGGTGAAGAAGTATGAGAAGCATGTGAGTCCTCATAAGTAATATTTACCTTATAATTTATTGTCCAAAACAATATTCTTGTGGAAATGAAAATGGAACTTAAACTAAGCAGAATACAAATTATTTTTTGCATATTTAATTGCTAACAAATTTTCCTGTAATTTCTTTTTTTATCATATTCAGGTCTAAGGTTTTTTTAATTTTTTATTATGAAAATACTGTACAGAGGAGTTACAATTACATGGGAAAGATAATGAATACATTTCTTATCAAGCATTGTTGCCTCCTCCTTTGTTTCCCCTTCCCATCCCTTCCCATATCCCACCCTCCCCTATTCCCCTCTTCCCCCCCCCCCCGCCAAAGTTGTAAAGTTCATTTTTTGACATAATGACTTGTACATCTCATTGGTGCAATGGGTCCACCTGTATTCCTATTTAAATGATTGGTTTTTTTCCCTTCCCCTCCACAAATTATACCAACAGCAAATACAGTGAAAGCAGGGGTTATATCGTGAGGGAGGGATATACAAAGCAACAAAGAAATTATCTCATAAATATGTTAGAAACAATCGCGTGAAAGTAAAAAACATTTGAATACATATCTTGGGGTTCATTTTGCCTAACATCAACATATCTAACCTTTTCTGCTTGACTCAGACATATACTAGGAATTGCAAATAAGGGAAACCATGGAGTCTGTGTTTCTTTGGGCCTGGCTTACTTCACTTAGTATAATTTTTTCCAAGTCTTTCCATTTCCTCACAAATGGGGCAATGTCAGTCTTTCTGATGGAGGCATAGAATTCCATTGTGTATATATACCACATTTTCTTGATCCATTCATCTACTGAGGGGCATCTGGGTCCTGTAATTTCTTACTGGACCTATAAGATAGTGATATTGAAAAGTTATCTCAGAAATAAATTTTTCTGAAAACATACACTTATTCATATGAATATCTATTCATATGAATACACTTATTCATATGAATATCTATTCATATGAATATCTATTATTCACCCGGGACATTAAAACAACCAATAAGTAGAATAATCACTTAGGGACATGTTCACATACTTCAGTCAGTTCCTTGGCCATGCTTATTCCCTGAGCCTTCTTTGCAGGCTGTGTCTTGCAGGACTTGGCACATTGGGCTGGTGTGCCTAGATGCCAACAGGGCTGACAATGTGGAATATGTTTCTGATGCCAGCTAACTAGGCAGGAAAGATTTAGGGTCCGTAGGTGCTTCTGCCTCAGAACATTTTATTTTAACAGTGGGTAGCTTAACGGTAGACCATGCAAAACATGTTAAAGTTCTATCTGAAGGAAACTGGAAAAGAAAAAAAAAAGATGTGTTATCACGGTGGCTTCTATTATAGGTATGCAAACAGTGATAGAAATGAATTATGACTTATTTTTGATGCAACTATTAAAAAATTACAAGAAAAATGGAAAATCAAGGAGAAATAATAAACTGAACAGGATACTGCAGGATTTTCTCAGGAAAACTCTGTAGTTTACTCACTCTATGCACAAAGCTCTTGGAGAGACTCAAGTTCACAGTAATAACTAGGATAGGACTAACTATTTTTATTGGATTAGTCCTTGTTTTCTTTTTTCAGTGTTGGGATCTGAACTCAAGACCTCCACTTGCTAGCCAGGTGCCTATTTGAGCCATATCCTCATTCTTTATTTCTCTAGTTATTTTTATGACAAGTCTTGGTTTTTCTTGGGGCCGGCCCCAGACTACAATCCTCCTATGAAACTTCTAACATAGTCCAAAATTTTTTTGGGGGGGGGGTATGGTTGTGGGGCCTTGAACTCTGGGCCTGGGCACTGTCCCTCAGCTCTTCAGCTCAAGGCTAGCACTCTACCACTTGAGCCACAGCACCACTTCCGGCTTTTTTCTTTTTGCTTATGTGGTGCTGAGGAATCAAACCCAGGGTCTCATGCATGCAAGGCAAGCACTCTACCGCTGAGCCACCTTCCCAGCCCCATAGTCCAGATTATAGGTCTATAGTACCATACTTGGCTTGTTTATTTAGATGCAGGGGAGGAGTCTCACTAACATTTTGCTCAGGCTGGCATCCAATTGCAATCTTCCCAATCTCTATTAACCTTCCCCCTCAGTAACTGGGATTATAGATGTGAACCACAGTTCTCATTAATCCTTCATTTTTATTGTTGTTTTGCTTTGTTTTGAATCACTATTATTGTACCTCTTTGGTGTAGTTTAATAAATAATATATTATACATTATAATTACCATCTTGTTTATTTATCCTCAAAGCCCTACCTGTTGTAGTCATTTACTTTTATCTGCCCCACCTTAAAAGACATCTGAGTTGACAATCATTGATCTGGTCCAGATTCTAAATTGTTACACTACATTGTACACATATCCTTCCTATCCTCTAGTCTTTTCTTAAAATCTGTCTTTGGGGGAGCAAAGAGATGGAGGGACAATGGTGAACAAATGCAGCAATGGTATTCAGTATACACCAGGTTGTAAATGAACTATACAACCTGGGAGGGGAAAATTGGGAGAGAGTGAAAGAAGGGTGACATTTTCCAAAAATAAATGTACTCATTAACTTGACTTATGAAACAGTCACCCTTGTGTACATCATTTTTATAATAACAATAAAGAAGTGATAGCCGGGCGCCAGTGGCTCACGCCTGTAATCCTAGCTACTCAGGAGGCTGAGATCTGAGGATCGCCGCAGTTCAAAACCAGCCTGGCAGGAAAGTCTGTGAGACTCTTATCTCCAATAAACCAGTAGAAAACCGGAAGTGGCGCTATGGTGGAGCACTCGCCTTGAGCTGAAGAGCTGAGGGACAATGTCCATGCCTAGAGTTCAAGCCCCACAACCAACCAAAAAATAAAAAAGTGATATCTTCTAGTTTTACAGTATTTCCTATCATATATTCCAGATGTTTTGGGTTTGCTACCTCTACTCAATTATTATATTATATAATACATGACATGAACCAATACATCAATTTTTGTTCTTAGATGCAAGAATAAGAACAAACTCTGGTTCAATGCACAGTAGTTCACAGAGTCAGTAGGAGGGTCACAGAGCCTAGCTCTGGGTATAGAATTGTGCAGCCAAGAATTGTGCAAGTGCTGGACCACATCAAAGAACTGGATGCTCCTGCAAACACAAACTCTTAGCCTCAGTCCACACAGCCCTCCAAACAGACATCTCCTATGACTCCATTGTTGAACATTGAACACTGCAAATAGAACTGCAGTGAGTAGTTCCTGCTGGGACTATTATCCTCTACCAGATAAAACTTAAGGTTTTCATGTTTCTTTGTTTCATCAGACTTGATAAAAATGTTTCATCAGACTTGATAAAAGTAGTAAATGTTCCTGGTTGGTGGACTGTAGCCACATGCTTTGCACTAGAAGTAAGAATAGGCTCAGAAAGTAAGTATTTGCCATATTCAGTGTTTCAGGCACCAGAAATTTTCTACAGGGCCTACTATGTTCATGACTTGCCTCTCTTCAGTGGCCCTTTCTGAATTGAACACCACTGAGCCCTGAGGACTTTCTCCCTACTGAAAATAAGTTATCAAGTGATGTTGTGAGTACCAATGTAAGTCACTACTTCAGACCACTGTGGAAAATAAAACAATAGCTGTTAGCATTATAGAGCTCCTTCCAGATAAGTTTCTTTGACAATAGAAGGCTCAGAGTAGTTTACAAATTCACTGATAAACTGAGAACAGAAGAAACTGTATCTACTAAAAATTGTTTTGGTCTCCTGACTTTTAAGAAAACTAAGCCAAGAAGTAATAAAAAGAAGAAAAACAGGTGTCTCTGTGTCCTGTACTGTGCCCTGTTTCCCAATAGAACACTTGGCACCGTAATAGTCATTATTCAGGTAAGGCTCAAATATTTCCCACAAATCCTACTGTCTTCACAACAGCTGAGGTTATAGAAGCTAATATACATCATCTTTAATGCCACCGTGTCAAACAAAAAACCAAGGCAAATAACAGTAATAAAAACCCCACAGGCTATTATCTAAATAGAAGATAAAGAATACCAGTATTTTTTTTAAATCACAAAATTATATATTTTAGCTTGAACAACCTGATATAAAGGGTTGCAATGTTCTAAGCCCGGCAATTAAAGTTTCAACACTAACTGGAACAGAAGAACTTTAACCTAATCATTTATGGAAAATTGCTGCCAGATACCTGGCCCCTGCAAGGCAGATGCTGAGAAATTTTCATGGTGCCTGTGCTGGACACGGAGAATCCAACTCCCCCAGCATTAATGTGCCAGACTTCGTGTTTAGTACTTTACAGTGTAAAGCACACTTTATAGGAAATGAAAGAACACAAATGAGTACAAGTTACCTGGGGTAAATGTTATATGGGTTGGGCAAAGCACATATGGATTTGGTGGAGAAAAAGTGTGGCATAGTCAAGACCAGAAAAGAGCAGGGAAATCAAGACTGGCAAATGGCAGGGAGAATATGATGCTGTAATCTTCTCAACTAAAAGCAGTTTTCACAACTGTTATAGACAGGGCTTCTCTGGATTATCAAATGCAAGCCTTGTTTTCACTCAATAGAAGAGAGGCTCTAGAGTAAGTGGTAGACTCAGAGAACCCAAGTTTCCTGACTCCCAAATGTGTGTGATCACTACAGCCAGGACACAGTTAAAGAAAATAAAAACTTCCCATTCTTTTTTGTGCCTTAAGCACCATGTATGTCCTTGTGCCCCAAATATGGAGAAAGGCCATTTGATCTTGTCACTTGATCATATGGCAGTGAGGTATGTGTTGAGGGAGAAGGTCATTCTGCAGAGATGACTTCCAGAGTCAGGTGCTCAGCACACAGGTATGGAGGTAGTGGGGAAGAGGGAAAACTGCCCCTACCTGATTCAGGGAATTGAGGCTTGAACTTGAGAGCTGCAAAATCAGTCTGATCTTGGGCTGGTTTAGCTAGTGAACTCAATTGCCTCCAGTTCAACTTGTCATTATGTGACCCCGATGGGTCAGTGCAGGCAAGCTTGGCAGCATAATGGAAAAGAATGGGAACACCACCTATTTTTCCACTGCCAAGAAATCTGAGCTCTGGAAGCCCTAAACAGACAGTAAAATTAGCACTTTATGAAGGAGAGATTGGTTCCTCTCCATTCTGTTTCCCCGCCACATTGGCAGCTGAAGTGATCTAATAATTAGTTGGTATTAGTCCATATCATCTCCTTCCTAGGAAGCTCCAAAGTTTCCTGATGCCTTGATACACTTGTGTTAATTTTCTTTTTCTCAGCTTTCTGGGTATGATGTTCTAGTTTTGCTATTGGTCTCAAAAAACATTAAGTGGGACATTGACTAAGTAAATGGACTTCACTTAATTGAGTGGATTGCTCTCTTGACTTTCAGATGTTTTCTTTCCTTTAATGTCCAAACACAAAACCAGCTGTTAGCAAATGTCTTCTTGATTGACCTAAGGATGAAGTCTCTGGGCCTCCATGGTGTTATTAAGTTCCTTGTAGGAATATAGGAGACACAGAAATGGTAGTCACAGAAGTGGTGTCTATGTTTCTTGTAAGTCCTGTCAATAATGAGTCAACGGCAGTTAGTGGTGACTGGTTTCATCTTACTAGCACATTTACTTCCACCAAAACCACAAATGTGCTCCATACATCAAAACCTGTACCAATTAGCCTGCCTGCCAATTCATGAAAACTGCATAAACAGTGTGAACTGCATAAACTGTATAAAACTGTGTCATAATCCCTTCTTTGTACTGAAGTCTGGTTGGCATATTGATCCATGAAAGATGTCCTTAAGTAAACATCACAGTCCAGTTTCCTTTCCGGGTAATCAGATCAAGTTCAAGGGAGACAAGAAATCAGGTTATTTCTGAATCCTGGCCATTCCTAGATTGTGATGGCTGGATAGAGTGGAGGAAGCAGCTTTCAGAAACAGTAATCAAACATTATGACACTCTGAAGTGCCAGTGTGAGCTGGATCTCTTGAGAGGACTGTGTGAAAAGACCACACGTCCTTTGTACTTGTCTCCTTGAGCAATCAGAGGCAAACTGGCATGACTTAGAATTAAATACATAAAATCCTAACCTTGCCTCAGAACCTGTTGGATAACCACTGCCAATCACTGGGGTAGGCATTCCGGAGGATTTCCATCTGGCCAAATTGCTTAGGTTGCTGAATAGTGTTCTCCTTGTTAGGTGTTTTGGTGTGCCCATCTCCCGGAATTCAAGTCCTAAGTCAGAGACACATCCAAACATCAAAGGAGAGCATTATTACCTCAGTAAGAAAACGAAGAGAATGGACAAAACTCTCAATCTCTAAACTGCATATGAATCACGTGGGCATTTATTAACATGCAGATTTCAATTCACTAGGTCTGGAGTTCATTCTCTGATCTCTTAACTTCCTTTTAATTAGTTTTCCTCTCTTTATCTCTATGTATTACCTGTTGGAAAATTTAGGAGTAGGTATTATAGTACAGTGGATTCAACACAAGTGGTTGTAGTCCTTTAATACACTGGCTTAAATCCTTGAACTCAAGATCAGCTATGTGACTTTTGGCAAATAACTTACATCCTTCTCTTTGTTTTAATATCCTAATCAATGAAATGGGACTAAAAAGTAACCTACTTTATATAATTCTCACATTCACAAAATGAAATTGTACACATTAAGTCCTTAAAATTATGCCTGGCACATAATAAATAATAAATATTGGGTGAGATTGATATTTCTTCAGTTAAATTTTGTGGCTCACTAATTCACTCAGTTCATGTCTTGTCTAGTCTGTTACCTTGATTCACACTATTTCAACAAGCTTAATTTTCACAACCAGTACATCAACTTGGTTCTTTCTCATAAACTGTCATTCTTGATTCATGGTACCACATATGCATATATACAAAGAACTATATCTTTCTATATGAAGATTTTCACTATTTTATCTCTTTCAATAATTAAATTTTTGGTCCGATGAAATTACTCCATGTTTTCTTCCTCAAAGGCAATTTTTTTGTTGTGAGAAAATGTAGCTGATTAGCTTTTATTGATTTTTTTATTGTGAAAATACTGTACAGAGGGGTTACAATTACATGAGCAAGATAATGAGTACATTTCTTATCAAGCATTGTAGCCTCTTCCTTTGTTTCCCCTTCCTATCCCTTCCCATCCTCCCCCAGCTCCCCACCCAATCCTCCCCGCTGCCCCTACCCCTCCCCCCCCCACCAAAGTTGTAAAGTTTGTTTTCGACATAACGACTTGTACATCTCATTACTGCAATGGGTCCACCTGTATCCCTAGTTAAACGATTTGTTTTTCCCCTTCCCCTCCACAAATTGTACCAACATCAAGTGAAAGCAGGGGTTATCTCGTGGGGGAGGGACATACAAAGCAACAAAGAAATTATCTTATAAATGTGTTAGAAACAATCTCATGAAAGAAAAAAATTTTGAATACATATCTTAGGGTTCATTTCCCTAACATCAACTTATCTGACCTTTTCTGCTTGACTCATACATATATACTAGATATTGCAAATAAGGGAAACCATGGGACCTATGTTTCTTTGGGCCTGACTTACTTCACTTAACATAATTTTTTCCAGGTCTTTCCATTTCCTAACAAATGGGGCAATGTCATTCTTTCTGATGGAGGCATAGAATTCCATTGTGTATATATACCACATTTTTTTGATCCATTCATTTACTGAGGGGCATCTGGGTTGGTTCCATATCTTAGCTATAGTAAATAGTGCTGCAATAAACATAGTCGTGCTGGTAGCTTTAGCGTTGTAAACATTTGATTTGTAAACATTTGGGTAAATGTCAAAGGCAATTTTTTTTCTTTTGTCATGTTGGGTTTTTCCAATCTGAGTCTAGAACTTATTATCGTCAGGAACTTTTTCAAGGCTCTTCTCTGGATCATGATTTCACATATATACTTTGAGAACATCATAGTGTCAGTACCCAGGTCATGCTCTGCAGCTGTATAGACCATCCTGCTGACATTTGCAGCTCCAGGCCCTGTTCCTGCAATTTTAGCTCTTGGGTTGATATAGGTGTTTCTGCTCTCGATTTGCTAACTGCCCAGCTCTAGTTGCAGGAAGTTCTATTTGTAGCCTGGCAGGCAGTTCCAGCCGTAGTCATTGGCTGGTTTCATGTAGACTCACCTTGTTGGAAACATTTTTCTCTTTTATGCTCAACCATAGCTCCAAATGCTCTGGGTCCTATTCACGTCATGTGTGCTTTATCATTCTCACCCTCACTCATGCCACACCCTCCCCTTTTCTCTGTCCTCAATAGTACAATACACTTAATGAGACAAGATATTCATTTTTTCTCTTTTTGAATTATCTTTAAATAGTTGTGCAAAAGAGTTTCGATTTGACATGTCATGTACTCATATACATGAGTATAGCACCTCTTGATCAATGTTATGCTTGTCATAATTTTTCCCTATCATAATATTCAATGTGTCTATTTGAAAATTGAGCTAGGAAAATTGAGGGTATCAGTGGGGTTGGGAGAGATGGAGAAACAAGATACTTTTTATCAAAAATGCTTACGGACAAGTTCCCCATCTCTTCCCTCTCTCCATAGCCCAAGACTGCACAAGTTTCCAACTTTTCATGCATGCTGTAGTCATTTCAAAACCCACCTTGCCCTTAAGCTATCCACTTACTTCATGCTCTTTCACACAAAAGGCATCAATACAAGAAGCTATTTGGGCCTTGGCAAAATCAATCAGTTGGCATGATAGCAAGTCTTGAATCCAAGAAGGGGGTGGTCAGTCAAAGTGCCAGGAAATGGAAGTGATTACTATATTCATACAGATATCAGTTCTCTACCACTGCTCCCACAGTTTCCTGTCCTCCTCCTTCTAATTGCTACAGAATTCCCTTGTAAGATATAGTTTAAAAATAACGCTGCAGAACATGTTAACCATCATGACAGTCTCCTAGTACGCATTTTCTTTCCTCTCTCATGTAGTATGAACTACATTTAGTAACTTTTTCTTCTTTCCAAACATACATATATGAAAAAGTTAGTTGTGTGTATATACACATATTTCTCAGGATGAAATACTTGTGTAGTAAGTCTTGCTGCCTTCTTCCACGATTCATTTCCCCCATTTCCATATGTTCTCTGCCGACATAAATACCTTTAGCCTGTTCATTAATTCCCTGGTAAATGTATTCAATCCTTCCCTCTGTTCCTTTTTCCAACACTCCAGTTGCTTTTTAGAAGTTTTAGCTGTAACCTTATGCTCTCTGTCTCTCTAGCCCTGCAGTGATTGTCACTATCTTTCTGTGTTTCTCTTCCCTCAAAGTCTTGTAAAATATAACATACTGCAAAGCAGTGGTGTTCCTGGGATTTAGCATTTGGGATGGCAGATGGGGTGGTAACAAATATGCTTGTGGGGGGCTGGGTACATCCCCCAACACTCCAAGCCCATTGCATATATTTTGAATTAACAATATTAAAGCTAGTGGAATCAAAATCACATTAATATATCACTTAATCTATTTCAGAGCAGTTAAGAAAATACATTACTCACTAACACTTAAAACAGCATAACTAACATGTAGCTGGACATAATTGTCTTGGTAAGTGAACAGGTATGAGATTTTTGTGGTCTCTACAACTCAGCCACTGAAGCATAAGGCATTGGCAAAGGAGTGGCTGCAGTACATTGGCTGCCAACCATGTTTTATTTAGATTCTCATCTTGAGCCTTGGTGATCATTCATTCTTTTCACCCAAACTATCCACAGATCCAGTTTTAAAAAAATAGAGTAGCTATTACTCAATCTTAGTATTCTCTTTATCCCTTTTTCTGTATCTGCCTCAAGATTGTACAATATTGTACACTCATTTGAGGATTATGTGAATCTGCTCAGTGGGCTTCCAGTTTGCACAGTAAGAAGGGAGTTGGAAGTTGCTTGTGTTGATCAAACACCCTCACACCTATGAGTAATGCACAATACAGGCATTTTACATGTTCTCATGAGATCATCACATAGATGTTATATCCATAGAGGTCAAACTGGAAACTCAAGAAGGTGAATTCATTTTATGAAGATGATGAGGTTAGTAGTATCTGGATAAAAGCTCCAGTCTTCTTCATTCTGAGGAACATATTTTTTTTTTCAGTGCTGGGTAAATGCACAGTGAATTAAGGAATTAATATTCAAGCCGGAATTTGGGCACTGAAGTTCTTTCCTTCCTTCCTTCCTTCCTTCCTTCCTTCCTTCCTTCCTTCCTTCCTTCCTTCCTTCCTTCCTTCCTCCCTTCTTCCCTTCCTTCCTTCCTTTCTTATTCTTCCTTCCTTTTCTTTTCCTTTTGACTGGGACTCAAACTCAATGCCTAATGCTTTTGCTTATTGGCTAGCACTCTACCACCTGAGCCATGACTCTAACCCTAACACTGAAGAAGTGGGAGCTCAAAATTCTATTACAAAATAACAGCTTGTCACCAACAGTAGATATGAAAGTTAAGTATTCTGTGAAAGGAACACCATTGAGCTCTACATTAAAATTTTCACCATGAAGTTAGATAAATACCAACAGCAGCAATTCCCTATAACACTAGAAGATACAATTGGTTAAGTGGAACCAAAGATAGGACTGAGTCAATTTTTGAATACGTTTTTATTTTAAAAAATACTGTACAGTGGGATTATAGTTACATGAACAAGGTAATGAGTATATTGCCTATCAAGCATTGTTACTTCCTCCTTTGTTTTTCCCCTATCATCCCTTCCCTCCCACCTCCACAACTACACCTCCTACCCCCCCTGCCTATATTGTAAAGTTCGTTTTTCAACAGGGGTTATATCATGGGGGAGGAACATACAAAGAAACAAAAAAAATCACATGATACATTATAAATATGTTAGAAACAATAGCAAGAAAAAAACACTTGTGAACCGATCTTGGGGTTCATTTCACTTAACATCATCTTATCTGGTCATATGTACATAGCTTTTGACCTTTTTACTTGTGCTACACATATACTAGTTATTGCAAATAAGGGAAACCATGGGACCTATGTTTCTTTGGGCCTGGCTTACTTCACTTGATATAATTTTTTCAAGTCTTTCCATTTCCTAACAAATGGGGCAATGTCATTCTTTCTGATGGAGGCATAGAATTCCATTGTGTATATATACCACATTTTCTTGATCCATTCATCTACTGAGGGGCATCTGGGTTGGTTCCATATCTTAGCTATAGTAAATAGTGCTGCAATAAACATAGTCGTGCTGGTAGCTTTAGTATGGTCTTGTTTGTGATCATATGGGTAAATGCCCAAAAGTGGGATTGCTGGGTCATAGGGGAGTCTTCTGAAGAACCTCCATACTGCTTTCAAAAGTGGTTGAACAAGTTTAACTCCCACCAACAATGCAGTAGGGTTCCCTTCTGTCCACATCCCCTCCAGCATCTATTATTATTAGAGTTCTTGATTATAGCCATTCTAACTGGGCTGAGGTGGTATCTCAATGTTGTTTTGATTTGCATTTCTTTTATGGCTAGACAGGTTGAGCATTTTTCTTCATGTGTCTATTGGTCATTCTTCTTTCCTCTTCAGAGAAGTTTCTCTTTAAGTCTTTAGCCCACTTATTTATCGGGCAGTTGTTTCTTTGAAGATTTTTTTGTTGGGTGATTTAACTTTTTGAGTACCTTTTAGAAATGAGACCCTTATCTGTTGTATGGCTAGTTAAGATCTTCTCCCAGTCTGTGGACTTTCTATTGATCTTGCTAGCTGTCCTTTGCCATGCAGAAGGTCTGAAATTTCATGCAGTCCCATTTGTCCAACATTTCTTTAATTTGTTGTGTTTTGGGGTCTATATTAAGAAAATTTCAGCCTGTGCCAAGGAGACCTAGGGTTTCTCCTATGCCTTCTTGTAATGTTTTCAGGGTGTCTGCTTTGACACCGAGGTCTTTGATCCATGTGGAGTTGATTCTGGTGCAGGGTGATATATAAGGATCTAGCTTTAGTTTTCTATAGGTGATTAACCAATTTTGCTAGCACCATTTACTGAAGAGGCTGTCTTTCTTCCATTTTATTTTTTTAGTTCCCTTATCAAAGATTAGGTGGCTACAGGTCTTTGGGTTCATTTCTGGGTTTTCAATTCTATTCCATTGGTCCTGAGGTCTGTTCTTGTGCCAGTACCAAGCTGTTTTGATTACTATGGCTTTGTAGCTCTTGTTATCAATCTAGAGATAGAAAGAAAAGGCTTCAAAAGCTACAACCTCCATTTTGTAATTTTTCAAATACTAATGTGCAATTCTCTCTCCAAAATACTAATGGAAACTATAAGCCAGGAAGTATCCTTTATTATTAATTAACTATTACTGAATACATTTATCCTCCATCAGGAGAACAGATACTACTTGGGTGCTATTGGGTTTTGAAGAGTGGAAATCGGAATTAAACTCCAGCTTTCTCTATGATGTAACCATAGTGAATTAGAGAATTCAATCAAGGGCTGCAGAGGGTATAGACTACCCTAATTATAATTCCAAATTGCATTAGATGCTTTTCTAAATAGAAAAAAGAAAACCAAGTAAATTAATTTGAGAAGACATAAAGCTGTTTTCATAGAAGAGAATTTTTTTGTGGGGGGGTGTCGGTCGTGGAGCTTAAACTCTGGGCTTGGGCACTTTCCCTCAGCTCTTCAGCTCAAGGTGAGTGCTCTACCACTTGAGCTACAGCGCCATTTCTGGTTTTCTAGTGATTTATTGGAGATAAGAATCTCAAGGACTTTCCTACCCGGGCTGGCTTTGAACTGTGATCCTCAGATCTCAGCCTCCTGAGCAGCTAGGATTACAGGTGTGAGCCACCGGCACTCGGCTGGAAGAGAAATTTTTCATTAGGAAATATTACCATTTTGGTCATTCCTACAAAACTTTCAGATCACTAAAGCTCACCCAAGCTCTCTCCTCCCCTCTTTTTTCCTCTCTCCTCCAAAACACACACACACATACACACACACACACACACACACACACACACACACACACACACACACACACACACTTCTATAGCTTATTTAAAGGGAAAGACATTTCCCTGTGTTGTTTCTTTTGAAGAATTCCCTGGGAATTCTTAAGTTGAAGGAAATCGGCATAACCAACTATATCCATTTACAATCCTTTTAAACTAGGATTGTTGGTAAATGAGTGTAGCAAGCAGCAACAATGTTTTCTCCAGGTTTACTTGAAAAGGAAAATATTGTGTGGAAAAACTCAAAGGAAGGTATATTGAGTTGTAGAGTCTGATGAGCTCTCCCCTAGGGGCCTGTGTGTTCAGGCACCAGAAAGACTGCTGCTTTATGCCAAGTCTCCATGCTGTGGTATAATGAAAGAAGCCAAAGAAAACTGATAATACAAATGAGCACCCCTTGCACAGCCCCTCACAGGTACAGGCATCACACTAAGGGCTTCATGTACACTATCTCCTGTAATTCTAATGGTAGGAAGCAGGCCTTGTTTTCCTCCATTTACAAAATATAAATAGATGCTCGGAGAAATTAGAGCACTCACCAAAAGTCACACAACTAACTAGCAATGAGGCTTGATGGGCCTTGGTACACAGGCTCTGACAAAATGCAACTTTTGTCGGTAAGACCACCATGCCTTTGTCACTCATTTGATGTTATAGTTAGTGTTAAACCTCAGTTGGGGTTTTCCATTGAAAATGCTTCAAAGGAACCACTGATTTTTAACCCAGACATGGAGTTGCTAAAATAAAGATAGTAGGAAACTAGAAGCTTCTCTCTCCTGGATCCCCTTAGCCAGAGGAGAGTTAATTTTGAGGGTGTATTCTCAGCTTCCCAAATCTAAGCAGTCCTTGGCGGGATGTATGGCAGGAACTTCTCCCACTGATCATATGGCTCTTCATTTACCTACTCTTTATGACTCACTCTGTACAAATCTATAGTAAGGACAAATCCATAATAAGAAAAATGAATTATGTGTGCTCTACCTCTAGATGGACAGAAAGATGAAGAGGCACACTGACACACTCATGCACACACAAACGGAAAACACAGATTTGTTTTGACAACCTACTATACTACAAAAATATTTATGAATGTAAGCTGCAGTAAAGTGCATTCATCTTCCAAAAGCACGTACATCCAGCCAAGGACTGCTTAGATTTGGGGAAGGTGAGAATACATCCTCAAAATTAACTCCCCTCTGGCTAAGGGAAGTAGGAGAGGGAAGCTTCTGGTTTCCTATTATCAAGCTTTCGTATAATGTGATTCTTTTCACAGAATACCCTATTTTACACCTCCACTGTGAAGTGACCACCCTTTGTTTTGCAATCAGAGACTTGAGCTGGCATATCTAAAGTGCCTTGGCAGCTGTAGAGATGAAACTGAACTGAACAAACAGATTCTTAAGTGATGCTTAGATGGAAAGACTTGGACATGGTTCAGATTTTTTTTAATTCATTTAAATGTGTGATTGAATCCTGCTCATTACCCTCTAAGCAGTATATTATATAGTTGGCTTTTTATTGTATAATAATATTGAGGATGGAAATGAGTAAGGTACAAGATTACCAACTCTTCTCATTAAAGAAGGAGAGCAGCTTTGTTTATGTGATAAACATAGTCAATAAATACATGTAACAAATTAATTTCTCACTGCAATCTATACCCAGAACTTGAAATATGCTATTTTGTCCTTTGATCCAAATTTCTTAAGATACAGTACCATACTCAGACCTTGGAGTCAAAAGTATATCAGAGCACAAGGGCAAAGTTTTGGACTGTGACTTACTGATGACTAATGACAAATGACTCTGCTAGGACATTAACCATCACCTTTTGGACACATTCCATTTCTTTCACTCACTCTGCTCTAGTTGCTTTCTTAGTCCACTTTCTGTTGCTGTGACTGAATATCACCAGCTGATTCACTATTCTGGAAGTCCAAGAGCATGGCATCTGCAAAGGGTCTTGCCGCTGGCTCATGGCATGGGAGTTGGCTTCACATGGTAAGTCAGAACAAGCCTGCTTGCTCATGTCTCTCTTTCTTTCCTTATAAAGCCAGTATAAGTGGCTTTAAGTTTTCAATACATGAAACCTGAAGGACACATTCACATTTGGAGCATTTATTTTTCACAAGCATCCCAAACATGCTTTCACCTCAGTGTCATTGTTTGCAATTTGTTTACTCTGCTTGAAACACTCTCATCTCAGATTGGCACATGGCTTAAACACTTACTTCTTTCAAGGGTCTACTCAAATGCTATATTACATCTTCACACTCATTTTCTCCTTCTAACTTGTTCAATTAACCTACATCAGCCTATATGTATTTGATTCTTGACTGTCTTCTCCCACTTAAAGGCAACTTCATGAGCAAAGGAACTTCGTTTGCCATAGCAAAGATAAGATGTGATCATGTTTTCCTTGTGTTTGCCAAAACATGAAAAACAGAGTAAGTATATAGTAATCATTTTCTAGGACCCTGTTTACTTCATTCTAAGATGCCCAAATGGAAATTTTTACATGTAAAGTATTCTTTAACTTGCTAAAATGATAGCATTTGCTTTTCTTGGTAGCACAGTTGATTCCAATTTGTCTCACAGATTAGATGTACACAGTCTTAACAGATATGACCCAGGGAGAAGAAGCACTTTCCTGTATTTGTATTGATCTACTGGATAGGGAATGAGGAGAGAATCTCATCTGATGCCTTCCATTCCACCTCATTATGTTTCTGAAGACTTTAGTGCTAACAAAATGAAACTTATACCATGTAAAGAAAGTTCATCAATCTTAGTATTGTGGTTTATATATAAAATATGACTTGTAGGCTCATGTCCCAAGGTGGTGGTATTATTTTGGAAGGTAGTGGAAACTTTAAGAGATAAGGCCTAGTTGGAGGAAGAAGATTCTTTTAAATATTTTACCTAGTCTCTCCCATCCTCTCTCTTTATGTCTCTCTGTCTCTTTCTTTGTCTCTCTCTCTTCTCTCTCCTTTTGTCTTTCCCTCCCTCCCTTCCCCTCTTCCTTCCTCCTTCCTTTCCACCATGTGGTGGGTAGCCTCTGCCACTTGCTCCCATTGTCAAAATGTTCTGCCTCACCATGGATCCAAAATCAATAATGGGGGCAAAGATTAGGAACCATGAACCCAATAACTTCTTCTCAGAAGAGTTTAATTAACGCAAAAAAATAGTACAATAGAAATAGAGTCATTGCTATAACTACCTGACAATGAGGAACTGCTTTGTGGGAAAATTTCAAAGAATTTGAGATCTATAGTTATATCAAAATGAATGTCATAAAATAACAAATTACTAGAACACTGTAAGGCAGAGATTCTGGTGGGCACTAAAACATAACAAAAAAAATAAAACCAATAATACTGAAAGAAATTCAGACAGTGAAGGTCAGGCTCCATGACATTTCAAATAATAATTGGAGATTCTACAAGGGATTGGACTAGAATCCATGCATGTAATATTCAAGCCATGAACTGTTGACATTTTGTCCCTGCCCTAAGACTTTGAGTGAGCCTGATTAAAAGTAATGGGGAATTAATCTGGTAGAAGACATCTCAAGGCAACCCAGCATTCAGAATATGACATGGTTATTACTGGTTTAGCCAGGTTTAGAGTGAAAATTGGCAGCAAACCAAATTTTGCAATTTTATCAACAAAGCCTGGGACCAAACGACTAAAAGCTGGTCCTAAGAAAGGCATGGTTTTTGAAGATATTCATGCCATTAAGAAGAAGTGAAATACTTTGCACTAGGATGAGAGGGGAAATATCTTGAAGGCATCTCAGAAATTGGCCAACATAGCCATAACAGTCTCAGAAGTATGAAAGAAAAAAACATATTTGGAAATTTTGCACTTGAGAAGCACTGTTGCTGGGGCACTCTTCTTGCGCTGAGCCACACAAGGAAATATTCCCCCCAGGATTCCATTCACCATGCTCAATCACCCAGGCACTCAAAGGCCATTGCAATCATGTGTCTATAGTTGAACAGCTACTTACTGCTTGAGCTAATGGTAAGGCTTAACATTAACTTGATGTCATTGAAGACATGCAGAAAATGTTACTGGTCATGGACTCTTCCACCCAGTTTTCAAAGGAAGAATTTTAAAGCCAGGTATCACGTGTCAGGTCAGAATCCCATGGACAGCCCTTGGAGCCAGACCAAGAGAGAGACCCTGTGAGCTATAAATGACAAGATTGTAGAAGTGGGTCTGTCAAGGCCTTTGGAGCTCGTATTATACTACCATAAGCCTTGGATATCATACATAGAGCTATAGACTTTTTGTGTTTGAATTTCTGAGTTCTGAGACCTACCATTGTTTTATGCTGTGCCATTGTATCTTTGTACTATATAACCAATTTTTTTTTTACAGAAGCTCACAGCTAAGAGTTTGCCTTAGATCCCAGAAGAAAATGTGGACCTAGACTTTTAAACAATGTTAAGACTCTGGGAACTCTTGGAGATGGACTAAATGCATCTTGCATTAAGAGATGCCTTGGAAGATTACTTTAGGGGTTACAGGAGTAATGATACTGTTTGAATATGAAATACCTCCCACAGGCTCATGTGTTGAACACTTGGTCCCCATCCATGGTGCCATTTTTAAAGGTGGTAGAAACTTCAAGATGTGGGGGTCTAACTGAAGCAAGACATCACTGGGCACAGCATACCTTTGCAGTTGAGACCTAGTCCCTGGCCCTTTCTTTGTCTCTGTTTCATATCCACCATGAAGTGAGCAGCCTCTGTCACAGGTTCCTCACTGCCTGATGTTCTGACTTACCTCATTGATTCAGACCTAGAATCAGTGGAACCAAAGGTCTGTGGACTTGAAACCGTAAGCTAAAATAAATCTTTTTTTCCCTAAGTTGTTCTATCAGGTATTTTGTCACAGGGACATGAAGTCTGATTAGCGCACTTAGTGATAGAAGTATCATGTTTCATTGCCTACATCACATCTCACTTTCTGTTGTAATGAAGAGGTCAGATAAAAGATGACACCACCTCTCTTCTCAAAACGTAAGTCCTCATTTTTCACAATGGAGGAAATTTCAAGTTTTTATCTGAATTTTGAAGATATAAGAAGACGAATATTAAAATAATGGCATAGCCAAATGATGGCAAACACCTATAACCCCAGCACTTGTGGGGAATCAGACAGGAAGATCACAAGTCATGGCTAGCCTAAGTGAGAACCTGTCTCAAAAACTCAAGAAAATGAAAAGCAAGGGCTGGGAAGGTGGCTCAGTGGTAGAGCGCTTGCCTTGCATGCATGAGGCCCTGGGTTCGATTCCTCAGCACCACATAAACAGAAAAAGCCGGAAGTGGTGCTGTGGCTCAAGTGGTAGAGCACTAGCCTTGAGCTGAAGAGCTGAGAGACAGCACCCAGGACCAAAGTTCAGGACCCACAACTGACCAAAAAAAAAAAAAGAAAGAAAGAAAGAAAATGAAAAGCAAAAGGCAAAAACTAAAACACCAATAATGGCATAAATTAGTGGAGGACATATAAAATTAAAATATGATGTCACTACAACAAAGACTAGAAATATTCCATCCTTTTTGCCCTTGGGGAACCAAGAGAAATCAAAGAGTGTTTCCAGTCTCCAAAAGTTAAAAAGAGACTTGCTAGAGTAACAATGCTCAGTGCTGGCAATTCAAGTCAACATATAATATTGTTAAATCAGTTCAAATTCAAATATCTACAAAAATTCTGTTGTTAGAACAAGGGAAAAGTTCACTTCAGGATAATGTTACTCAAGATAAAAGAAAGGTATGACTTGGGATAGAAAACCGCCTGCTATTGGATGATTTCTTGCTAATGTTTCTAAAGCTTCGGGACTTCTCCATTTTTGGTTATCTGGTGGCTGAAACCACTTCCTTTCCCTTTCTTTTTATGCTTGCCTTCAATGCTATTCTTATTTAGAGCAACAAAAGGAGGCATCTTGAAACCAAATGCCAGAGCAACTTGAGGCAAATTAAATTTCTATTTCAGAGAAAGGGAATGGGAATGTATATGACTCATATGTCTCCTAGGCTGACTTCTAACGGAGTTTCAACCAGTTTTTCAAGCCAATACTGACTTTCAAAAATTTTACACCAAGAAAAGTCAAATTCACTTGATGAAATTTTGGATTGCCTTAGGCAGTAAAAGAAATCTAGTTCTTCTGTATACAAAATGAGCAAAGCATGCCCTCTACTGTTTAGGCCTCTGGCTGTTTGACCTACACAATGAATATATTCCTGAGAGTCACCTAGAAGTCCCATTGAACAATCATAGTACTGTTACAAGAACCGCCCTTTGCCTGTTATGTCTATATAAAGCAATATCCTTGAATCTGCATCACAGTACTGCAAACCACGGTTGCATGCACATTTTGTTTCTGCTCTCCATGCTGGGCCAAGACAAGCAAGCCATGTAGCTCAGCAGCTTGTAATGTGACTTTATGAGAAGAACTTACAAGATGAAAAGACCATCTAATTCTTTTGGTTACTTTGAAGTAATGTTAGGAGCAGAAGCCATTTCTTTTCAAAAATGACCTCATATCACTGTTCAATATCATCCCCTGTCATGTTGATAATGTTTGTCATCCTCAACATACATAAATTGGGATATTCTGCATATAATACAGGAGACATTGTGCTGTGGCCACAGTGGTATCAACACCCCTAAGAAAGTTTCTGTGCTTCTGAACATCTGCTACTGGCACCCATTAGTCCATGGGTGAACATAGTAAGTCACTGGGACTTCAAGAACATGAAAGATATGCCAGGTACTGGTGGCTCAGGCCTGTAATCCTAGTTACTCAAGAGGCTGAGATCTGAGGATCATGGTTCAATACCAGCCCAGGCAGGAGAAGCTGTGAGACTCTTATCTCCAATTAACCACCAGAAAGAAGGTAGAGCTGTGGCTCAAAGTGGTAGAACACTAGCCCTGAGCGGAAAAGCTCAGGGACAATAGCCAGGCCTTGACTTCAAGCCCCACAGCTAACAACCACCACCACAACAAAAGAACACCAAAGATGTACACAGCCAGTTCTCAAGAAGGTGAGCAAAGACTTTCATTCCAACCCTAGGTATGAACTTTAACTTCACAGTGAATTCAGCTTCAGGGATGAGAGATAAAAGATTTGGTCACTGCCTGTTTTTGTAGCTGCTTGTAGATCCCTACCTTCCAGAAATGACCTGACACTTTTATATTGAAGTTGAGTACTGTTCAAAAGCTTACTTCTTTCATTGCCTGTAAGGTACTTTTAATTACAAGGTGAGGTAAATAAGTAAATGCAGTACATCAAAGTTTCTGTCAACACCAGGAACAGGCTGGGTAGTTGTCTTCTTTCTCATGGTTTGGCTTTTCTATTGCTTTTTGTCTCTTCAAGAGAAACGGTTTCTCTTTGTTTTCAGATTTTGCTTTTTAGTTCCCTCTTTCTATAAAATTAATATGTTCAACATTTCCTTTTTTCTCCCCCTTCTTTTTCCCTCTCACTTCTTCTCTCCTTTGCTTCCTTTTTGTCCTCTCTCTCTCTTCTTTCTTCTTTAATTCTAAATTGGTAAGCTGCATTGCTGCTTCTCTTTCTGGGCAGTAGTTCTTATAACATCTACATTTTCCGTTGACTCTATAGCTGTATCTCCATTTGGGGTTTCTGATGGTCTGTATTCATAGAATGTTTTACAAGTGTTTGACTTTCTATCCAGACACACATCTGTGCTTTAACCTCTGATAGGCTGGTGGCTGTCACCTCCCATAACTTTAGGATTCCCTGCCACAGTCTGAGGTTCCACTTCACCATCATGTTGCTCAGGAGTTTCCTCAGGAGGTCAGATTTGTCAGAGAATTATCTCACCATGGCACACCTTACAGCACCTCAGCTCTCCAGGAGGATTTGATTAATACACTTGGCTCTGTGGACCCCCTAAAGGCATCTGAAAGGTAGTAATTTGGAAAATATGTTTATGCTTTTTTGTATCAAAATATGTCCCTGGAATTTTATCCCACACTAACTCCATCACATCACATATTCAGATAATAACTAACAGGTGTAGACATCACCTCAGTAAATATATATACATATATATATATATATATATCAATGCTACCAGTCTTTATTATAAATTATAGCCATTGTGACATAAAGTCATTTAAGGAATGTTTACTAAGTACTTACTATATAGTTGAAACCATCATTTGTGCTTGAACTTAGAGCTCAACCAGGAAAGTTTCTCTCCTTTATCTAAGTGTCCTACTACAACTCCATTATCACCTCTACCGGGATGCCAACAACTCCACCTCTCCATGAAAGAAGCATAATGTGAAGGTTGGCCTCTGATCTTGGTTCATACTGTCATTTTTGCCTAAAATTTTTTCATAGGCTGAAGTAATTCAACCCAATTCAAACACTGGAACTGGGTTAAATGTCATTTCCTCTAAGAAAGTTCCTTACCATGCCAAGAACTTAGACTTCCTTCCTCCTCTCCTGAAGTCAGGGATGAGATCTTAACTGTTTTTGTGTGCTTGGGTTCTAAAAAAGTATCTGCCACATGGCCAAGAGTCAACACATATTTTAAAAAATGTGAAGCACAGTGACTGACCACTCAAGTGGCTCATATGAGTCAAGCCATGGGTACAAACACTAAGCATCATATAAGATATAACTCAAGATGCTGTTGGTGAATTCACTTCCTAGATCTACCAAATTACCACAGATGTTATTATTTAAATGAGAAATATATTCTCTCATAGTTTTCGTTAGTCATTTGGCCTCTAAGGTTTTGTCAGAACCATGAGCTCTTCAGAAGAGAAAATTGGTTAGTTTCTCTAGCTTCTGATGGCTTCTGGAAATGCTGATGTCTTTTGGATTGCAGATATCTCCTTCCAATTTCTGGTCTCATTGCCTCTACCTGTGTCTGTCGTGTGTGTGTGTGTGTGTGTGTGTGTGTGTGTGTGTGTGTGTGTGTGTGTGTGTCTGTATGTGGTGATTAGTGCCTACACAGATAATCTAAGATAAGTGATCCTTCTCAAAATCCTTAACCTAATAACTCTTATCATGTAAGGAAGTATACTCTTATACCATATTCTCAGGGTAATAGTCTCAGCTTCCCAGGATTAGGATGTGGACACGTGACATGATATGCACATGACATAATGGCCAAACAGTACTGACATTTTAGTGTCAAGGTTATTTGTAGTTATCACCATGACTTCTCTAAGGTAGCAGAGAGGTGTCGATTTCCCTAAAAAAAGCAACTACAGCATGGAAAATGTATGCACATATTACAGAAAAGCTAGTAATAAGGTCAAGATTGGCATTTAACTCTCTCTTCCTCACACTTTTACTTATTCCTGTACTCTACTACATTAAGAGAGATAAATAGAAGACATCGCCCAGAATTCCAATCATGACTGAAATGGCAGGTTTTCAGTGTCCTTTAATTAATCCTGAAGTTCTCACAATGGAAATATTAATGCAAAACCCCAAGGAAGATAAAAGTGATGGCTCTCCCTTAGGAAGCAAATATTGACCCTTAGCAATCTGCCCTTAGCAAAATATTGTGAGAAATGTGAAAACTGACTAAACATACACTCATACTCAAGGAACTACTGTCTTAGAAGCCATGAGGTTAGCTCACAAACACAGGACAAGCTGTCTCATCAGGGCCAGACAGTGTTGAGGGAGTTCACAGAAAGAAAAAGATCATTCCTGGGTGAATTCATCAGGAAAAGGCCTTTGTGGCCAGTGGCATTTGAAGAGGATATTGAAAAGAAGATAGTTCAAAAATATAACTGAAGATGAAGATGAAGAAGATGGGAGAAATGAACTAAAGCAACTTAAGCAGACAAGAGAGAGAGAGACAGAGAGAGAGAGAGAGAGAGAGAGAGAGAGAGAGAGAGAGAGAGAGAGAGAGAGAAGGAGAGAGAGAGTTAAGTGTGGAGGTAAATGCTCTTAAGTGTAGTAGGAAACAATAAGCCATTCAGGATATATGCAAAACAATGGAAGATAAAAATTGCTATGTGTGAATCTGAATTGTCACTACATGTCTATAGAGTTAACATTAAAGGTATTTTGAATAAGAAAATTTCATAACAAGATATAAGCAGAGTGGTTTGGGAAGATTGCTCTGGTATTTGTAGAAGGAAAAGGAAGAGAGCCTATTCAAAGACTATTGCAACAGTTCAGACAATAGCTAAATAAGGGTCTTGATTAGGGAAGAGACTATATGAAAGGAGAAGTGATTTTAAAAAATGTACTCATGTAACTGTAACCCCTCCTCTGTACACTATTCTCACAATAAAAAAAAACTTACTAAAAAAAAAAAAAAAAAGAAGAGAAAAGAAAGGAGGAAATCCCAACAGGATATAATGACCTCTTTGGTATGTGGGATGAAGATCGGAAGATATAAAAGATGAGAGAGATTGAAATAAAGTAGTGTCAAATAGCAATGTCAATGAGAAAATTTGCAAAGTCAGGAATAGGAACAAAATTAACAGCAAAAAAAACCCACCTCATTTACAAGTGTTAAGTTTCAAGAATCAGCAGGGCATAGAGATGCTAAGAAGAAAGGACATGATTGGAAAGTAAATAGAAAAGTCATACCCATGGAGAAAATAATTGGAGTCAGAGAAATTTATACAAAAAAAGGAGAGACTGTCCTAGAGCTTAAGGAAAGTCCATAATTTATGTGTGCTATAAAAGCAGAAGCTAACCAAGAATCTATTTGATCTAAGAAATAATAAGAATTTAAATGCTGAAGTGAATAGATTTAAGGTAGAAGATTACTTCAAAGAAGGATTGTCGATGTCAAATACTTCAAATTTCAAACACATGCTATCAAGTCTTAGACATTATATTTGTGCTTTTCCTATGGCCATAGAGGCAAAATTACAAGGAGATAAACATTAATTGGCAATGAAAAAAGAACTATAGATCAATATTACAAGCATCTTAAATATAAAATATCAGAAGCAAATATCAGAGAAGCAAATTGAAATAAGGCTAAAGAAAGTTGAAGCCAGGTGGCACTGCTCATGCCTATAATCCTAGCTACTTCTCATGCTGGGATGTGAGGATCATAGTTCAAAACCAGCCTAGGCAGGAAAGTCTGTGAAAAAAATCCCTAAGTGGTGCTGTGGCTTGAGTTCAAACCCTAGGAACAGCAAAAAATAAAAAATAAAAGGAAGGAAGGAAGGAAGGAAAGAAAGAAGGGAGGGAGAGAGGGAAGGAGGGAGGGAGGGAGGGAGGGAGGGAGGGAGGGAGGAAGAGTGTTTGAGGGTTTTTTTTTTCTTTTTAGAACAAATGGCTATTTTCCTGTCAACATTTATTCAGTGCCAACACTGTGCTATTGTGTTAGCTAGTGAGATCCAGAGATAATTAGAACTTGATCCTTACTCTCAAGCAATAAACAAACAATTTAGTGGGGAAAATAGAGAAGTAAATTACTTGGTCAACACAGAGTGGTGAGAACTGTGTGGATAGCAGTGGGAGGGGGCACGGGGGGGCATGGCAGAGGAACGTCGGCTTGGTCGGGTGCTGGGAGTTGCTGATGCTGAAAGAACCCTTGGACCTGATGCCTTTTGCATCTTAAACACTAGAAATTAGGCTGTATATGTAAACAAAGAATTCAGACATGAAACTGCATGCCTATCTGTATAGACAAAGAACCATACAGGAGGAAAAAACTGAAATTAATGAGTAAAAGAGTAAATAATAGCAGCTTGGTTGTAAAGAAAAGGATGGACAAAGCACACCACTGTAAGAATTAGCCTGCCCAGCCTGGCACCTTGTGGCTCACACATGTAATCCAGGAGGCTGAGATGTGAGAATCATCATTAGAAGCCATCCCAGGCAAGAAAGTCCATGAGACTCATTATCTCCAAGAAACTAGCAAAAGGCCAGAAGTGGAGTTGTAGCTGAAGTGTTAGAGTGCTAGCCTTGAACAAGAAAAAGATGTTTAGTGACAGTTCTAGGCTCTGAAATCAAGCCTCCAGATGGGCACAAAAAAAAATAAGATAAAATAAAATAGCCTTTCCCAGAACATACCAATGAAGGAAACAAACTGGATGAGGAAACAGACAGATACTCAAGTAGCAAAGTGAGAGGCTGAAGGAACTTTTTAGGAACTGGAAGGGCAGGCATCTGCTAAGAACAGAGTTCAGGCTGGAAAGGGGAGAAGAGTAATGATTACTAGATCAATAGTCTTCATTCTTTTTAAATGAAAACACTTACTTAAATCAAAGGTGGCTTGGAGTTCAGTCTCTTCCTGATACAAGTGATACAAAGTTTGGGCTCTGGAGACAGACTGCCAGTATCTGTTCCAAGTGGTAAGGGTGTGATATAGGGCCTTCCTGTTGTGACTAAGTTCTCGGTGGCCTAGGCCTGCTCATCTATCTCAGACAAATAATAGTGCTGTCAGAGCCTTTAGACAAGGAAATCCAGCAGAGTTCGGCTGAACAAAGAACAATCTGTCAATAAGGCAGTCCCCATAACCTAAGAAGTTAAGTGAACTCCACAAAGGAAGCAGGCAGTATTTATGGACAGGAAAGGGAATGGCTTGATTGGTTACAGCGCTGCCTTGGCCTCCTTTGAATGTGGAATCATCCTTTGGCCACCAGAGATGGCTAGCCCTTGCTGGGATTGGCCATTTGTTACAAAAGTATACTACAATAAGCTGTCCATTTACATGCTAAATTATGTTGCAGTTTGTGACATGCAGACATGAATAGAGACTTAGCCTCAGGCCAACAATACCCAGCCCCAAACCCATCAACACCCAACTCATAACTTTGTAAGAAACAGTAAGAAAGCTTATACAAATAAAGTGCTGAGAAGAAAGCTTGGCATAGGCTAGGTACAAAACCAATGCTACCCACTAGAATTTTCTGAGACAATGAAAACTCTATTCTAGCTAATACAAGTTACTCGCCCCTAAAGCTACTGAGCACTGGAAACTGTGGCTGGTGTCATGGAAATTTTAGTTTGTAATTATTTCAATTCCAAAAAGACCATACGTTGCTCCCCTGAGGACAGGGTCACCATTTCAAACAGAATTTAGACACTGAATTCCATCTCCCACTTCCTCACGGGCCCTGCGGATTCCTACAGAACAGACCCAGCCGGCTGAAGAGAGGACTGTAGCTCTCAGGATACAACTTGGTTTGATTGGTGCTGATGCTCAAAGATAGCATGAAGAAAAGATAAGCACACAGTCCCTGAGCTTCAAGAGGAGGTTCTGGTACCCAGGAGGGTATTTGTTAGGCAAACAAGAGGGAAGTGGCTTCCCACCAGAACAAAACAGAGGTTCTGCCAGCTTTCTACCAGAGTGAGAGCCCCTGAGAACAGCTGGCGTTCTCAGAGAAATGGCAGAGCTGCTGCACAGATGTGTTCCTGAACCCTGGTAACGGCTGGTGACAATGGAGTCATTTCACATGTGAATCATCAAAACAGCCCGTGTCATAGTCCCTACAACATGAAATTCACGTAGTCTATGGGATCAATGAAACACAAAGGGAGAGGAGAGGAAGGTTACCAATGAATAATTCATTTCCTTTTATGGAAGCAGTAGAAAGAAACAAACGCATCATTAATAGGCTTAATGTGATTAAGGTTTTCCCTGAAAGGGGGGCTAGCCCCCAACTCCTGGCAGCAAAGCCACCAACAAAGGAGGCCGCTGTGACGTGGAGGAGAGGGCAGGAATCTGTGGTGGTGTCATTGGGTATTGATGTGTTTTCTTTCCAATACTTCAAAAAAAGGTTTTGAATTCAAGATTAGTTGTGTTCTCTCTCTGTGTTGAGAACAAAAATTAGCCTCGTGATAAAAAAAATTCTGAGAATTTGTGAAAAGGTGTTATTGAATTTGAAGAACTTTATTCAGCTAATAGGGGAACTGAAATGAAGAAAATAAAAGAAAGGGAAGGCAGAGTTTAACGGCACAAACCTATAATCCCAGCAAACCTGGAGAGTTCCAGGCAGAGACAACCCTGAATTTGTCCAAAGATTTTGTCAGAGATGTTCACCAGATGCTGGTAACTCTTGACTTCTAACCTCTAAGATGCAACTTCGCTGTATTAGCCTTCATTCCTCTTAGAATGTTCTAGATCTTAAAGGGCCTACGGTCTTTGTGGTCCAGATTTAGTCCCATGAAGTTGTTAAGTGTCCTGATAGCCCTTCACACCTCCGGTTCCACGTAGTACACACAACCTCCTCGTCTCACTGAAGCTTCAAAGAAATAGAACTTCCCAGAGGCACATTCTCACCATCCTTAGAAAATGCAAACAGATTCGAAATTTCCCCAGGCTCTCTTCTTCCTGAGTCAGGCATCGGGCTACAATACCAAAACACATAGAAACAGATGGCTAAAGGATGCTGCACTGGAAAAACTATGGAACACAGTTAAAAAGATATAGAAGGTAGAGCCCCCAGACACATAAGAACTCCTCTAAACATCACCACAGAGCATACGTAGGTGGCTCTGATGCTTGCATTCAAGATTTGATATGGATAGACAAGCACAGAGTCACTGATAAGGCCCCAAGAGGAGAAATTCCTCTGATCTCAATTCTTGAGGATGAAACCTAGTGTTCACATTAAGGAGAGTGAATTGCAGATACAATTCAAGCCTTGCACTGCACATAGCAAGGAAAAGCCATGTTCACATCACGTAAGTGCTCTATTCCACCCTATCCAGTGCTGTGTTATTGTGCGTAAATACTCGAGGGTCATTGCCTTCCTCACAAAATGAATAAGCACTAAGGAGTCTAAACCTCCTCCCACGGCCTATCTTCTGTGTGGACATCTAACAGAAATTCAACCCTTCCAGTGGTCCACCAATTCGTGGGATAATCAGGCACAACCTGTCATTTCTACTTTCCTCATTGGAAAATGTCTATGCTATCACAGATGGCTTCCCTGCCTCGCCAACAAGAGCTGCCTACATGGCACCTCTCGTCCCCAGTGGTCCTTTATCACAGACGCCCAGCCAATTCACCTTCGCTGATAATAGCATTATGAACAGGCAGGGTCAAAAACTCGCCAAGAAAATATTAAAACTGAACTCTCAGGACTGTTATAACTGTATCTCTTTGCCATCCCAACTAATAATTTATCTTTTCTAATTCGAATGCTTGCCATTTTCCCCTTGTTTTTGTCTGTAGGGAGGAGAAGGCCCTGGTCCTATCTCAAGAACCTGTCACTAGAAAGAAAGAGCTTGTCACCCACTTTTCCCCAACATAGATCACCTCCCCCCACCTTCTCTCAATCACACTGTAGTTATACAGTGTGCACAGCACCCAGTATGTATGGTAAAGTTCCCTGGGAATGATCCCCTTTAATTGTTTCAATAACACATTTGCTTAGTGTTTACTATGAAAAACATACATTACAATGTCTTTTTTCACATGTGGTTTCATAGAACATTCACACAAAATACCCAAGACCCTGGATATTACTTCTCTCTGGGCCATAAGATCTCAAAACAGCTCCAAGGGGAAAAGACAAATCCTTGTTCACAGCTTACCTGGAACCTTGTTTTAGAAGCAAAACAAGGCAAGCTATTCAGCTATTTCAAGAGAATTCTGTGTTGTTGTTGTTTTTTTAAACCAAAGCTTGGCCCAAATCCTTCTTCTTACATTTCTTGGCTTCTTCTTCTGATTTTGTTTGTGTTTTTTGTTCTTGGTGTTGTTGTGGTTGTTGATTTGTTTTGTGGGGGAAGTTATGCTTTTGCCATTTTCCTCTTGAAAATTACAGACATGGCAATTCGCTGTGGTGTACTGAGGAGCTTTGTCTGGCAGTAGAATTATTGTTGCTGGTAAATTGCTTCTTTTATCATGGGATAGGGCAGATTGCAGGGCCTACAGTAGATAAAACAGCCTTTTTCATGCTTATCCACAAAAAATAAGCTGAAGCTTACACATTTAGGGCGGGGGGGGGGGGGGAATGTGTGTGCTGGTACTGAGCTTGAACTCAGGACCTGGGTGCTATCCCTTAGTTTTTTTGTTGTTGCTGCTGCTGCTGTATTGTTGTTGCTTTGTATTGTTTTTGCCCAAGACTGGTATTCTACCACTTGTGCTACCTCTCCACTTTCAGCTTTTTGCTGGCTAATTGGAAATAAGAGTCTCACAGACATTTGTCTGGACTGGCTTTAGACTATGAACCTCAGATCTCAGCCTCCTAAGTAGCTAGGATTTTCACCATTTTTAACAAAATGTGTTTTATTATCAGAATAACAAATGAAAACTTGACAGTTTATTCTAGTAAGAAAAAGAGAGAATTCCAACATTCTACCATAGAAAAGTCTCCTGGTTAGTGTGAGTATTTGGAAGAATTTGCTCAAATATAATTTTTAACCTTGATCAAATTAAACCATTCCACTCGCTGAGTCCAACAATCTAAGAGTTCAACATGATCTCAAAGGTTGGAACTGGGCTTTTAAATGTCAAGAGACATACACAATTCATTTTCTCTATTCCCTAAGTTTCCAGTAAGATTGCTTCTGCATGAACAACATTTTAGGATCACTTGATATTTTTCCTTTAGGGGGGTTGGTAGTTTCATGACGTGAGAGGCTTGTACCCCCTAGAAAGCCCTGCATTTCAGAAAGGCAGCCAGACTTCAGACAGCAACGAGACGTTCCACGCACAAATGCAGTATCTCTTAGTCATCCTAAGCTTTTTTTTCCCCACCAAGCAGCTGACATTTTCAAATGTGGGAGAACTACATCTTTAACTCACTCTGATTAGCATCTTGGATGGTTAACTTCTACCTACCAAATTCCCAGGCCACCAAAGATAGACCATAGCTTTGGTCTCCTTTCCTTGCAGCTTGCCAGTTCTCGGCAGGGCTAACTCTAAGTTGGCAGACAGAAAACGGCGAGGGTCTCTTCTGAGATAAACACTGAGCTCACAATGCCTGTCTCTCCCTTCTCCCTCTGCACGAAATGTGCGTTGTGGACCTAGCTGTACACCCACCAGAATGCCTCTGCGGATTTTCACTCTGGAAATGATTCAGAATCCTCCTATTTCCAAGAGACATGCCCCCTCTTGTGGTGACTACTTAATACTGCAGTCGTAGCTTCCCCAGAAGAGCTCTTGACACCCAGCAACAATCTATGTTGTGTGTTGGAAATTTGAGCCTTTGGGGATGAGAGTTTAATCCTTCTGACTGCATCTTGCCGTCAGACATAAATTGAACCATGTGATGTTACCGATAGACAAGTACTTTTGTTCTCTAAAACAGCAATTTCCTACCATTCAATGTATAAGGTAAACCAGGCAAGGAAACTTTTCAGCCAGGTACATGAATGCCAACCAAAAAATGGAAAACCCTGCTACTCCGTAACTGTAGTGAAAAGACTTGGACATGATAAATAAGTGAAGCCCTAAATCTTAGGTACTTTGCCAAGCTCTGAACATATTCTTCAGTGTTTGGGGGTCAATAGACAGTTGGTTATACAGGCTGCATTTGTGGAACTGCCATCTTTTTGTCAAGGAGTATTAGGCAAGTAAATTATAAAACTACCTCTATCCTAGCACAAGCTAGATACTCAACACGCAAACCAAGTGCAGTAACACTAAATGAGGTTCTATGATTATAGATGTAATTATTTTTGTAAGTTTCTGATTTATAAGACTTAAAATGTGTGTGAAAACTTACAGTAGGTAACCTTTTTCAGGAAAGTTAACTCATTAAGCGACCAAAATTAAAAAATAAAATTCCATTTTTTTTACTATTTAAGATTATTGATGTCAAATGGGAATAAACATCTCTCAGATCAGAGGCCATAATAAAGAGCTCCAGTAAATCAATAAGAAAATGGATCGATTCAAAGCTCCTGACATGATGTTTGATCACATCACATTTCAAAGGATGTGACCAAACCCTGCATATATTTTTTAAAGAAAAACTTTTTAAAATCCATGAAAAATGCCAGACTCCAGTGGCTCACACCCTTTATCCTAGCTACTCAGGAGACTAAGATCTGAAGATGATGGTTGACAGCCAGCCCAGGCAGGAAAGTTGGTGAGACTCTTATCTCCAATAAACCACCAGAAAACCAGAAGTGGCACTGTGGCTCAAGTGGTAGAGCACTAGCCTTGAGTTGAAGAGGTGAGGGACAGTGCCCAAGCCCAGGGTTCAAGCCCCATGACTGACAAAAAAAAATCCAGGAAAAAAGTTGTTTTTACTTAACACAGAATTAGAGCTATTCCCACTTGAGAAGCTGAAAATGGAATCATGGTTCAAGGACAGCCAAGGCAAAAATTTTAAGAGACCCTCATCTCAACCAATAAAAAGTGGGTGTAGAGGCATGCACCACTAATCCCAGCTTACTCAGTAAGGGTAAATAAGAAGATGACAGTCAAGATTGGCCCAGGCAAAAATTGGAACTCTATTTGACAGAGAAAGAGAGAGATAGAAAGAGGGGGAGAATCTACACTAATATGTCATTTTCATTTCTTATATTGCAAAAAAGCAAAAACCTTGTTGACTCACTCTCAATAACAGTTCTTTAACCTCATACTATTTCTAATATAAGTATTAATAACCCAACTTCCCAAAAGGACAAGATTACTGACTACATCACAATTACACACATATACACATATATACTCTGAGCCCAAACATATTTCATGTCTGGGAATATATCCTACAAATCTGTTTACCCACAATTAGCAATGCATATGTTATATGTTATTAATTATAAAATTACTCATAAAAACATAAATTGCAAGCGAGTTAAAGACCAATCAATAAGAATATAGTTTGATAGAGTTTACAATGGAATATCCAGTTATTGAACAAAAAAAATTACCAAAAACAATAACAACAAAAAAGAAGTTGTGAGTATCCACAGAGAGCATTTACGGGAAAACTGTACAGGACATTGTGCATAACATGTCACTTTGTGGCTTTAGTAAGAAAAAACAAATACAACTTCATTTTATAATCGTACAGAAACTTTAGAAAGGTACTCAAAACAGTAATAACATTGGTCTGTGGAACAGCCTGGTGGCACATTGTAGAAAGAAAATATTTTATTATATTCCTGTTTGATGGAGGGACAATTCGTGAACATATCACCTATTCAACAATGCCAAGGCTTGGGCAACAGCTCAGTGGTAGGGGAGCTGGCTGAAAATATGTATGATCCTGGGCTCCATCTCCAACACCATATGGAGAAAAAGAACTAAAAAATTAGGTGTAGTAGGATTATTTCTGCCAGTAGGCTTTATAGGATTTGTGAATCCCTCCTTCTATCTTCAACAAATTAATGGAGTATGTATTGATGTGTAGGAAGAGTGGAAATAAAACTGTTTAAGGGCATTATAATGCTATTCCTTAATGATAAGCCCCTAGCCTGGCCTCAAACTTAAGGCATCACTCTTAAGCACACTAACAGCAACAGAATATGAGACCCAGCAAGGCAGATGACCCCAAGATAAAGGTCCTGCTGAGTTCCTGACTTATCTTCCAGAGTCCAGGCCATGTGTGACATGAGAGCAGATGTCTGGCAGCCAGAAAATGAGTCAGCATTGCTCATTGCTATGTGAAATGAGTTGAACTAATACTTAAATAATTTAAAAGACTAACAGTTATCAGTCCTTCTGAGCCTGTACTTGCTACTCTAATATTGATGCATTCATTTATAATTACTAGCACCTCATGCTTGTTAGAACTGTTCTGAGAACCCCAGAAGAACAGCAGTTAGAATGACACATTTCGAGGTCAAAACTTGACCCTTCCTTGTTATTGACCTCCAAGAATTTGAAATTTAATTGTTTACATTATGTCTGGGGGGTGAGGGTGCCATTAAACTCAAGACCTTACGCTCTCATGTGGCTTTTTTTACTCAAAGTCAGTGTTCTACCATTTACTTCTCCCAGGCAGGAACAGCCCAGGAAGAATCCCTGGGCTGTTTCTGCCCAGGCTAGCTTCAATGCAGTCCTCAGATCTCATGCCCATGAGAAGCTAGGATTGCAGAGGTGAGCGATCAGAATCAAGTTAAGTGTGAAATGTGGGTATAATAGGTTATAGTAGTTACTTTTGCTTCTCTGTGACAAATACACCTGACAGAACCTTAAAGGGAAGAAGTACTTGTTTTAGTTCATGGCTGCAGAGGTTTCAGCCCATAGTCCTGGCTCTCCAGCTTCTTAGCCTGGAATAATGAAGAATACCATGGCAGGAAGCTTGTGGTAGAGCAAAGTAACTCACCTCACCGTAGGCAGGGAGCAGAGAGGGGGAGTCAGAGAGAGAAGGTGGGGAACCTGGGATAAATGCACTCCCCAAGGACCCACCCTCCGTGGCCTATTTGATCAAGGTAGACTCCACCTCCTAAAGTTTCTAGAGCTTTCCAAAATAGCACTACCACAAGCTGGTGACCAAAAATTAACATGTGATCCTATAGGGAGCATTTCCCATTGAAGCCATAACATAAAGGTATTTACAAACCCAAATATAGAGGGAAGACATCATGAGATTGTTAAGTTTGGTGATGTAAGAATTGGTTCATGTGCTTCCTTGTTTCTAAAAGTACTGGGTTCTTGAAAAGTACACACATAGCTGGGTACTGGTGGCTCACGCCTGTAGTCCTAGCTACTTTGGAGGCTGAGATCTGAGGATCACAGTTCAAAGCAGGCAGGAAAGCACATGAGACTCTTATCTCCAATTAACTACCAAAAAACTGGAAGTGGCACTGTGCTCTGCCTTAAGCAGAAAAAAGCTCAGGAATAGTGTCCAGGCCCTGAGTTCAAGTCCCATGACTGAAGGGAAAAAACAGTACACACATGCATTGACAGCAGTGTGTACTCTTTGACTTTTTTCATATTAATAATGTGGCATAAAAATAAAAGAGCTTGAGATCCACACAGTTTCTCAATCTTTGTTCCTTGCCATCTTTTACTCTCATCACCTTCCACCATGAAAGGCTGGTTTTATCTCCCTATCTACCTATTCCAACTATGTCTATACATGTTGTATGTCTCTGTATTTATTGCATATATATTTGTATCTAATTCCAAGAGAATGGAATTTACCACCCTTTAAGGATCAACTTTACATGGGTACCTCCCACTCGGGATTCTAAGCAATGCAGGAGGCTGAGACCTGCATATCTGCAATTCAAAGACAGCCTAGAAAGAAAAATCTGCTGGTCTCCATCGTCATTTAACCAGAAAAACATAGTGGGGAAAACATAGATAGCTCAAGTGGCGGAGCACACCAGCTGAGTGAGTGTAATGCTCTGAGTTAAAATCCTGATACCAGCGCCCCCCCCAGAAATGGTCTCCAATAAAATGGATAACCATATCTATAAGATGGAACCACAGATTCTTTGTAGCTTTGTAATGTTATAGAAAGATATGCATTTATTATGAAGTAACAGATGAATTTGGGTCAAAATCCTTATCTACCTTTCCCTTGTCACATGACATGTGATCTGACACATCTTCTGGCAGAAAACCAGTCTGACAATACCTGTAACTAATTACCTGTGGCACTGAACACAGGACACTGGAACCCATCAGCAACTGGTGCCTTCTCATTTGCTAAATTTACAACTACTCTACATTCACATCTGTACATCTAAAAAGTAAAACGTTGTTCCCAATAAACTATACAATTATAATCAATAACTCAACAACCTCCAATGTACTTTCATTTGGGCCTGTAATGTAGCCCCACGTGCCAATTCCGATGGTCCCTGAAGAATCTATTCCACCTTCAAGACCAAGATCAAAGGCCACCCGCTTCAGTGAAACTTGTCTCAGTTCCACCAAAGGTTCCCCATTTTCTCAACTCCCGTGGTGGAGTCTGATTACAACATCATTAGGGTGGCAAATATTCTATTTCAAAATTTATATAGATTTTTAACTACCTTATGGGTAAAGCTCTGTTTTATTCCTCTGTCACACACACACACACACACACACACACACACACACACACACACTCACTCAACATAATAGACTTTCAGTAAATATTTTGGGATCAAGGAATTAATGCTGCAGAGTTGGATCCCAAAGATCAAATATTACCTTAACACATAAAAACAGAAGGAAAAAGGTAGCCAAATTGAAGTCTCTGTGAACATAATGATCTAAAAGAGTAATTACAATTTAGACAGGATTGAATTTTCTCTTGTCATTATTTATTCCACTCAAACCCTAAACATAACTCTCCAATAAAAGCTTATGCCCATATTGTGGATGATGAAAAAAACATCCTTCTGGTAAAAGTCAATTTATAAGATAGATGAATTATTTTTTAAAAGAGGATACCCCAGGGAGGGGGAGGCTGCCACTCAATTCCAATCTAGCTCGAGTTGTGTCCGAATAATCACAGGATCATTTTCTGGGTTTCTTAGTCTCTTGCTGTCATCATCTTGCTGTCTTTCTTTGTTGGGCTGCTGCCTCAGCTGGGGAAATTCTACGTTAAAAAGAAACATGGATGTCAGATGCAATAACAGAGTGCAAAGAGAATGGCTATGTGCAGCATGCTTTTTTTCAGACCCTGTGATGTTTTAAGCATATACCTAACGCTTTTTTACACATGCAGAATAACCAGGCTAATTAAAAAGCCCATACAGCTCTGGTTAAAATCTGTTCAAATTTTTTGGAGCACCTGTTACAACAGAATGCCCACAGACTTGATAGTTTAGAGCCAAGACACCTGCTACCTTATGTCTCACAGTATGTTCAGTTTTATACTGTTAGAAAAAAATAAACACTTTTTGACATTTAGCAATCTTACAAAAGTGATATGAAATTATCAGGAAGGAATGATGGTTTAACCCTTCCTGTGCTGTGTTGGGAAACCACACCCTTTGTCTCCAGAAGGAAACAGATTTCTAATGTTGTCCCATGAAGCTACATACAGTTTCTTCTTTACTCATTCCTAATCCCACAAGGTTTCCAAAAGGTCAAGGTTACCTCCGTAGAAGCAGGACTTTCCTAGTTTAAAGAAGTTTTCTGATGTAAGCATGTAATGCCCAATCTTCAAGTACGCTTTTGTTGTGAGCCCTCTAACAAAGCATGTTATTGTTTTGGCTTTGCTAACTGTTAATCAAGCTCAATGACAGGTTTGATGGGATCACATTTAGAGATACTTCTTACCAGAACTTTACTTGAAATGCATTTAGCTTTGAAGAAAAATAGGTAACAATTTTCCATATTTAAGGATTTTTCAGAGTCCAAACATATGTAGATAGGAACTTTCTTGGCAGTACTGGGAATTGAACTTTATCATTTTAGCCTCCCTTTTCCTTTAGTTATATTTTTCAATTTGGGTCTTTGCTTTCTTGCCCAGATAATCTTGAATTGTGATTCTTCTACTTTTTTTTTCATTGAGATAGGGTCTCTCTAACTTTTTGCTCAGGTTGGCTTTGGACAGTGAGCATCCTAATCCATGCCTCCTACACAGTTAAGATTCAAGGCATAAGCAGAGCACCCAGCTAGGAATATTTGAATATCCTGTTTAGATTCAATTTCTGAGTTGATAAATGAATCTCATGAAGATAATGTTAAAGTAGCTACTGACATATAATCTTTGTAAATAGCTGCGATTTTATCTGTCATTACTATAGATAACCATGTCTAGTTTGACTGTCAGCCTATTTGGCTTACTGGACACTTGAGTTAACATGTATGTCATTTTTGTAAACAAAAAAAAGAACACCTCAATTTTATCCTACCATATGGTTTTATACACTTAACTCAAGTTAACTACATTCCTATCAAGAAAATCTGATGGCTGATTAGCCAGTCCAGATACAAAATTGTGTCCAAAGCAAAGTCAAGCATATCCAGAAAGACTTAATTTATAATTCCCAGCATTGCCTAGGTAGCAAAAAAAAAGAATTAAAATACTGTAAGTGTCCTTTGACAGTGAATGAGGTGAATAAATTATGAGAGAAAGTTTCAGTAGCTCTTATATGGTAGTACACAACAATCTCCAAGATAATCTGCTAAATAAAAAATAGAAAGTAGAGGATAAAATAACCAATAAATGACAAAGCCTCCCATGTATACATACACACATATTTGAACATCTATAGCAATATAGGTTATCTTTGAAAGAAAACTCTGCATTGGTGACAGTCATTATCTCTGAGCGGTTATCCAACAATTAGTGGGCAAGAATAGGTAGAAACGTATCTGTCACCAAAAAAATCTTTTTGCAGCTTCGGCTATTTGTATTTGACATACATATTCCTTCTTCAAACTTCAAGATGCAAATAAAAATAGTTCATTCAAATGTAAATGTAAAATACCATGATCAATCTTTAATACAACCTAATATGTAAAATACCATGATCAATCTTTAATGCAACCTCATATCCTAAAGTACTTCTAAGTTCCCAGACTGTTTCTGATTTGACTCTAGATAAGTATTTAACAATATAAATCACAATTTAATGCCTAATTATCATGACGAAAACAGCTTTTGCATGTTGAATGTGTATAGCTGTATTCAAATACAAGCTGTTTTGACTTTTAACCAACATACCAGAACTAGGAGTGATTTTGTTGCATAATTAGAAAACAACCTAAAATATATTTTCCTACGATATTTTTAAAGATAAATGAAAGCATTTTTATATGTTTAAGGGAAATGATGTTTTAATTCCTATACATGTCTCAGCAGAGAAATTCTATTTGTATTGGGAGCCACAGACACTCTAGCTCAGCTGGCACTTTGTCACTTTGTGCTAGGAACATCCTGAACCTGGCACTCCTGTTGCCTACAATGGACATAAAGGACCATGTGGCTTTCACTGTGGCACTAGTCATGGGGTTCCGCTTTATAAATCCCCATACCGAAGAAACTATCAAATTTCTAATACAATGATTAGATTGAAAATGAATAGGACATATATACTTGGTTCAAACATTGTAACAGTGATACATGAAATATTACTGCTTGCAGAAAATATTGAGATATTCCTTATTTCACTATATACATAGCTATCAGTTACATTATAACTTTCATGAACTCTAAAGCAAAATAGAGATCCATTTAACAAGGCTAAAAAAAAAAAAAATCAAGCCAGGTGTTGGTAGCTCACACCTGTAATCCTAGCTACTCAAGAGGCTGAAACTTGTAGAATTGCAATCAAAGCTAGCACAGCCAGAAAACTCTGCAAGATTCTGTCTCCAAAATAACCAGAAAAAAATTCTGGGTTGCAGACATGGCTGAAGTGGTAGAGAACCAACTAAACAAGAGTAAGACCTTGAGTTCAAAAGCTGGTAATAGAAAGAAATTAACACTCTTTATGTCATAAGTTTTAAAATTAGACCTACATATAGACAGATTGAATAGTCCTTATCCTCCTTATCCTAAATGTTCAGAACCAGAAGTGTTTCAGATTTGGAGGGGTTTTTTTTCCAAAATTCTGGAATATTTTCATATACATAATAAGATATCTTGGTCTTGAAACCCAGAAGCACAAATTCATTTTGTTTTATGCACACCTATACACACAGACTGAAAGGAATTTATTTTTTTGGTCCGGTTGTGGGGCCTGAACTCTAGTTCTGGGCGCTTCCCTCAGCTCTTCAGCTCAAGGCTAGCACTCTACCACTTGAGCCACAGCGCCACTTCCGGCTTTTTTTTCTGCTTATGTGGTGCTGAGGAATCAAACCCAGGGCCTCATGCATGCAAGGCAAGCGCTCTACCACTGAGCCAACTTCCCAGCCCCTGAAAGTAATTTAATACAGTATTTTAGTGCTTTTTTTTGTTGACTGCAACTTGTCACATGAAGTCATATGTGGCATTAGGTTAGGACTACAAATATTTCAGATTTTGGAGTCTTTTGGATTTTGAAGTTACAGATTTGGGCCGCTCAATCTGTACAAATTTGAATACTATGAATTATTTAAATTTTTCAACTATTTCAAATATTTCACCAATTTATGAGTACTCTCTGTAATGGCAAATTTGAACAGGAAGTGAAACAAGTAAACAGCTATTCATGATGAAGTATCACATAATGAGAATATATCTCATTCATGCTAATTGAAAAAAATCCGGCAAGTTAATATATTGATATTTTCACTTATCTAAGTGAAAATATTTTCACTTATCACAGCTTAAATTATCTCCTGAATCCTAAGTAGAGTGTGTGCCCAATATCTGAAATGATTTAACCAACACATCTTTATGCAGGTGAAACAGTAGAATTTTGTTTTGAAGTCATCACCTTCTCTGAAGCCTGAATGATGTTAGTCATAAGAATAAATAAATGTAACAGAGGAATCTTTATGTTCTCTAACAAATTCATTTTGTATTTTATAAAGGGAAAAATATGAAATCATTTCTGCTTAGACTAAGAGCTATACCATGGCTATGAGGAACATGCCAAAAGGATTTAAGCCACTTACTTGAATTCTTCACTTTACCTGGTTATCATTAATTATTCATGGAAAGAAATGAAACGAAGCAAAAATAGTCATAGTTTTTCTTAGCACATACTATAGTCTCAAAAACTTACATATATTATCTTATTTTATCGTAATGCAATCAGTGAAGTTGATAATCTAACTGTCCTTCTATCCATAAAAGAGAAAACAGACACAGAGAGGTTAAGGACCCTGCCTCAGCACAGAACTAGGAAGTGAGCAAGCTGGGCTCTCCAAAACTTTCTCTCTTAGTATGTAAATTAGCCTTGATGTTTTTATTTCATGACTTTCTCTTTCATGTCTTCATTTTATTTATTTTTTAATTTAAATTTACTTCTAATTGCTAGCAAAGAATATAATTATATATATTTCTGAGATACCATCTAATATTTCAAGGCAAGTATACATTGTATAGTGTTTGAGTTAGGGAAAACATACCTATCTTCTCAAGCATTTTTTATTTCCTTATGATTAAAATATTCAAGACCCCTTAATCTAGCCTTCTGAAATATATTGATATAACTCGCATCTATATTTACCCTAATGTGCAAATAGCACCTCAGAACTTGCTTCTAACTGCAACTTAGTCCCATGATCCACCACTCCCCTAGCAGCTCTCCTCACTGCTCTCTACAGCATCTGTAACCACCATTCTACTCTGAATTTCTCTCAGCTGAGCTTTTTATATTTCGGATACAAGTGAAATCACTTAAAGATTTTTCTTTTTATGTAGTTGTTTTTACTATCTTTAATTATACAAAGGAGTTGCCATTTAACAAAGCAGTTCATGGGCTGGGAAGGTGGCTCAGTGGTAGAGTGCTTGCCTTGCATGCATGAGGCCCTGGGTTCGATTCCTCAGCACCACATAAGCAAAAAGAAAAAAGCCGGAAGTGGTGCTGTGGCTCAAGTGGTAGAGCGCTAGCCTTGAGCTGAAGAACTGAGGGACAGCGCCCAGGCCCAGAATTCAGGCCCCACGACCGGACCAAAAAAAAAAAAAAAACAAAACAAAACAAAGCAGTTCATAAGCACAATGCATCTTGATCAACAGTCTCATCCTTTCCTCCCAACTCCACTCTAAACTCAATATTATTAATTTTGTAGATTATTCATTGAATTTTATTGCTGCATTCCCCCTTCTTTCTTCTCATTATTCACCTACCTTCTCTTGGCCTCACCCCACTTTTCAAGTATCTATTTCATGGTGTTTATTTTGTTAGACTGTAGCTTAGCCTAAGGAATTACACTATTGGAGTTCTCCCCTGAATCTACCATCTTTCAGTTAACACATTTAAATATACCACTCCCATGGGGCTGGGAAGGTGGCTCAGTGGTAGAGTGCTTGTGTTGCATGCATGAGGCCCTTAGTTCGATTCCTCAGCACCACATAAGCAGAAAAAGCCAGAAGTGACACTGTGGCTCAAGTGGTAGAGTGCTAGCCTTGAGCTGAAATGCTGAGGGACAGTGCCCAGGCCCAGAGTTCAGGCCCCACAACTGACCATAAAAATAAATAAATAAATATACCACTCCCAAAGTGTTTGCTTACATGTTTATAAATTAATTCATATGGGGCTGGGAAGGTGGCTCAGTGGTAGAGCACTTGCCTTGCATGCCTGAGGCCCTGGGTTCAATTCCTCAGCACCACATAAGGAAAAAGAAAAAAGCCAGAAGTGGTGCTGTGGCTCAAGTGGTAGAGTGCTAGCCTTGAGCTGAAGAGCTAGGGACAGCACCCAGGCCTAGAGTTCAGGCCCCACTACCGGACCCAAAAAAAAAAAAAATTAATTCATATGAGAAAAACATGCAACCTTTGTATCACTGGGCCTGACTTATTTCACTTCACATGATTTTGCTCATTACAGCACTATTCACCGTAGCCAAGGTATGGAATCAACACAGATGCCCTCAATGGACAAATGGATCAAGAAAATGTGGTATATATACACAGCAGAATTTTACTCATGAATTAGACAGAATAATATGGCATCATTTGCAAAGAAATGGGAAGAATTTGGAAGATTTTTCAAATAAATACATGTAGAGGAGCAGTACAGAAATGTATTTAAACTATTTGGAAATCACATTGTGCAAAGTAGAGATTTATCAGTTGTTCTGCAGAATAAATGAGTGACTAATATAAAGTCCTCATACTATTAAACATCATAAATGTTTGTTTTTGTTATTATGTATGCTTTCGTTTCTGAACTGATCAGTAGGGATAAAAACAGTGTCTTCCTCAGAGCTTGTTAGTAGTAATGAGTTAAAATACAAAAGAGTTGCCATTTAACAACTACTTAAAGATTGTGTGTGTGTGTGTGTGTGTGTGTGTGTGTGTTACAGAAGACACTCAGACACTCCGAAATTAACACTAACATATTATTAGATTGTGTGTGTGTGTGTGTGTTACAGAAGACATTGAGACACTCCGACATTAACACTAACATATTATTATTGTTGTTACTGCTGTTTTTTATTTTTATTGTTATTATTTATGGTGTATCTTCTGAGATTCCAAACACATGAAAAGTAATGCTTTCATTTTTTCACTCCTGAATGAAAATTCAGATTTATCTAACTAGCTGGCTCACTGCTCTTTGTTCCTCAATTTTCCCACATTTGTGGGACTCATCCCAACCCTTCCCCACTCTCCAGTGTCCTTTGGCATGAGGGCAACCCAGAGGAGTAGAAGGGAGTACTACTGGGCTATTTGGGGATTATTTAAATAGTAAAAAGGAGGTAACAGGGCTGGGAAGGTGGCTCAGCGGTAGAGGGCCTGCCTTGCATGCATGAGGCCCTGGGTTTGATTCCTCAGCATCACATAAATAGAAAAAGCCAGAAGTAGCCATGTGACTCAATTGGTAGAGCACTATCCTTGAGCTGAAGAGCTGAGGGACAGTGCCTAGGTCCAGAGTTAAAGCCCCATGACCAACATGGAGGTAATAAATCAGAGGGAAAGAAGAACGGAGATAGTTATTAAATTTCAGAGAAAACTAAAAAATTGGGAAAAGTGGAAGCAGCCTTGGAGGATCTGAGGAATGGAGCACCAGGGAGTCTAGGAATTGCCCTTAGAAAGGAACAGGACTCACAACATTTATCAGAGGAGCGGAGAAAGGGTGAGAATGGTGGGGAGGATGCAGAGAAATGTACTTGTTGATCGGTAGAACTGGGGGAAGCTCATTCCTAGTGGCCTCCTTTATCTGAAGCAAAGCATCTGCTGCTAGTGAGGACAGCCCTGGTGAGACCTGGGTTTTGGAAAATAGGAGAGAAGAAGTTGGGACTCGCAGTTGTAGAGAAGGGGAGCGATGAAGGGATAGTGTTAAAGGCCTCAAGGACTCGAACACGGTTCAGAGCAGGTGATGTGACTGTGTGAGGAAACCACATCGTGGGCAGGGAAGACTGACAGCGGGGTAGGGGCTCTGTGGAGGTTTGGGCGTGGGAGGAAATACAAGATTGAAGAGGCAACACGTGGGGTGAAGTGACAAACCATCTTGTGTAGACTCTGTTGAGAAGAAAGAGAACAACGGGAAAATGAAGAGAGAAAGTAGGTCCAATGTGACTTATTGTGTAACAGTGTCACTGGGTTCTGAAATTAGAAAACAGCACAGATTTGAATGTAGTATTTCAGACGTTAGCTGATCTAGATTATGATGTCAGGGTGCCACTGTGGAAGAGGAGTGGAAGAAGAAGAAATGTGAAGATCCCTGGATATGAAAAAATAAAGAAATGGAGAGAGGCCAGGTAATAGGATGCCACATTCATTTGATACAGCTTTTATAACAGATGATTATACTCAAATAACAGAAACATATTCCCTAATGATTCTGATAGCTAAAATTCTGAGTCAACATGTCAACAGTGTTTGTTTCTTCTGATACCTCTGTCTTTGGATTGTAAGTGAGCATATTCTATCATCTTCTTGTGGTCTTTCCTAAGTGTGTGTCTATGAACCAATCTTCTCTTACAATATCACTCATATTCAATTAGATTCAAACCCTGATGTCTTGCCAGGCACCAGTGTCACAGGCCTGTAATCTAGCTACTAAGAAGATTGAGATCTGAGGATCATAGTTCTAAGCCAGCCTGGGCAGGAACATCCATGTCACTCTTATCTCCAATTAGCCACCAAAGCAGCCAGAAGCGAAGTGTGACTTAAGTGGTAAAGCACTAGAAGCCTTGAGCAGAAAAGCTCAGAACAGTGCCCCCGCCCTGAGTTCAAGTCCACCCTGCACTGGCAAACATGCACATGCACAAGCGCGCACGCGCGTGCGCGTGCGCACACACACACACACACACACACACACACACACACACACACACACACACACCCCTAAGGTCTCATTTTGCCTTGATTACCTCTTTGAAGATTCTGTCTACAAATGCAGTCATGTTCTGAAACAAAAGAGGCTAGGACTTCAACATACGAATTTGAAAGGTACACAGTTCAGTACATTATAGATGAGTCTTCCACAAAGAGATAGGGAACTCCCAGAGTGGTGGCAAAGATAAAGAAGATACATAAAGTACTAGTGATTAAGGTCACTAACCAGCTTTCTCCTATCTCAATGAAGCTATGTCTTACACATTATAAGGAATTAGAAACTGTTTTCTTATTGAAATATTTTTGCTGATAAACTCATGACTCATGCTAATATTTTAAGCATGATATTAGTTTTTATGTTTTGTTCAAAGACAAAAAAAAGAGTCTGTGGTGTTCAAAACTCTGTCATGTAGATGTTGGTGTGACTTCTCATTGACTGTGCTACTGGAGACATGGCTTACATTCCTAACCATTTTCTTACAGGACAGTACAAGAAGGAAAAATGCACTCACCCTACATCTGGATTCTCTGACATACTGAACATAGAGAGATGACCATAAAATAAAGCTATATAATCTACAACCTGTATACTGCCAGAACTGTTAGAACTTCTCTGTTTTCTGCCCTTCCTTGTCATAATAAGAATTGTATCGACCATTTTGTTGAGCAAAGCATTGTACCAAGCATATGTAATGTACCCTACATTATTACCTTGTTTAATACCAATAGCAACCCCAGAAAAGGAAATGGAATAAAGGACATTAGATAAATCACCCACTCATAATCATCCAGCTGGTAATTGGCAGTCAGTCTACTCAATTATGGTGCTCTATTTGTGGATGGAATCTCTCCAGCTATACTGAATGACCCATCACCAATGTCCCTCCCTGTCAGGGTGCTCATAAAGTGGTATCAAAAGTGGGGGCAAAGGAGAAGCTTTATATCCCCCTCCTCAAAAAATATTTCTTGATGGAGGGGGATATAAAGGAGAATGACAGAGTGAGTTTGATTAAGTATGTTACAAAAAAGTTATGAAAATGTTACAATGAACCCGGCCTTGTACAGCTAATGTATTCTAATAAAAAAAATCTTTAAAATGTTGATAAAATAATTCTTTAAGTATAATAAAAAATTGTCTTGCGTGATCCACATTTTTCTCTAGTTGTTCTTATTATTAGTGTTGAACCAATTCAGCAGAACTCAAAAGAGAAATACATGGTTTTTTACCGTCTTTCAGCTGGGCTGGCTTGTTCTACATCAATTAGGCTTTAAATTGTTTTCCTTACTCTATTTTTATTTGGATTATGGAAATAAGTTCCTCATACATTTAGCATTAAAATATCTGCTGGCTTTAGGGTTTAATATTGAAACAATGTGAGGTTTTTGTCTTTTGTCAAAGTCTCAGACAAGTTGGAAGATTGGGAAAAAACTGAAGAACTGCTAATTATGTGTCACTTAACCATAGAATTTTTTCCTTTGTGGAATTTTTGTTTACTTCTTTATTATACTTTCTACCATCTTAGAAAGTCATTGGAGTCAATAACATCATTTGAAGTTGCTAAGCTAATTCCAGAAGGGACATTAATATTGTTATAATGAGAATCCTCTTACAGATTTTTTAAGTAAGCTCGGACTAGAGTATAGAGCATAATTTCTTGCTATAGAAATTTGTCTTTGTAACACCCTCTCTGCTAAACCTGAGTTAGGATTAACAAAACAAACAAACAAACAAACATGAAAGATTTCACCAATTCCAAATTTATTTTGGTGCAATTCTTAAGATTTGTTCTTTTATTGTGAAGATAAAACAATATTGGTTCTTTCACTCAAAACACTTTCATTTTGCCTGGCCCTATACCAAATGAACTTCTTGAAATTCAGTAATTGAATAATGTTGGAGGAAATCTAACTGACTGAAAATTTAGAAAACAAGAGATGCATTCCTCAGCAATGTGTTCCTGTTGTTTTGCTGGTATTTTACTCTCCATCATTTGGGCACTTCATTTCCATATGAAAAAACTGTATGTTGGTATATGCAATGCATATATATTGTTTAAGCTATGACACGTATTGTAGCTTTCTAAGGTCCTTTTGTTCTCAACTCTCTGCCATAGCTATTTATCCTGAAAAAGCATAAAAATTTAAAGTTCATGCATAGATTAAATAAGAAAATACATAACCTAAATTTATTTTTTTAAAAACATGTAATAGAACTTTATTATTCCTCTTAAATCCTTAGTATTTTGACACATTTCATTGCTAAATAAAACTGTTTTAATTTAAGCTAAGAAAGCTAATTGTATCAGATACTAAAAGTTCTTGTAAGTTGTTGAAAGTGTTAGTTCTGGGAATAGCATTTTTATATTTCTCATATTGATTTGCCTTTGAGACAAACTGCAACAAGAAAGCAGGTGATAAGCCTTTGTTAATGCCTCTGGGAGAAAATGCTGTAGCTACAGACTACTGTTGATAAACAGATTTTGAATTAATTAGTTCTGCATAATTATGTGAAACACCAATTCTCTAAAACCAAATGCAACTGGTCTTACATTACTTTATATGTAATTATTGTCTTAAAATTTACATATTTTAGAATATAAGTTTACTATTCTAAAAGCATTGATTAAAATTTAAGTGGCATATGTTTGGTGCATATCATTTATTATTAACTTTATGAAATGAGATATTAAGAGATTTACTTTTTATACATTGTTACCATTAGTGACAGATCTGAGACTTAGTGTGTGCTACTATTCCTGCCTCATACTTTCTGGAAGTCATACTTCATTATCAGAAAATGCCAAAGTGAACATCTTACAAAAAAAAAAAAAGCCTGAGGCTAAGAGGGCAGAACTTTAATAAGAAACTTTTATGAATTTTGTTTACACATTTATAATATCAATAATGACAAAAAGAAAAGTAGAAGAAACAAATGCTTAAAAAGAGATATCAGAGAGCTGAAGGCATGGCTCAAGTGGCAGAGTATCTGCCTAGGAAGCTCTGAGGCCCTGAATTAAACTCAATGGGGGGGAGGGGCGGGGGAGGGGAATGAGGCAGTCACTAGTGGCTCCCACCTGTAATCCTACCTCCTCAGGAAGCTGAGATTTGAGGGCTGCAGTTCAAAGTGATCCTGGGCAGGAAAGTCCATGACACTCTCATGGATTTAACTTAATTGAAGAATTAAGCACAAAAAAATAAATAAATAAATAAGAAAGAAAGAAAAAGAAAAAGAAAAAAAATGGAACTGTGGCTTAAGTGGTAGGTAGAGCAATAGTCTTGAGCAAAAAAGCTCAGGGATGACGGGGACCAGTGGCTCACACCTGTAATCCTAGCTACTCAGGAGGCTGAGATCTGAGGCTCACGGTTCAAAGCCAGCCCCGGCAGGAAAGTCCATGAAACTCTTATCTCCAATAAACCACCATAAAACCAGAAGTGGCACTGTAGCTCAAGTGGTAGAGCACTAGCCTTGAGCTGAAGAGCTGAGGGACAGCGCCCAGGCCCAGAGTTCAAGCTCCACAATCGACCAAAAAAAAAAATCTCAGGGATAGCACAAGCCTGAGTTCAAGCCCGATGACTGGTGCACAAGCGTGCACACACACACATACACACACACACACACACACACACACACACACACACACACACACACACACACACACACACACACACGGGGGAGGGAGGGGGGAGGAGGGGCCTGCAAATATTTTCAAACATTTTTAGTGACCTTAAAGAAACCTGTTGAGGAAGACTCAATAACATATGGATAATATAATTTAGTTGAAAGTTCAATAGAATGATTTGGAGTTTGAGGCTAATTTTTAAAGAAATTTTCAGGGTGAATAAACATGAAATAAAGAAAACTGGTATCTGACAATAAAGGCCAACAAACTACACCCAAACTGAGAATCCAAGAACCATAGGAATAACCCAGTTTTCGCAGCCCCCAAGAAGGTAGATAACATGGCAGGAACTCCCAAATACCTCTCAGTCCTATCTCTTAACGTTAACGGACTGAACTCTCCAATTAAGCGACATAGACTGTCTAGTTGGATTAAAAAACAAGACCCTTCTATCTGCTGCCTGCAGGAGTCACATCTTGCCCGTAAAAACAAACACCTTTTCAATGTTAAAGGCTGTAACAAAATCTACCAAGCAAACGGCCCCCATAAACAGGCGGGAGTTGCAATCCTAATATCAGATAAAATAGACTTCAAATTAAAATTCGTGAGAAGAGATAAAGAAGGTCGCTACATACTAATTAAAGGATCTCTCCTTCAGGAGGATATTACAATTCTAAATATCTATTCGCCAAACAATGGAGCACCCAAATTCATCAAAGAAACACTACTTTCCCTCAAATCCCATATAGATCCAAAGACATTAATTGTTGGGGATTTTAACACACCACTCTCCCCACTAGATAGATCAACTCGGCAAAAACTCAACAGAGAAACCGCAGATCTAAACAGCTGCATAGATCAACTAGACTTAACAGACATTTACCGAACATTTCACCCAGCAGCATCAGAATACACTTTCTTCTCAGCAGCACATGGAACGTTTTCTAAAATAGACCACATTTTAGGCCACAAAGCAAACTTGTCTAAATTCAGAAACATTGAAGTTATACCTTGCATCCTCTCTGACCACAAGGGAATAAAATTAGAACTCAACACCAAAAGCCACCAAAGAAAGTCCGGCATCACATGGAGGCTGAACAACACACTGCTGAATCATGAGTGGGTCATGGAAGAAATTAGAAAGGAAATTCAAATGTTCATGCTATTCAACAAAAATGAACACACAAATTACCAGCTCCTCTGAGCTCCTACATCAACAAATTGGAGAGACCTGAAACTAACAATTTAATGACACATCTAAACCTCCTTGAAAAAGAGCAGCAAGATAAACCCCAATCCAGTAGACGGAAAGAAATAATCAAAATTAAATCAGAATTAAATGAATCAGAATCCAAAAAAAACTATAGAAAGAATCAACAAAACAAAGAGTTGGTTCTTTGAAAAATTTAACAAAATTGACAGACCCTTAGCAAATCTTATCAGAAAAAGAAGAGAACACACCCAAATTAATAAACTCAGAGATGAGAATGGAAACATCACCACGGAAACAACCAAGATTCAGAACATTATAAGGGAATACTTCTCAAAACTTTATGCTAATAAGTTTGACAACTTGACAGAAATGGACCTCTTCCTAGCAAATATTGACATGCCAAAACTAAACCAAGATGAGTTAAACTATCTTAACAGGCCCATATCAAGCATTGAAATAGAAACAGCAATAAGAGACCTCCCAGCTAAAAAAGTCCAGGACCAGATGGTTTTACAGCGGAATTTTACAAGGCCTTCAAAGCAGAGCTCACACCAATTCTCCTCCAACTCTTCAATGAAATTGAAAGAGAAAGCTCACTACCGAACACATTCTATGAAGCCATCATAACCCTCATCCCAAAACCAGGCAGGGACTCATCAAAGAAAGAGAACTATAGACCCATTTCTTTGATGAACATTGATGCAAAACTTCTCAACAAAATTTTGGCCAACCGACTTCAACAATTCATCCAAAAAATCATACACCACGATCAAACAGGATTCATTTCAGGGATGCAAAGCTGGTTCAATATACGTAAATCAATTAATATTATTCATCACATCAACAGGAGCAAGAACAAGAACCACACGGTTATCTCAATAGACGCAGAAAAAGCATTCGACAAGATCCAACACCCCTTTATGATGAAGGTTTTGGAAAAATTAGGAATCCATGGAACATTCCTCAATACAATAAAGGCTGTATATGACAAACCTACAGCCAGCATTATACTCAATGGTGAAAAACTAAAGCCATTTCCTCTTAACTCAGGAACAAGACAAGGATGCCCACTCTCTCCCCTTCTCTTCAATCTAGTATTAGAATGCCTAGCTACAGCAATAAGACAAGATGCAGACATAAGGGGGATCCAAATAGGGAAAGAAGAAATAAAACTCTCCCTCTTTGCAGATGACATGATCTTGTATTTAAAGAATCCCATAGACTCCACTCCCAAATTACTCAAGCTGATTCAAAACTTTGGCAAAGTAGCAGGTTATAAAATTAACCCCCCAAAATCAATGGCTTTTCTGTATGCCAACAATGAGAAAAGTGTGGCTGAAATTAGGAAAGCAACTCCATTTGTAATAGCCCCACAAAAAATAAAATACCTAGGAATTAACTTAACTAAAGAAGTGAAGGACCTCTATGATGAAAACTTTAAAATCTTGAAAAAGGAAATCAACACCGAACTTAAAAAATGGCAAAACTTCCCATGCTTCTGGATTGGCAAGATTAACATCGTGAAAATGGCAATACTTCCCAAGGCTATCTACAAATTCAACGCGATACCTATCAAAATTCCACCCTCATTCTTCAAGGAAATAGAAGAGGCAATCCAAAAATTCATATGGAACAATAAAAGACCCAGAATAGCAAAAACGCTCCTCAACAGAAAGAACACTGCTGGAGGAATATCAATACCAAATTTCAAACTCTACTATAAAGCCATAGTAATCAAAACAGCTTGGTATTGACCTAAGAACAGACCTCAGGACCAATGGAATAGAATTGAAAACCCAGAAATGAACCTACAGACCTATAGCCATCTAATCTTCGATAAGGAAGCTAAAACAATAGAATGGAAGAAAGACAGCCTCTTCAGTAAATGGTGCTGGCAAAATTGGTTAACTACATGTAGAAAACTAAAGCTAGATCCTTATATATCACCCTGCACCAGAATCAACTCCAAATGGATCAAAGACCTTGAACTCAAAGCAGACACTCTGAAAACATTACAGGATGGAATAGGAGAAACCCTAGGTCTCCTTGGCTCAGGCCGAAATTTTCTGAATAGAGACCCGGAAACACAACAAATCAAAGAAAGGTTGGACAAATGGGATTGCATAAAGTTGCAGAGCTTCTGCAGGGCAAATGACATAGCTAGCAAGATCAATAGAAAACCTACGGATTGGGAGAAGATCTTATCTTTACTAGCCATACAACGGACAAGGGTCTCATATCTAAAATATACTTGGAACTCAAAAAATTAAACCCCTCAACAACAAATCCTCAAAGAAACAACTGCCCAATAAATAAGTGGGCAAAAGACTTAAAGAGAAAATTCTCTGAAGAAGAAAGAAGGATGGCCAATAGACACATGAAGAAATGTTCAACATCCCTAGCCATAAAAGAAATGCAAATCAAAACAACATTGAGATATCACCTCACTCCAGTTAGAATGGCAAAAATCAAGAACTCTAACAACAACAGATGCTGGAGGGGATGTGGACAGAAAGGAACTTTACTTCATTGTTGGTGGGAATGTAAACTTGTTCAACCACTTTGGAAAGCAGTATGGAGGTTCCTCAAAAGACTTCACATAGAACTCCCCTATGACCCAACAATCCCACTTTTGGGCATTTACCCAAATGTTTACAAACAAGACCACACTAAAGCTACCAGCACAACTATGTTTATTGCAGCATTATTTACCATAGCTAAGATATGGAACCAACCCAGATGCCCCTCAGTAGATGAATGGATCAAGAAAATGTGGTATATATACACAATGGAATTCTATGCCTCCATCAGAAAGAATGACATTTCCCCATTTGTTAGGAAATGGAAAGGCTTGGAAAAAATTATATTAAGTGAAGTAAGTCAGGCACAAAGAAACATAGGTCCCATGGTTTCCCTTATTTGCAATATCTAGTATAGGTATGAGTCAAGCGGAAAAGGGCAGATAATGTGATGTTAGGAAAACGAACCCTTAAATATGTATTTTAATGTTTTCGTTTCTTTCATGCATGTGTTTCTAACGCATTTATAAGATTATTTCTTTGTTGCTTTGTATGTCCCTCCCCCACAGTGTAACCTCTGCTTTCACTATATTTGATGTCAGTATAACATGTGGAGGAGATGGGGACAAACAAGTCGTTTAAGGATTCAGGTGGACCTGTTGCAACAATGAGAAGTACAAAATGTCATGTCAAAACCAGCTTTACAATGTCGGTGGGGGGTGGGGGGAGGGGGGTATGATTGGGTGGCGGGGAGCGGGGAGGCTGGGAAGGGAGGTGAAGGGTAAACAAAGGAGGAGGCTGCAATGCTTGGTAAGAAATGTATGCATTATCCTGCCCATGTAATTGTAACCCCTCTGTACAGTATGTTCTCAAATAAAATAAAATAAAATATATATATATATATAAAAAAGAAAAGAAAACTGGTATCTGTACCATTTGTGATCTCAACATTCAGATGCCAAGACAAGAAGATTGAAAGTTCAAAGCCAGCCTGGGCTACATAGCAAGACCACGTATAATGGGGAAAAAGTGGAAAAAATGTGTGGATTGAGTTATTTTATCACAAAACAACATGTTATAAATTTGCAATTATATTCAAAAATTGATCTTCAAGAAGAGTAGATGGGAGATTAATGGAGGAGCAAAAGTTCTTGAAGATAAGCTGGTACAAAATAAAATTTACCCTAAGGACATAATCTACACTTTGCACCCAAAAATATTTACTTTAATATCTCATAGTAAAAGTCTTAAGCAATCCCTGAAGTGCCTAACTAGAGACAGAGGTTAATGGTGGCATAGCTATGGAGAAGATGGAATATTGCATAAGCATTTAAAATGAAACTTTTTAATATTTATATTATATTGTAAAGATACTGTACAGAGGGGTTACAGTTACATGAATAAGATAATGAGTACATTTCCTATTGAGCATTTTTACCCCCTCCTTCATTTTTCCCTTACCATCTCTCCCGTCCCCACCCCCCTAACTCCTCCTTTCCCCTCCAAGTTGTAAAGTTCCTTTTCAACACAGTGTCTTGTACATCTCATTGTTACAATTGGTCGACCTGTATCCTTGTTTCAGCATTTTGTTATTTTCCTTCCCCTCCCCAAATTAGAAAAAAAAATGTATACACAAGATGCAAGGTACTGGAATCAAATACAGTGAAAACAGGGGTTATACTATGGGGGAAGGACATACAAAAGAAACAAAAAAAACACATAGTATATTATAAGTACATTAAAAACAACAGCTACAAAGATAAACCTCTTGTGTCCCTATCTTGAGGTTCATTTCTCTTAGCATCATCTTATATAGTCATATATGAGTAGCTTTTGACCTTTTCTACTTGTCTGGTAAGATTATCCTAGAAATATACTAGATATTGCAAATAAGGGAAACCATGGGACCTATGTTTCTTTGGGCCTGGCTTACTTCACTTAATATAATTTTTTCCAAGTCTTTCCATTTCCTAACAAATGGGGCAATGTCATTCTTTCTGATGGAGGCATAGAATTCCATTGTGTATATACCACATTTTCTTGATCCATTCATCTGCTGAGGGGCATCTGGGTTTGGAACCAACCCATGCCCCTCAGCAGATGAATGGATTAAAATGAGACTTTTATCCTAGCCTTTGATAGGTAAAATCAGAAGGATTAAGACACTGAGGCCAGTTTTGGTTACATAGCAAGTTGAGGGAACCCCCCCATGACTGTATAACAAGACCTTGTTTCAAAATAATAAACATATATATAGAAAGATAAATTACTATATGCAAAATGTTCATAAAATAATTAAATAAACAACATAGGATTGAAGACTTGCATACTTATATATTTTATACCTTACTTTTTTATTGAATTTTTAAAAGATTTAAAGAAAATACAGGAAAATATTAAAATTAGTTAGTTGTGTGTTACAAACTATTCATTCCTTTTTATTTTAGTTTTTAAATATTTTCTAGTTTTCCTACAATTATTGGCATCTAAAAGACCTATCTACTGCCTCAATTAAAGAAAAAAATAAATTGAAAAAATGTAAAGCAAGTTTATTTTATTTGATTTCTGTAGTTATTTCATTTTGTAGTTAATGATTACCCAACTCTGTTGATATTGATGTGATTTTTCAATCATTTCATTGATGTTTGACTTTCAATTAACAGAGATGTCCAAGTCAAATTTTTTATTGTGAAAATACTGTATAGAGGGGTTAAAATTACATGGGTAAGATAATGAGTACATGTCGTATCAAGTACTGTTGCCTCCTCCTTTGTTACCCCTTCCCATCCCTTCCCATCTCTCCCCACCCCCATTCCCCAAGTCAAATTTGTATGAACAAGTCTGGAGCTTGGTTAGACTCCAGGTGGTATGATCAATGGCTCAATTACACCAAAAGGACCCAAGTCCTTTCTGCCTCTCTACTCAGCCATTGTTAATGTGTCAGCTTTATTTCCAGGTTTGGTCCTTCCCTGAGACCAAGAAGGCCACAGTGATTGTAGTTCTAAAAATGTCAAAAGAAATAAAATAGGACATCTCTTCCTGTATCTCTTTCTTAGAAGCAAGGAAATCTTTTATAGAAGCCCCCATCAAAATACTCTTACACTAATTTCTGGTAAGGCAAAGGAGATTAACCTAACTGTCATAGATAAATCAGACTAAGGAACGCTTCCCCTGAAACTGTTCTGCTGATAGAAAGGGTTAGTGGATAGAGTGAAGTGAGACATGTGAGGTCAATGTCTGGTAGGAAATCTTTCCCATTCTAATCCTTCATTTTGTTAATGACATGAGGAGGTGTGATCTTTTGAAATTTAAGACAGCAACAGATAGTATGGTAGACTCTAATGATACAGTAGTAGAAAGAACCAAACCTCTCCAAGGGATATAAGTAATCAGGCAATTACAACACAAAGTGTGACATCATGGTGCCAGAGAAGTCCCTTGTATGCAGCATTTAACCTGTCCTGAGTCCCAAAGAAGGCTACATACCAGTAGATTGGGAAGTAAAGAAGGATGACTCAGTCATTCTAGCAACTGAAAACCCCTGCTTTCACTGTATTTGATGTTGTTATAATTTGTGGAGGGGAAGGGGAAAAACAAATCACTTAAATAGGGATACAGGTGGACCCATTGCAACAATGAGATGTACAAGTCATTATGTGGAAAACGAACTTTACAACTTTGGTGTGGGGGAGAGGATTGGGTGGGGAGGGTGGGGGGAGAATGGGAAGGGATGGGAAGGGGAAACAAAGGAGGAGGCTACAATGCTTGATAAGAAATGTACTCATTATCTTGCCCATGTAATTGTAACCCCTCTGTACAGTATTTTCACAATAAAAAAACAGAACATATGGGAAATTTGCAAGAACATACTGAGAATTGAGAACCTGTACAGCCTTGAAAGCCATACTAAGGAAAGCTCCTTATTGCAAAGGCAATGGGACTCCAAATAAGGGTTATGAACGAAGAGGTAACCATCTGATTTTCTTTTCCAGGACTTTCATTCCATTTGCAGAGTAGAGAATGGATTGAAGAGGACAAGCCTAGGTTTCAAGAGAATACTTAAATGCTTTTACCATAAACTAAGACAGGAATTAATAAATTATGGAATGATTCAAGTTTATAATTTAGGCAACCATTAAGTTACCTGTATGTTACTATGTTAGTTTGAGACATGGAAAATTTGAATTGCCTATAGGACATCCAAGTAGAAATAAGCAGTAACAGAACCACTTCTTTTAGGCTTCTTGTGATAATTATGAATATTATGAAATTGCTATTAAATATTCTGATAGAAATCTCAGCAAATAATATCGGTGATTACCAGATTATCCAAGCATTTTTTTCCTTTCTAGCTCTGACATGATTTGAGTGATACGATGAGAAGGAGTCATAGCAAATGTTTTACATGTTGACAATTTAAGCTAATAGATATTTTTAGATGTTGTGTAAGAAAAGAGCTCTGGGCTAAAAATGATGCTGACATTTAAAGATTCTCTGTAAACTTTAGAAATGTGTAGCCTTAGACACCAAGGCCTAGTCATTTGGAAATAATACTTACTATCTAAACTTAATCCTTTTTCAACTTTGCTTTCTGTCTTGGCTCAGATCTTCCCATTATTATGCACTCTGAAGACAATTTGTTCTTCTATTTTGGGCTCCAAAAGCTTCATTCACATTAAGTTGTCCTCCTGCTTGAGGTCCTCCAAGACAGCAGAAATTTGTGCTCTTGGAGTCCAGGGGAGATAAATGTTTCTCCATTTGAAGTGTTACCCTCTCATAAATATTACAAAAGTAAGTTTTCTTTAATATAGTTATTTGATAGCTCATAGTTCCCAAATCATTTTGTTAAGCTGTGTCATTCACTAGTAAGGCTCTTCGTCTCATGTTTCTAAACTACCACCATCTTGGAAGAGAAAAGACTCATAAATCTGATGCTAAAGGCTAGATTCCATTCTTGTCCTAGCACTTTTTCAAACTCAGAGTTGATTCTGGCGGTTTAACTTCCCTGACCCTTGGTTTTCTCTGCCCAGCTAACAAGATTGTAGTAACAGTCTCTACAATCAGAATAATAACTACAGTTATACTGTCTATCAGAATATAATGTTCTAGATTCTGGTCCAAGCCACATCATGGTGATCTTTTCAAAATCCTTTCTTTGGAAAGTTTGCACCTTCTCCTACAAGCAAATTCTAAAGTTTGGATTTGGCCAACTCTGGAGGCAGTGAGGTGGTCACCTACCTAGGTAATTAGTTATAGATAGACCCCTAAATCTCTATTCCACCTCATTGTGGAACCTTCACAGATTTACTTATATGTTGATTCCTAACAATCCCGAGAAGAAAGTTATAATCATGGCCTTCTAGAGGTTTATCCTCTGCTGAGTCTTATAATGCACCTTTGTAATCCCAATCCCAGCATTCAGGACCCTAAGGTATGAATATCATGGGTTCAAGACCAGCTTATTCTGCATAGCAAAACCTTTTCTGAGAGAGAGAGAGAGAGAGAGAGAGAGAGAGAGAGAGAGAGAGAGAGAGAGAGAGAGAGAGAGAGAGAGAGAGAGAGGTAAGGAGGCTTGAAAATAAGAATCCTGAGTATTCTGCAGTGAAGGTATAACAATGCAAGAATCTCTTGATTGTCAACATGAGAGGCTCTTCAATATACGGTATTCAAGAAGATTTAATGATATAACCAAGTCACTTGATCCCATTTCACCTCCTTTTATCTACCATCAAGCTGAGACAAGCAAAAGTGGTTCCGAGGCATTTTTCATCTTGCTAAATTTGGAAAGCCTTTGGACGCATTTAAACCATAATGGGCAAGATATCTGTTAAGGAAAACATCTCAGCTATATTTAGTTGACAAATTTTGTTCATCTTTTTCTTCTGAAAAAATAAAAGCAAAGATTTAATAACATATACAAATGCTTCAACAATGTACCAAATTATCCTACACATAATACGATTCCACAGATACTTTTTGTCCCTAAGGACCTCTGCTCTGGCCACTGTTTACTTATGATAAGCAAGCACATGCTCAGTCACCAAGTCCCTTGTGATTTCTATGAAAGACATAGTATCACCGCAAGAGTTTCATGGGACAGGTATCTTACTGAGACTCACGAGGCAATCTGACTATATAGAGTTTTACCATATCTCAAATACGTAATATTCCCTTCAATTCTTGGTAGGCTATTGAATTCTCAGAAATGCAGTTCAAAGTTTAAAAAATCTTATTACCTTAGTACAAGTAAACTGCAAATGAAATCAATCATTTTTACCTTAGTAGTGAAAAGGAATTGCAAATGCTTACCATAGACTCGGTAAAGGTTTTAGGCAGTGATTCTTAGGATTGGCTCAGAATCCCACATCAACTGAAAAGCTTCCAAAGCTCCCATAACCTCACTGTATTCCTAACTAATTAAGTCATTATTTTGAAGAGTAATGACCAGGTGTCACTGTTTTTCAAGGCTCCCCAGAGATTCCAATATGTCACTGAGGATGAGACCCACTAATATGAGATTTAACAAATAGTGATGGCATACATTTGGACTTATTGTGCTTATTTAACCAACATAGAAACCAAAATTACGGAAACAATTAGCAATACGATTTCCTTCAGGGAAGACCACATCTTTGGGTTTTCGTCTTCTTCATGAGCTATCAACTCTAGTATTTGCCATACCCCAATTTCAATGCTCTATTTCCTGTTTGGGAATCCTGAATTCATCCCAGAAGTAGTATAACATCTCTAGACATCTTTTGTCTTTTTTTTTTTAAGTCTACTGGCAAACCACTTAGTTTAGAACTCCTGAGAGGGCCTCCTGAGATTCTAAAATTAGCTAAGGGGGATGGATATAAATTAATGCAATCTTTTTTTGGTTCTAGAAAGTCTTCTAGGAGAGTCTAGGATATGGCAGCATCAAGGTGTGGCTAGTGGTGGAGGAATGAGAAAAAAAAAATCTCTAGACCCTCCTCCATCTTCATTTTCATCCCTCTATTTTTTGACATGGACAATTACAGTTTTTCTGTGACTTAATGTGTCTTGTATACTATCATTAAAACACAGTTGCATAGTATAGAATGGCACAAGGGCAAACCCTAATTCAAATATTCCATCCCTGACACTTTGCACTTGGATATACATAGATATCACAGAAAAAAAAAAGAACAGTTTGTTTGAATTCTCCTATTGGGATTTTTCTCATGAACAATTTATAAGCATTCACTACAATTTCTGTCCAATTGGCCTCAGATGCAAACCCAAACAATGTTGTGGGGTTTTTTTAACTTTAATACAATGTCAAATAAAATTTCCGTGTTCAATTTCAGACAACTGACTCCAAAATGTGAACATATTTAACTACATATTTCATGTTTAATTTTTAAAAATATAAGTAGTTAAAATTGTGTTTTAGAATGAAGAGGAGAGGGGAGAGGAAGATGCAATCAAGAATTTAATACATAACCTACAAAATCAAGAAAAGCAAAGGGAAGAGATATATAGGGAGGGATGAGGTAACATTGGCAAGATGTATGATATTCATAAATTGCTTTGTTTTTTATTTTATTTTTATTGTGAAAATACTGTACAGAGGGGTTACAGTTACATGAGTAAGGTAATGAGTACATTTCCTATTGAACATTGTTACCTCCTCCTTTGTTTTTCCCCTACCATCTCTTCCCTCTCCACATCCTCAACTCCTCCCTCCTCCCTCTTCCCTCCTCCCTCTTCCCTGAAATATACAGTTCATTTTCAACATAGTGTCTTGCACATCTCATTGTTAAAATGGGTCAAACTATATTCTTATTTCATCATTTTATTCCCCTTCCCCTCCCCAAATTAGAAAAATGTATATACAAGATTCAGGGCACCAGAATCAAATACAGTGAAAACAGGCTTTATATCATGGGGAAGAAAACACAAAAGAAACAAAAAAAATCACATGGTACATTATAAGTACATTAAAAACAACAGCAAGAAAGATAAAAACCACTTGTTTAATAACTCCTTTGTGTAACTACTTGTGTAAAACAAAAGTTAAAAATCACATTTTAGTACTACCCATTTATCTCTAACAACAGAAGTATTAGCAAAACTGTACTGCTAAAAGAACAACTTCAGTTTCCTCAGAGATTCACTGAACCCAGATTTGGCGTTCAAACTTAAAAACTTTCTATTTCTGTCCTGGTTTTATATTTCCGGTTCTATTTGCAGGCTAAAGTTGGCAATTGGGTCTCTTCACTTCATCTCTTAATTTTATATATCACACAGATGCTCTGACTCATTCAGCAATCTAAGACCGATTGTCTAGTTACTGACAATTTACCTATTATGCCTGTGTGCTAAATGTCATTATTTCTGAGACTCTTTTTCCCTGATTACAACTTGATAAAATTGCAGTTCAGTTCAGATCGCAACATGGAAGGAGTTTGCAGGGTTTGTTTACAATTAAGGATGCCATATGCTCCTTTAAGGAAAAATATGCTAATTACTAGGGAAGAAATGAAACAAGAAAACATGGAATTGCTGCAGACCTACTATGCAAATAAGCAAGTTATTTTCTGTTCAGTGGGAATAAATATGGTGAATTCATCCCATTATAATTTTATAACTGGGTAAAATTTACATTGAAAAGGAAATAACAAGTTGTTTAAATAGGGATACAGGTGGACCCATTGCAACAATAAGATGTACAAGACGTTATGTGGAAAAATGAATTTTACAACTTTGGTGGAAAGGCAGGGAAGGGAAGGGGAAACAAAGGAGGAGGCAACAATGCTTGATAAGAAATGTATTCATTTCCTTGCTCATGTAATTGTAACCCCTCTGTACAGTATTTTCACAATTAAAAAACTTATTAATAAAAAAGGTTAAGAGAAAGAAAGCCATATTATTTAATAGATACCTATTCAGTACATAAGCTTACCTATTTTAAAGTTTAGATCTAAACCACTAAACCCTGTTTATGTATAAGATTATACAGCACATTATTAATTTTTTTGTCTTTTCTTTTTTTTTGGTACTAGGGATCGAACCCAGGATGTTGCACTTGCTAGGCAAGCGCTTTGCCACTGAGCTACATCCCAGCCTTAACATTATTAAATTTTCAAAGCTATATACAATAACAATCTGAACTGAAATCCACTCAAAGTAGGTTTTCCCTTTTTTACTTGATGCTACTTGTCCTTGAAATACTTCTCCAAGGTTCCATCTTCCAGCATTTTTTGCTGGGGGGAAATATTAAGTTGGGTCAGTCACTTGTCTTTAAAGTAATTGCTAGTGTTTGCATTCCAACTCTTCAGTATTTTTTTTTCCTTTTCTTCAGCTGGTTTGTTGTTATTAAAAAGGTTTTTCTTAAGAAAAAACTAAAGAAAGGAGGAGGAAGAAAAAGACAAGGAGTTGGAGGAAGAGAAACTGGAGGAGGAAGAGAAGGAAGAGGGGAAGGAGGAGAAGAAGATCAACATACAATATGTTCACCTAACAACATAACAGGAGGGGGTAGTAGCACAATGGGCTCTGCAGGAGACTCCCTCCACACTGTACCCAAACCTCTCCTCTCTTCAAGCACAAGCATCCATGTGGAACTTCCTCAAGAAAACTCCAGCAATATGTTCAGTTAACCCCTAAGAACTTGGAATCTCCCCCAGAAGTTAGGATCTGCACCAGAAGTCCATGACAAGGCCTATCTCAGCAATGTTGTACAGCAGGCAGATGGACAAGCAGGTCTGTATGTTTTGCTCACAGAGCAAAAGCAAGAAAAAGGCTAGCTTTTAGCAAATGGCCACTTAATGCAGTGCAAATTTCAGATGCTCACTCTATTTTTTAATGGCCTCTTTTTTTTATTGTGAAAATACCGTACAGAGGGGTTACAATTACATGGGAGTGCATTTCTCTCTCTCTCTCTCTCTCTCTCTCTCTCTCTCTCTCTCTCTCTCTCTCTCTCTCTCTCTCTCTCTCTCTCTCTCTCTCTCTCTCTCTCTTTTTGGTTGGTTGTGGGGTTTGAACTCTGGGTCTGAGTGCTGTCCCTCAGTTCTTCAGCTCAAGGCTAGCACTCTACCACTTGAGCTTCAGTGCCACTTCCAGTTTTCTGGTGGTTTATTGGAGATAAGAGTTTCATGGACTTTCCTGCCCAGGCTGGCTTTCAACTGTGATCCTCAGACCTCAGCCTCCTGAGTAGCTAGGATTACAGGCTTGAGTCACCAGAGCCCAGCAGTACATTTCTTATCAAGCATTGTTACCTCCTTTGTTTCCCCTTCCCACCCCTTCCCATCTCCCCTCACTCTCCCCCCCCCCATAACCCTCCCCTCCTTTCTCTCCCCCTGCCCAAGTTGTAAGGTGCGTTTTTCGACATAACGTCTTATACATCTTATTGTTGCAATGGGTCCACCTGTATCCCTATTTAAACGATTTGTTTTTTCCCTTGCCCTCCACAAATTATATCAACATCAAATACAGTGAAAATGGGTTATACCGTGGGGAGGGACATACAAAGCAACAGAGAAATCATCTTATAAATACGTTAGAAACAATAGCAAGAAAAAAACATTTGAATCCTTATCTTGGGGTTCATTTTGCCTAACATCAACTTATCTGACCTTTTCTGTTTGTCTCAGACATATACTAGTTATTACATATAAGGGAAACTATGGGACCTATGTTTCTTTGGGCCTGGCTTACTTCACTTAATATAATTTTTTCCAAGTCTTTCCATTTCCTAACAAATGGGGCAATGTCATTCTTTCTGATGGAGGCATAGAATTCCATTGTGTATATATAACACATTTTCTTGATCCATTCATCTACTAAGGGGCATCTGGGTTGGTTCCATATCTTAGCTATGGTAAATAATGCTGCAATAAACATAGTTGTACTGGTAGCTTTAGTGTGGTCTTGTTTGTAAACATTTGGGTAAATGCCCCATAGTGGGATTGCTGGGTCATAGGGGAGCTCTATGTAGAGTCTTTTGAGGAACCTCCATACTGCTTTCCAAAGTGGTTGAACAAGTTTACACTCCCACCAACAATGCAGGGAGGTTCCCTTCTGCCCACATCCCCTCCAGAATCTGTTGTTATTAGAGTCCTTCATTGTAGCCATTCTAACTGGGGTGAGGTGGTATCTCAATGTTGTTTTGATTTGCATTTCTTTTATTGCCATGGAGGTTGAGGATTTCTTCATGTGTCTATTGGCCATCCTTTTCTCTTCAGAGAAGTTTCTCTTTAAGTCTTTAGCCCACTTATTTATTGGGCAGTTGTTTTTTTGAGGATTTGTTGTTGGGGGATTTAATTTTTTGAGTTCCAGGTATATTTTATATATGAGACTCTTGTCCGTTGTATGGCTGGTAAAGATCTTCTCCCAATCCGTGGGCTTTCTATTGATCTTGCTAGCTATGTCCTTTGCCATGCAGAAGCTCTGCAATTTCATGCAGTCCCATTTGTCCAACCTTTCTTTGATTTGTTGTGTTTCTGGGTCTCTGTTAAGAACATTTCAGCCTGTGCCAAGAAGACCTAGGGTTTTTCCAGCCTGTAAAGTTTTCAGAGTGTCTGCTTTGACTCTGAGGTCTTTGATCCATGTGGAGTTGATTCTGGTGCTGGGTTATAGATAAGGATCTAGCTTAAGTTTTCTACAAGTGATTAACCAATTTTGCCAGCACCATTTACTGAAGAGGCTGTCTTTCTTCCATTCTATTTTTTTAGCTCCCTTATCGAAGATTACATGGCTATTATCTATGGGTTCATTTCTGGGTTTTCAATTCTATTCCACTGGTCAAGAGGTCTGTTCTTGTGCCAGTACCAAACTGTTTTGATTACTATGGCTTTGTAGTAGAGTTTAAAATTTGGTATTGATATTCCTCTAGCACTGTTCTTTCTGTTAAGGATCGTTTTTTCTACGCAGGGTCTTTTATTGCTCCAATTTATTGCCTCTTCTATTTCCTTGAAGAATGAGGTCGGAATATTGATAGGTATCACATTGAATTTGTAGATAGGCTTGAGAAGTATTGCCATTTTCATGATGTTGATCCTTACAATCCAGGAACATGGGCGGTTTTTCCACTTTCTAAGTTCTGTTTTGATTTCCTTTTTCAGGTTTTTAAATGCTAACTCTAATTCTAATCATTTTCCCAGACTATACCTACAACTCCACAGACATTTGCTCTTGGCCATAGGGTTCTGCTGAAGATATAGAGCTCTTCAATATTCTCAGTATTTTATCTCTGCAAAAGACAGGAAGGTATATAACTTTGGAATTACTTAGACTTAGGTTTAAATCTTGTTAGTTGTGCAACAGATAGGTTTCAGCCATAATTTCTTCTTTAAATGAAGATGATAATTTTAGAGCAGATGCATGATCATTTAGGAAATTTTGTTCTCTGTTTATTTTTCTCTACCTGGAGGGTGAATGGAATGCCTACTAAAATCTCTCTCCTTAACAAGACGATAAATATTGGAAGAAATTGATGTGCTCCTCATGTTGACAAATTGAAAATGAGGATATCAGATCTCTTGCATTGAAACTTTATGTAAGTTTGGAGACAAAGTAAGAACTAAAAGCTTATAGGTAGATAAGAATGGTACAGCAAGACTTGATTTTATGTTATAAGGTTATCACTCAATATTATCTTAAATTAAGGCACAGAGCCCAGTTCTGGGATCCTCTTACCTTATGTAGTTTTCACTTACTATAAAATTGTAAGAGCATCAAAAATCAGGGGTACGTCCATTTGCTGGTTAGATAATAAAACAAAGAAAAAGTAACCATAAAGAAGATTAACACATCACTCTTGTTTATCTTCAAATCTGACTGGATTTTGTGATCTAGAATCACTGTTCATGAAATTTGTGTCTCAATAGCCAATAGAGTGGTTCCATAATTACCTCTTTTACAGATTAAAAAATCTGGAAGAAATGCAGAGATCCCCAGGAGGTCTATAATTTGTGCTCGCGTGTGCTATTTACCACAGTACTCCCTATGCATACCTCCAGTGCCTGGCACATGGTAGCTCACAATAAACATTTTTTGAATGATCTAAATAATGATTAAATGAGCAAATTATCAGGAAGCCTCAGTTGATTTGTGCTATTATAACAAAACATCATAAATGGGGTAGCATATAAACAATTTTTTACCATAGTTCTGGAACCTGGAAAGTCCAAGATCAAAAAGCATTAAAAGTTACTATGTCTAGAGAAAACTGTTCTCATAAGCAAAGGCTTGTGCTTATGTGAGATAAAGACAAGGAGGCTCTTTGGGGCCCCATTTATAAGGCCACTAATCCCATTATTAGAGCAAAGCCTTCACAACCTAGCATCTCCCACAGCCACACAAATTAATTCTATCACAGTGGGTATTAAGTTTCAATCATTAATTTTGGAGTGACAAACACATTCAGGTCATAGTGTATAGGTTGTCCGGTCTATTCTTTGTTAGTGAGTACAAGTTGTATTAAAATCTGAGGAGAGGATGATAGATATCCATAATTACAAATTCCTTTTTTTTCGGTTCAGGTATCTGGTGTCTCAAATTTGATGTATGATCTCTTATAAAGTAAAAATATACTCATGTTATTGCCCAGCAATTCCACACCATATCCCCAAGTAGCTTGTGCCCAAATATTCATGGCCATTTTTGTGCAAAAAAAACTGTTCAAAGTAATTTTATTTAAAATAGTCAAAAGCTGGAAATAAGACAATTGTTCATGCATGAGTGAATTCATATACACTGTAAAGTACACTCTTGAAAAGGTATATAATGGAACAAACAGACTCTGACCTGATTAGTCCACTGCCCTGATAAGTCCACTGAGGGATTCATAATGTTCTAGCATTATGTTCTGAGGTAGTAGAAACCAAGAGATGGGACCTCATTAGAGTACATAGGTGGTTGGGAGCATGGCTTTGAAGGGTGGGGCTCCTTCCAAGCATCCTTTCTTTTCTCCCTCTGCTTCTAACTCCTATAAAAGTATCAACTTTCTTCATGTATGCTCTTCCAACATGATTCGATAGGCCTAAAAACAATGGAGCCTGCCCTCAATGGACTGCAAATTCTGAAACAGAGACAAAATGAATCCTTTTCCCTTTTGCTTTTATCAAGTATCTTGTCACAGTGATTTTTTAAATGTGTGATACCAAAGCTAAAAAGAAAGAAAGAAAAGGTACAGATTTTTTTTTCTGTATGGGAGATGAGGGTATGGGACAGAGTGACAGTACTAGGAATCAAACCTAAGGCTTTGTGCATACTAGGAAAGCACTCTAACACTAATGGATAACCCCATCCCAGAAGTTCTGAAATCTTGTATTTGCTCATACTCTTGTGTTTGTATATCTAAGTCATCACTGAAGATACGGTGCTCTGTCTGGAACTTAAGTGGATACTTAAATGCCCATTTTTGTATAAGCTTAGTCGTCTCCAAGAATGTTAACTCAGGCAAACTGCCTCTCCAGGATAGACTCTAAAAACACAGCACAGGGTTGTATGAGCCAGTCCCTCTATAATCAACTTTTGTAAAGGAAGGAAATTGCCTGCCCTACTCCTGCCCTGCTGCTTTGCTTTTGTTGCCAGAGATGAATGGCAGGCTTCTGGTCTCTCTGAAGAAAGAATTCAAGAAACGAAAGCATTTCCAGCACTACCGCTGGAGCCCAGCACCACTTCTGGCTTTTTCTGAGTAATTTACTGGAGATGAGAGTCTCAGGGATTTTCCTGCTCTGATTGGCTTCCAAAGCAAATCTCATCCTCCCAAGTAACTAGGATTACAGGTGTGAGCCACTGGCCCAGCTGCTAGGAGGAATTTTATCAGAGCAAGACTGATTGTAGTAAAAGTGTAAATACATCCCCAGAGCAGATTGAGAGTGGGCAGCTTGGTCCAGCCAGTCGAGCGCCCCAAGATTCTGAGGTATTTATGGTCTACCTATTTTTTTACAGAAGGCCTAATGACATGTGGTGATTTCTGGGAAATAGGAAGGCTTTTCTAGGTATTAAGGAGCAGAGAATAATTTTACCTAACTAGGTGTCCTTGGAACAAAAATGCAATGCTTGATAAGAAATGTACTCATTATCTTGCCCATGTAATTGTAACCCCTCTGTATAGTATGTTCACAAAAAATAAAAATAAAATAATAATAAAAAAACTGAAACTATAATGGGTGAATAACCTTTAGATTTGGGGAAGTCCCTGATGGACTCCACACTATGAATACATCATTTCAGCTGTGGTCAGCTGTTACTCCAGGATCGTTTGGGAAGTAGTGTGCATGGCAAAATGTAGCCAGATATGATACTGCACCTAATCTTTGGCTGTTTGGCTTTATTTTTCCTTTTCTGCCTGCTTATCCCTGCTCACTTTTATTTGTAAACTTTCATATTGATCTCTTCTCACCTCTGTCCTCAAATTCTTGATTATATAGCTCAACCAGCACCCAAACTTCAGTCCCCAGACTTGATGCTTACCCTTGATGTCTATCCTTGGGCATCCACCCATGGAGAGAACATTTTTTTCTTTTTTTTTTTTTTTTTTTTTTTTTTTTTTTTTTTTCCTATCAAATAATTCATCTAAGTCATCTGAGCCTTAATACAATTTCCTAAACTATTATTCTGAGTAATAAAAAGTTGCTTCTATGATCTGTATGGTATTATTGTTGCTACCAATTATTAATAGTCAAATATTAATTTACAGATTATAAATATTATGTCCTTTAGCCTTCTTAGCAACTCCAACCATTATTTGCCTTGTTATTCTTCCTTAATAAGTACAGAAATCTTAAAAAAGAAAAGTAGGTTACAGAAGCATTTTACCAGTAGGAGGTAGAACATGCAAAAATGTGCTCAATCTGGTTCTTTCTGTTTACCACATGGATGGTCTTGAAGAATGTATGATATCCTCTTCAACTTTGTGAAAAACACATTATGAGGTATGTATGGTATGTATGAGGTATGACTTTGAAGCATCTCCAGGACTTCAACACCTAAATCTTCTGAGGACAAATAATACATTGCTTTCCAATTTCTGGACTTTATTTCCTCTACTTTAGTTCTATTTCCATGTATCCTTCCAGCAAGTGTATTTGTAGAATATATGTAAGAAGAATGCTTTACAGTGAGACCAAAGGAGGATATTCTTTTTTTTTTTTTTTTGGGGTCCAGTCGTGGGGCCTGAACTCTGGGCCTGAGTGCTGTCCCTCAGCTCTTCAGCTCAAGGCTAGCACTCTAGAAAGGAGGATATTCTTAAGAGAGGAACACAAAGGCTCAATGTCTATGTGCATCTCATACAACATTTATCAGAATGAACTCCGGGAAATGGAAACAAGAGCTTTTTTTCTTTTCTGCTGTTTTTGTTTTCTTTTCTTTTTGTCTTGTTTGTTCATTTTCTGTTTGGAGGAGGGTAAAGGGTGGGGCACAGAAAAGGTTGGACAAATGGTAAACAAATCCAGCAGTGATATTCACTAGACATTATGTTGAAAATGAACTATACAACTATACAAAAATGGAGAGAGTAAGAGAATGAATGACATAGTCCAAACAGAAATGTACTCATTACCTGATTTATGTAACTGTAACCTCTCTGTAACCCCTTTATAATAATTAGAAAAGGGGGGAGGGAGAAGAGCAGTGTTTTATCCTTGGCCAAGCTCCCTTTAATTACTTTCAGTGTCTCTCTGTCTGGTTATTCACTGCCCAGAGCATATGCTACAATTGCTTCACCAGTTATTAACAAGCAAGGAGACCATATTGAAATCAAGTCTTAGCTGAATTATCCATGGCAAGAAAATCTTCCCACTGCAATGCTGGTGCATAATGCTCATGAATACAAGAGAGAACAAGAAATGGAAACTATATGCCACTAAAAAAATGTAGATTCTTGCTCATAACTTCAAATCAAGAAGCCAAGGTATTTCCTTGTGTTCCACAGTAAAGAGTTAAGTAGATGAGTTACCCTGTGGATTCAAAATAGCACATACCAACTTGGAGTGAATTATTTGCAGAATTTTATCTGCTCATTCCTATGAAGGTCTGATGTCTAGGACTTGCAACCTTGATAGAAAGTTAATTCTTTTCCTGCTGTATATAGCATTTGTTATAATAAGAATATAAGATAATTCATTATTAATCAGGCAATTAAAAGAAGCAATTAAAATATGAATTTTGATTTTTTTGTGAACTAGAACTGGAAAAATCTCATTTTGAAATTCATATTGAAGGTAATGCTACAGATTGCAATCTAAAATAGGAAAAAAATCTTCAGAGTAGGAGTGAGTGGTAATTTGTATACTGGAAGTAGTACACATTCCTTTTTTTATATACATTCTTGTATGACACATCCTTGTAAGATAGATTTCACATAGAAATTGAAGGCTACAAACACTCACTATTGTTGTTCAGAGCTATAAGAATTAGGACTGTCTCCCGCACATTGAGCTCAATATTACTTGAGTTTTCTTATCACATAACTTGATCCCCTAATACAGACAATACTAAACAATATTTCAACAATACCCCACAACCTCTAGACCACTTTTGAAGATGGAATTCATACTTGGCCTTTTTGGATCTCCTTCTGAACTGCTTCTCTCTACTTGAGAAATAGATTTGACCATCTCACCCCAGTTAAAATGGCCATCATCAAGAATACAAATAATAAAAGATGCTGGCACTTATCTGAACAAAAGCTAATTCTAGTATACTGTTGGTAGAAATGTATATATTCTTTCTGGAAAGTATGAAGGCTCCTCAAAAAAATAAATATAGAACTACACTATGAGCCAGCAATTCCACTCTTGGGCATTTACCCAAAAGATTACAAGCTAGGATACAGTAAAGCCACCAGCACAACCATGGTCATTGCAGTAGTATTTTTCCAAAGCCAAAGTATGAAATCAACCCACAGTGAATGAATGGATCAAGAAAGTTCTATTGAGTATATATACAACAGAACTTTATTCATCCACTAGAAAGAATGATATTGTATCATTTGCAAAGAAATGAAGGACCTGGAACAAAAATTATGTTTTGAAGTAAGACGAGCCCAGAGAGACAAAGGTTACATGTTTTTTCTTATCTTTGGAAAATAGAATTCCTTTTTAAATATATGAAGTAGATACTTTGAGTAATATGCAAGGGCACACAAATTTAATAACTGAAATATGGCAGACTCAGGAAAAATTGGTGTAATCTCTTAGAAAAACAAAGTCATAGTTCAACAAATAAACAGGTACTTGAAAGAGGTGGAGTAAAGTACAAAGGGTTGGGGGGCAGGGTAGATGAATGAGAAGACTTGGAAGGGAAAATGCACTAAAAAAAATTCAAAGTATAGCTGGGAAGGTGGCTCAGTGGTAGAGTGCTTGCTTTGCATGCCTGAGGCCCTGAGTTCGATTCCTCAGCACCACATAAGCAAAAAGAAAAAGCCAGAAGTGGCACTGTGGCTCAAGGGTAGAGTGCTAGCCTTGAGCTGAAGAGCTGAGGGACAGCACTCAGGCCCAGAGTTCAGGCCCCACGACCGGACCCAAAAAAAAAAATTCAATGTATATCCTACAAAATTAAGAAAAGTGAGGGAATGGATAGAGTGGAAGGTATGGGTAAGAATGTTGAAAGGGATGACGTTGATCAAGTTGAATTATATTCATAAATTGCTTTGTTGAATGGCAACTCCTTTGTGCAATTACTTTAAAAAATAAAATATTTTTAAAGAAGAAATACTTTTGACCCTAGAATACAACCAAACTTTAAGATAACAAGTAGACTATGTGGAAAACAAACTTTACAACTTCAGGGCGGGTGGGTGGGCGTGTGGAGGAGTTGGGGAGGTGGGGAGGGAAGGGATAGGATGGTAGGGGGAAAAGATAGGAGGGGTAGGAAATGTACTCATTACCTTATTCATGTAACTGTAACCCCTCTGTATAGTATCTTTACAATAAAAATATATTAATTTTTAAAAAGATAACAAGTAGAAAATTCCTTCAAATGGAGGCTTCTAACCCCTTTTTTCATCTCCACTAAAGCACAAATAAGTAGTTTATGTAGTTTACAGACAGGGATCTTACATGATTATGAAGATGTGTGGTAATATGCAATCTCCAATTCATTTACTTAATGTACTAAAAATCAAGTCTCTATTTTCTCATGAAATTATTAGAGAGGAACAAGCATAATTTCTTGGTGAGAAATATTTTTCTGATCCTTGTGTAAACATCTACAATCCCTTTCCATAAATGTTTTTAGCCTCTAGAAAGAGACTGGCAGAACCATACACACTACTTAACAACTGTGGTCACACTTAATCCCTGAAATGTCAAGACTCTTTAAAATACCACTGTCCTATAAACCAATCATTCCAGTTTCTGCATTTGATCCAAAGTAAAATCAATTCTTCTGTTGAAATAAAATAGATAGATAGATAGATAGAGACAAAAGAGAGATATCAGAGAATGCTTATAAGAAAAATTAAAAGTAAAATGTCCAGTAAATAATAATTCATTCTATGAAATTTATGCAACTCCTAAATATCATGTTTCAAAAGAATAGCTACTGATATAGAGATATGTGGCAAAACTAGTATAGGATCTTCATAAACATATTGACAGTAAACATTTATAAAATATTTATTAAAATATTGATATCTTCATTCAAATTTTCCCTGTCTAACAGTATTTTTATAAGGAACTAAAACCTAAATCCAAGAGATTTTTATATATTGACTTCCAAGTTACAACCCCTTAGGATTACTTCTGCAGGAAAGTCCCTTTGAAAAATCTTCCAACAGCAGTTGGACTTTCCAAGATGACAAATGTAGCAGGATTAAGGTTAGTGGCTGTGTATGCCACTTTCTCTACTCTCTCCTAATAATCCTACTCTCTCCTAATAATCTCTCCTACTCTCTCCTAATAATCAAACTCTGTAAGTGGAAAAGAAACAGAGAACAGGTCAAGGGCAATTGTCTTATAGAAAATGACCAGATATTGCATACATAACTTCTGCTCATAGTTTATTGATAGCAACCCTGCCAAATGGCCATACTTAGTCTCAGAGATATCTGGAAATTTTAGTATGGTCACAAGAAGGCAAGATGAATTAATTTGAGGAACAATAATTAGTCTACTATATCAAATATATAGATAGATATTTTAACAAAAAGAAACACAAGTCAGGCACTGGTGACTCATGCCTGTAAGCCTAGCTACTTAGGAGGCTGAGATCTGAGGATATCAGTTCAAAGCCAAGGCAGGAAAGACCATGAGACTCTTATCTCCAATAAACTACCAGATAACAGGAAGTAGTGCTGTAGCTCAAGTGGTAGAGTGCTAGCCTTGAGCTGAAGAGCTGAGGGACAGCGCCCAAGCCCAGAGTTCAAGCCCCACGACTGACAAAAAAAAGAAAAAGAAAAAGAAAAGAAACACACCCTAATGTTCACAGTAGCCATCTATTATTTGTTTTTATATTTTCTGAATTGTTTACATTTACTTCTATGGCTATTTTTCTACATAATAAGGTAATTTAAAACAGTATTAAATTAAAAATTAAAGACTATAAATGCTGTTCTAAAATATTATCAGCAATTGTCTTTAGCAAACATGACTTTCCACTATGACTTTCCTGTCTTTTTTCTGATTATATAAAAAATTATTTGAAATTTTAGAAAGTAGTTCACCAAATGTGTTAGTTCCTTCAGGGGCAGGTAGAAATATTGTTACAGCCTATATTTGGGTTTCACACATGATCACAATTACAGTGTACTTCTGTCAACGCCCTCTGTTTTCTTTGTTTTAAAATAGAAAGTAAGACTGCTTATATGTGACTCTCAGTAAGATGATGAGCAATATAACCAACCAGCCCCCCTCCTCAAAGCAACCATATTAAGTAATACATCTGTTCAATTCTAGCCTTGAGTTCAAAATGAAAGGACAGTGCCCAAGACCGAAGTTCAAGTAACAGGAATGGCAATTAACCAATCAATCAATAAGATGTTTATCTAAACCAGTCATAGTGGTTCCTGCCTGTAATCCTACCTACTTAGGACCCTGATATCTCGGGGTGGTTGCTCTAGGAAACCCAGGCAAATAGACATTTGCAGAATTCCATTACAACTATAGCGGGCATACTATGTCCACCTTCAACCCCTCTACAGGAGAAGCATGAGGACAGCTCAGTGCTATACACCTGCAACAACACAGGGGAACACATGTAGGAGGATCATAATGCAAGCCAACCCTAACCAGTGAGACCCTAACCCACATGAAAAGGGGCTGAAGATGATGTAGCTCAAGTGGTAAAGCACCTGTGTAGCAAAGCACACAGTTCAATCTAGGAAGGAAGGAAGGAAGGAAGGAAGGAAGGAAGGAAGGAAGGAAGGAAGGAAGGAAGGAAGGAAGGAAGGAAGGAAGGAAGGGAGGGAGGGAG